>NW_026606137.1:2417500-2917500 GCF_029834395.1 Sorex fumeus | reverse complement strand
ATGTATACAGTCACTTAAAAATTAAAATTGAATTAGGTTGATTTTTTAATGATTATTTGAATGTTCTTTGTTCTTCCAATACCCAATTGAATCCAATAAATGATTATTGGTTATATAAAATTTTAGCCTTTTGCATATAATTGTGCTCCATATAATAAAATTTACTATATAATTTAATATGTAACATATAATTATATAATAATATTTAATGTATAATATTGTACTGTAGCAACCAAGTCCTAAAATATCACATACACACATAAATAAACATAATTGCCACTTGTTTATGGTAAATTTTCCATGTCTTCATAATTTTCATACGACATGAAATTTATTAAAAGCATTAGGGAACATGTAAAACTCACTGGTGACTTTCCAAGAAAGAAAACTGCTACCACAAAATGTCATTTAATTGAGCTATGAAATAATAAATTCTATATAGGATATTTTAAGTCAAGGAAGATTTGAACAAATATTTGAAATCCTGAGAATCTACCTAACCCTACCATTTATTATTCATTATTTACTGAGCAGTAATAGCAAAATAAATTTAAACAAAAAAGTAAGTTTTTTTAAAGGATTATGACAAGATGAAAACAAAGAGTTGAAAAATGAAATCAACATCCCGCAAATAAATCTCTAGAGTTTAGTTCTGTTTACTAAAGCAAAAATAATTTTGATGGAATCACAATATTGGTAGCAACACCTTCAAGTGGAAAGGAAAGTTATCTACTACATGAACACTGAAATATCGTTTGTAAGTTCACAAGAAATTTTATGGGTTACGTGTCACAATAATAAAGTGGGCTTATCAAAATTTCTGAAGCATTTAAAACAATATCAGTCGAAGGGAATAATTAATTAAAGTCTATTCTTTATTGTCAATTCAAAAATATTTTAGCTTTTCTAGTGGGGGAGGGCGGATTCATTAATCACAAGTACCTGTCACTGAAATTAGCACTTTAAGAAGCTGGTTAGGAAAGGAATGCCGTGATTATTTGTCATTATTTCCTCAATGACAGATGAAGAAACTTAGGCTCAGAAACTAACATCATAAAATTAATTGTCATTTTCTCACTCCCAAGAATATTTTTTCATCATCTCATCCATTATATGTAATTTATTTCAAATGCAATACTATTGTCTCAAAGCAATCTAACTAGCATTCACTTTTAGAAACCCAGATTGAGTCTGTTCTAATAGATAGAACACATAATTAAAACAGAAGGATTGACATCACTCACAATCGTGAGGCTAAGAAGTAGAATTTGATCCATTAGTAAATTAATCGAATTTAAAACATTTATCCTATTTACGTCTCAGAATCAGCTAGTATAAACTCAGCAGTGGACAGTATATGGGGCCAGATTTCTAATCTAGACTTTCTTTGAGAATCAGTTGCATGTCCTTAGGAATGTTTCACAGCAGTTATACTGAGTTTCTACAAAAATCTAGTGTTGGCAGCATCGCTATTAGAATGGTTGAAATATTTAGGTTTAAGTGCTGGTATGGAGGATCAGCAACTCAATCTCTCATGCATCACTGATGGTACAATGGTACAACGTCTCTAGAAAAGTGTCTGTCAATTTCTTATAAGGTTGCGCATTATGCATGCCTATAATCACCCTTCTGGGACTTTGTCCTCGATAAATGAAAACCCAAACACCTGTAAGAATTTACAGAAGCACTATTCACAGTCCCCCCAAATGTAAATTATCATATCTATAACATATATACATAGATATGCATATACATATACATATAATTACCATGTGAGATAATGCCCTAAAAAGTCTGCAAGAATAACCTCATGAGAACTTATCACAAAAGATATACAGCACAGTAAATAAGGCTATTGGAGGAGGATATGATGAGACCAGTTAAGGCAATGCTCTGTAGTCCTTCGGTTTTGGTTTGCTTCTTGTTTTAATATTACACTACATATGTTAGGACGCCAATCGTGTTCTCCCTCTAATGACAAAGAGACTCCAGAAGCTGCAAACAGCAAGCAGGGTTTATTGTAAGATTGGCTAGCCAGGGTCCAACCTCCTACACAGACACGCAGGTCCTGCAGGTTGGGTAAAGACCCCTAGCTTCTCCAAAGGAGATCTTATATGGGCCTTCACCGACTGTTACAGCAGAGCCCTTGCATTTCATAGCCAATAGATTAGTAATAACAAATACTTTCCTAACCAATCCAATTAAGGGTACAGCACTTCTTAGCCTATAGTTTAAAGATCAGCATTTGCATCAGTACTTAGGAACGTCCTGGTTTTTAGGGCAGTCCTGGGTCTTGTGACATGGATCTCGGGAGAGACATCTGGTTATCCGGTCTGACTCCCACCCTTCTCGTGACTTGGAGTACCTGTATCTAAATTCCTTGCTCAGGGGCAGAAAAACCAGTCATTTTGCAATGTGGGTTCCTATTGAGCTAAGCTAAATTAATTCTGGTGGTCCATTTTGGACCTGTCTCTCACACATACTGCACTGCTCTGGCTCTGCACTCAGGATGAGTGACTGGAGGGGACCATTTGTAGTGCTGATATCAACCCTTGCTGGCTGCGAGCAAGGCAAGCGACCCCACTGTACCCTCTCTCCAGTCCTTCAAAGTCTTCTCTAAGATTTAAGTCTCTATCCTACAGATCAATGAGCGATTGCTTCAAATTAAGTCATTTTCAATAACAATTCAAATAGAAGCTTTCATTTCATGTGTACCATTCTGGCTAAGCTGTAGGGAATGTATTCAAGACTACAAGGGCATAGCAATGCATTTGACTAGAGACAGTGCCAGCCTGACAAGTGTTTAGTGCGGTGGACAGATGCGCTAATGGACACATACTCAGATAAGAGAATGGGCTGATTGATAAATAGATCAGCTCAACGTGACTGTAATCAGAAAATATGAGAAATACACTCAGTAATTTTGAAATCTCCTAAATTGCCTACTTTTTAAAACATGACTCGCAAAAACTTGATGATGATATGTTAAATTGGCTCTACTTAATTCAGGCCTTTTCCAAGAATTCTCCTTTTCTCTAGCCAAGAAAGTGGTCATTTTTCTGCCATACCATCACCTCTATCATTTCCGTGATACTCATCATTAATTAAAAATGTGAGTGAATAAAGGTGGGCGTGCCAAAGTAAAAGTCATTGCTAGTTGATAGTTCTCTATGATTTGGGGTTGCAAGAATATAAAAAAAAGTAATTGTTTCAGAGTTTTTAAACACCTGGAGCATGGTGTTATTTATGAGCATTTGAGAAAAGACAAATCACTTTGCCTGAGAATTCCTGCAGTGAGGCTAGAAAACTTGTTTCGCTGCTCTGTCCACTCATTACTAGTGAGTGTGGCAATTATTTTTCAAAGTGCAATGCACTTTGATAGAAAGCATGGTATGGGGAGGCGGGAAGTTGTGAGTGCATATTATGGAGATTTGAGGAAGGGAGTAGTGAATATACAAAATTATTCTATTTTCAATTCTAAGTTCAGGCTATAGAAAGAATGTGACCTTTTCCCTATTCTCTCCTTTTTCATCCTCTATCCTTTCTTTTTTCCATTTCTTTCTTTCATTCCATTTCTTTCTTCATAGTTCTTTTCTCCACCTTTAGCATTTTCTTATTGATCATTTTTTTCTTCTTTTCTCCTTCCCTTTTTTTTTAAACCTGATATTCCAAACTAAACCTACAGTTTAAAGTGTCTCATTAAAGAAAACTAAAATAAAAGAAAATAAAAGAAAAGAAAACTAATTAAAAAAAATAGTTAACAGAGATGACACTAGGCATGGTGATTTTATACGCTATCTTCTGAAAATCAAAGTCTGCTGATCTTTGGTATATGTTGTAATCCCTGAGTCAAACAGCTGCAGCTGGTGTTTCTGAAAAGAGAAGAGAGGTTTTTTTAAAATATATATATTCAGTAAAATATATATATTCAGTAAAAAGTATTTTAAACACTTTTGCAAAAAGATTGAATAATTCCCTTTCTAAATGATTATTTAGGTTTCATAGAGACATTCTTTCATTATATAGTTAAGTGTGTGGTCCTGTTTTACCATTTGAAGACAGCATGGGTAAAATTCGCTGTTATTGGATCCCTTTCATTTCTCTGATGGAGGGAGTCTTTATGTTTGAGTATTTTACAGGGATTTATGGGTAACACCTGGTTTCTGGTTTTGGCAATCCTAATAGGAATTGCCAAGAGGAATTTGCAACTTGCCTGAATTGCATTATTGGATCATACTCAGGAAGTAAATGAAACCACTTGGCGCTTTGATAAGAGGTAGTTGTAACACTCAGTTACTAACATCCTAACCATCAGTGTCTCCTCAAATTCTGGAAAAGGATATGAACTCTTACAGGTAGTCTGGAATTGGAGAATAGAAGGCAGTGACATCGTCAGCATTTTATTTCAGAAGGTCATGAATAGTAATATAATGGTCACAGATTGGAGAGGCGAACCTAGAGAGATCTTAAGCAGTTGGTCACCTATGATTATTTCCTTCCCTGGAAACTATTTATCCAGATGTGACTGTAGTAGGAACAATTCATTTAGTTCACAGTTCTGGTTAGAACTTGATCTTTGCTCTGAGCGTGTAACTTGCCCTGAACAAAGTTAGTATTCATGGTAAATTTTGGCACATATAAAGGAACTGGTTTAAAGAACATATTTCAGATGATTTCTAATATGATTTGAGATTCCAAAGTGTACTCAAATATTCAGTCAAATGCCTTTACTTAAAGGAAAATCCAACCTAGTTTACGCATCCCTTTTTAAAAACGCACATACTATTGAAAAGTCTAACACACTGAAAAATATGCACAACTCATGTCATCATATATTTCACTCTTTGATAATCCAAGATTCTGTGAAATGCAATATTATTTTTACCTTTAAAGTATTTATATATCAATATTGACCATGGTGACAGTGGAGAAATTGAAATTCTCATTCCATGCTAGTAAAAATATAAATGACGTAAAAGAGGGCAATTTAAGCAAAATGTGTCAAGGGGCTTAAGAGATATATTTGAACCATAATCTTATATTTGTTTTTATGGACAGGATAAAACTTTACAGGATACAAAACTTTATGAGGTAATATATTTATTTAAGGAGTATTTAAAATGATCTATAGTCAAATCAATTACCACACACATATAAGAAACAAAATAACTCTATAATAAAATGCTATGACTAAATAATGCATTCATAGGAACTTTATATAGCTGGAAAATGCATACATAGTAACATAGGAATATATTCACAATACTACAACATCTAACATTTACCAGATTCTTGTCACATAAAATCATGGTTTTAATTTTTTTATTTGCATTGCATTCTTGACTTAATCTTCACAGTAACTGTTACTGGAAAGAATGGATGTAGGGTCAAAGTAACTTGTACAGATTACCTACTAAAGATTAGCTAGAAAGTGATTAACGATAACACAAAGCCAAATATTTTGAATCTATCACTTAATCACTTAACTTCCCGTTAGTCGTCGATTTGCTCGAGCGGGCGCCAGTAACGTCTCCATTTGTCCCTGTCGCGTGCTAGTGTAGCCCAATGGCATCTCTTCGCTCCGGGAACATGGAGGGCCTCAAACCGATCGTTCATGATCTTGACAAAGAAGTCTGACCATCTGGTAGGTGGGCGGCCACGCGGTCTCTTGACATCCCGTGGAATCCAATCAGTAACAGCTCTAGTCCAACGGTCGTCTTTAAATCTCATTACGTGACCAGCCCATCTGATTTTCGACACCTTGGCATATGAGACAGCGTCCCTGATCCTTGATCGTCGACGGATGTCAGAACTCCGGATTCGTTCTCTCATTTGAGTGAAACGTGTTATTCCAAGCATAACTCTTTCTATTCTTCTTTGGGAGACCTGAATGGCGTTCTCATCTTGTTTGCGTAGGGTCCAGGTCTCTGAGGCATATGTTAATGCAGGAAGAACAGTGGAATCAAAGAGATGTGCCCGGAGCCGGAGGTTCTTCGTCCTCTTAGCTATTTCTTCGACATTCTTGAAGGCGTTCCAAGCCGCTCTCTTCCTCCTGCGCAGCTCGGGTACCAGGTCATTTGTCATGTTGACCTCTCGACCTAGGTACACATAGCTGTTGCATTCGGAGATGGTCGTTCCATTGAGAGCGAATGGGGCGTCAGGAACAAGGCTGTTTCTCATAAACATTGTCTTCGTAAGATTCAGCTGTAGTCCTACCTTTCCACACTCACGGTCAAAGTCGGCCAGCATTTGTGCCGCTTGGCTGATCTTTGGTGTTATTAAAACAATGTCATCAGCAAAGCGGAGGTGGTGTAGTTGCCGACTATCTATCTTCACTCCCATTCCTTCCCATTCCAGTCGTCGCATGATGTTCTCGAGGGTGGCACTGAAGAGTTTCGGTGAAATGGTATCACCCTGCCGCACCCCTCTCTTGACATCAACGATCACTTCTTTGTAGAATGGTGAGATCCTGGTAGTGAATCCGCAATACAGCTCACGGAGGATCCTGATGTATTGGGCTTGAATGCCCTGATTGGCTAGGGCTTCAATGACCGCTTCCGTCTCAACAGAATCAAAGGCCTTCTTTAAATCAATGAACGTTAAGCAGAGCGGCATCTTGAACTCCCGAGAAACCTCAATGAGCTTGGTTACCGTGTGGATATGGTCGATGGTGCTGAATCCTTTGCGGAACCCTGCTTGCTCGCATGGTTGTCCTTCATCTAGTGTTCTGCCAATCCTATTCAGGATGACTCGAGTGAACAGCTTGTAGATGACAGACAATAGGCAGATCGGGCGATAGTTGCCAATGTCATGGATGTCTCCCTTCTTGAACAGTAGTACGGTCCTGCTGGTTTTCCATTGGGACGGAACCTTGCATTCAGACAGGTAGCGAGTGAAGAGCCGAGCCAGTGTATTGATGAGTACTGACGGCAGGTTCTTCAGGTGTTCAGGTCTGACCTTGTCTGGGCCGGGTGCTGTTTGCTTCTTTACCAACGAAATGGCGTGTCGGATTTCGGAAGGGAGAACGTTGGGAACGACATACCCATCCTGTGGAATTTGGTATGTCGGCAAGTGGACATGGCTATCGAAGAGATTTGAGTAGAAGTCATGGATAATCTTCTCCATTGCCGTTCTGGAGGATGTGATGGATCCATCAGGACGTCGGAGGGCAGTCATCTTGGTCTTATAGTTGGCGAAGGACAGGCGGGCGTTACGAATACTTTTCCCGGCTTCTGCCGCATCTATCAGTACTTCTGCTCTTCTCTCTTTGAGGTTTTCCTTGATCGCATCTCTGCACTGCTTTGCAAGCTCGGACGTTAGCTTGCGGTTGCCTGAGGCATGCGCCAAACCACGCTGGCGAATTAGCTCAAGAGTTTTCGAAGATAGGCGACTTTTTGTGGCTATCTCTCTCTTGGCGTTCCTCACACATTCATGGAGGTGCTGAACCAGTCAATCGTATTCCTCGTCAATGTTGTCAACAATGGCATCTTCCCATGTTGCCGCAATAGTACCAAAGAGTTCCCAGTTGGTGGTCATTCTGGGAGTTCTCTTTTTGAACTTTGCAGCCCTTTCTCCCCGCTCTGTGAAGTAGAATTTTGCACGAAGGAGACGGTGGTCCGATCCCGTTCGAAATTTTGGGACAACAGCGACATCAGTCAGGCAAAACCGTCGATTGAATATGATGTGGTCTATTTCGTTGTGGAATCGTCCACCGGGAGACTCCCATGTCCATCGTTTAGATTCTGCCTTCTGGAACTGTGAGTTATCATGAATGGTCTTGGTCGACATGATGAACTCAGACAGTCTCTCACCCTGTTCGTTCCATTCTAGGCCATGGGTCCCGATGTGAAGTTCTTCAGCTGATCTTCTCGGTCCTATCTTGGCATTAAAATCACCCACAATGATCTTGTAGAAGGTGTGGTCTTCTTTATAGAACTTCTCTAGCTCCATGTAGAACTTCTCAATTTCTCTTTCATCATAATGAGATGTTGGTGCGTAGACAACGAAGATAGAAACTGCAGGCAGTGAGCCACATCTATTCAAATGTAAACGTCCGATTCGGGTTGTTAGGCATTCGAATGAATCAATGCTCTTGGCCAAGTTTGTGTTGACAAGGACACCGACGCCTCCAACACCTCTTTTATCGCATGTTCCGAGGATCAATTCTTCTCCGGTGTCGAAAACAGCATGGTGAGATTCGTGCCTTCTTGTCTCGGTCAGACCAATGATGTCGTACTTGATCATTCGCGCTTGTACCATCAGGTCCTCGATGGATGCATCTGATGCTAGCGTACGTGCATTGAAAGTACAGACGATCATTTTTGTCTTCCTTCGTTGTGGCAGCCTAGGTCGGCCTTGAGATTTTGTCGGCCTCTCCTTTCTCATCCTTCTCAGTGCTGCCATGTCGGTGAAGCCTTCAGGGTCAGGTGAATGAGACCAGTTGTAGTTACTGGTTTTGGCATATCGAATACACAGCGGATAGCTTGCCAGGCTCTTCCGTGTGGGCGGAATACTCTCGGTAGCTTGCCAGTCTTTCCGAGAGGTATAGAGGCTTTTGGGGTGGCCTCTAATCACCCTTGTAGGTGTTACCATATTTGAACCCTATCAAATATGGTACGACAATTCCAGAAGATGGATATTTAGTGTCTTATGATGTGTCGTGCGGCCGCTTGCGGCCGCGCGGGTCCGGAAAGCGTCCTGGAGTGTGGCGACGGCTGGGTAGTGGAAGTAGTGTCGAGAGTGGAAATCTGCCAGTGGGGTATTTATCTGGGTAGGGTGGGTCTCCTGTGCACAATTCGATCCCTGGGTGGTTGATGGAAGCAGACAGGGCAGGGTAGGGTGGGGCTCCTGATTAGAATCCCTTTGTCACCTGTGGTGGTGGGAGCAAGCAGAGAAGCTCTGTCCCTGGGTCCGCCGAGCCTGGAGTCAAGGTCTCAGAGAGTTCCACTTACCTTGTTCTGTGGGTCTTCAGTTGTGCGTGGGTCTCGGCCGGAGCTGCCGCGTGGGTCCGGAAAGCGTCCTGGAGTGTGGCGACGGCTGGGTAGTGGAAGTAGTGTTTTGAATCTATAATCTTTATTAATATTAAAATATGGATGATATATCTTTCTGGATAATAAAATACCAATAATTTGAAATTTTGTCTTTGTAGTTACTATACTACCTAAAATGTCCACTCTACACATCACATTATATTCAGAAAATTGTCATTACTAACTCAAGTTTTGATAAGATCGGGTGTCCAATGACTGTACATATCATTGACATCTATACAGAAAAGATATTTCAGCCATATATTCCATGTTTTCTTCACAGACGCTCTCCCTTCCAGTTGACTAACAATTCTTCCTCAATTATCTCCTCAATATTCTTATCAATCAGTTTACCCTTATTGTGTAAACTCACTCAGGAGCACACACACAGCGGAGGTGGCTCTATCCCTCCCACCGCTCGCGTTCAGTAGTTTCACCCTTCTCCCAACCCGGAGAGGTTGATGGCAATGGTCAGGCAGAGGAAGGAAACGAGGGCCAGGCTGGTTGGTATTAGTCATAGTTTATTCTGATTCTCTCTCCATCTACACCAGTCTTCCTTCTCTGCCTCTGCTCCCTATACCCATTCTACAGTCTCATTATAACTCTCTCCATGAGGAATTGGGGGAACAATTACACATAGGTGCGGTCAAATCAATAGGGGTAGAAATCTTAGCCTCAGGGAAAGCCGCTCCTAGGACAGATCCTTTCTCAGCAGGAGGACCCACCCTAGAGTGGAATCCCAAGGGTGTGTCTCTCCTCTCCTTGTCCGACAAGCATATAAGCATATATGATATAAATCATTTTGTATGGATACAGTAAAAAATATCTTAAACTTATGGAATTGCTCTCCTAGGGCCATCTCGATCTCAAGCTACAGTGCTCAGGCCAGATAGTCTTTCTCACCCCTAGCAGGATCCTAGTCTCGTCGTTACCTTTGGATCATGACAGCATTTGTTTATGATCAAACTCTTAACTTATAGTTAAGAATCATGGCACCTTGGCCTGGCCCATTTCGATGCCAGGGTAGCTCACCGCTTGCCCTGGGTCCATTCAGTTCCTCGGTCGGGACCCTGCTTTTGGGGTGTTAGGAACTAAGGGCAACTGAGGCTTAAGTCGAGAAAGCAGATGTCTGGGAGTGAATAATATTGAAGGCCAATTAAATCCTAAATTACAAAGCATAATGTTAACGGTCTTCCTGTATCTATACAAAAAGGATATTACTTTAAAGTAAACTGTTCATAAGGCATAAGGAGAGGAGAAAGGCAATAATTCACTCATACATATAAAATCATAGATTTCTGGGAAACTGATCTTACAAATTAACAGTCTGATTAAGGGGAAAGCTGATTAACTGGGTGGGGAGGAGAGCATAGGGAAGACTGTTTACAGATAAACACAATGGAATGGAAGTGCCTCAGGAGCACTGTGATGGGTGTAACCAGATAAACCTAAGCTTCTTGTGGAAGAAGGACAAAGCAATGTCACCCTACACTTTATTACTGTACTATCCTAGAATGCCTACCCAACAATTTCTGTATGAGAACTACTTAGTACTCAACAACAATCATGACCTTCTCTATTTGAACAGCATGGCCAAGTTCCTCATGACTCTGGGCTGAGTGATACATATCTCAGTCCCAACAATAAAATGTGAGCAGAAGCTAAGTGGTAGGGACATGATCAGAAGTAGAAGACATGTGAGGCCCAGAGACACGACAGAAGGTAAGGGATTTACCTGGCACATGACTGATCTGGGTTTGATCCTTGGTACCCATGTGGTTAACTGTATCTACCAGGAGTGATTCCTGAGAGCAGAGCCAGGAGTCAGCCCTGAGCACCACCAGGTGTGATCCCCCAAACAAAAAGACAAACAAAAGTGACATGTGAGATAGTGTGGGATGGACTTGTCTCTCTCTCTATTCTGCATTCATATATTTCAGTAAGAGCCACAATAGAAGACTCTGAAGACCATAGCAGATGTTTGGGCATCAAATTTCATTTCATTTCATCATCCTGTTAATCGTCGATTGCCTCGAGCAGGCCCCAGTAACGTCTCTTTCATCCTAGCCCTGAGATTATATTCACGGCTCTTTAGGAGAATGAGACCCATCATTGTTACTGGTATTTGGCATATTTGGTAGGCCACGGGGAGTTTGCCAGACTCTGCCCTGTGGGCAGGCTACATTCGATAGCCTGCAAGTTTGTCCAAAGTAGGAATGAGATAATAACATGTCCGGGATCTGGATTTTATAGTCTCTGAGTCTTGGCTGCTGATGGGATTACACGGCGCCAGGGGGCCAGGTGGTGGGTGTGACCCCCGCCTACTGGAATTTGGAGGATCTGGGTGGAAGATGCTCGACTCCAATTCGAGTAGGCGTGGAGGTCTCGGCCCCGGAACCCGCGTGGCTGTGTCCCTCTGCCAGTACCTTCATGGGTGCGGAGAGTGGTCTCAGCATGGTGGTGGCTGGTCCTGGAGGTCTTCGGCTGCCGTAGCCCTGGTCGGGGCGGGGAGGAAAGCTCAACCCGCTCCCCTCCAAGGGACTCCGGGAAGGAACACCCAGGCGCGGGGGCAGAGACTGCACTGCTCTCGTCCGAGACTATAAAATCCAGATCCCGGACGAGGGCATCAAATGGAGACAATTAATTCACCTAGTAATACAATAGTATCATGTATTGACCCATGGCTACTGATAATTCACTTATTAATACAGTAGTAGTATCATCTATTGACCTATGGCTACTGGCAACAATGTAAGAACTAACTCCTCATTGTGCTAAGCATCCAAGATCATGGGGTAATTGGTATTTCAGAAAATCAATGGGTGATCACCAAATGTTAACTGCATTGTGGATAGTCATGCGTTTTTCTTCAGATCAACATTTCTCAAATGGGGGCAATTCCATCCCAGCTTCCTCGGGGATATTTTGCAATTATATGAAGATAATTTTGTTTGACACAGTTGAAAGTGATACTATTGCTATAATCAGGGATATTTCTAAATATTTTATAATCCACAGGACAACACTTCATACAATTATTACAGATTTCTCAAATTATTACAAAACATTAGCAGTTTGACAATCCCTCCTCCTTTAAATGGACATACCATTACACTACATCCACATGAAACAAATTCCAAAAATCCTATTCAAAATTTTGTAATACTGATTTATTTAAAAAAAAAAAACAATTCTTGAGAGTTATTTAAGAAATTTTCATTCTGTAGAGGTATTTAAGGAAAGACACCTACCTGGAAAGGAGTTCTAGTCTGTTTAGTGAATGATGACTTTTCTCTGTGCCTAGCACGAAAGACTCCAATCAGACTAATTGCAGCAATAAAGATGATAAACAAATAAACATCCAACTGCAGGCCAGAGAGATAGTACAGCATGCAAGGTGCTTGCTTCACACACAGCCAACCTAGGTTTGATCTCTGGAATCCTATACAATCCCTGACATGGTCCAAAAACCACAACAAATTTTATTTAAAAAATATTTTATTTAAAAATTATTTAACAGTTTAACATGTGTTAACACAAAGAAATTCAGAAAAGAGGAAGGCCATAGACACATAAGTCATGGTCACGGTTCTCCCATTGTTTATCAATTTGCTCGAGCGGCCCCAGTAACTTCTCCTTCGTGAGACTTGTTGTTACTGTGTTTTGGCATATTGAATACGTCACGGGTAGCTTGCCAGGCTCTGCCGTGTGGGCGAGATACTCTTGGTAGCTTGCCGGACACATAAGTAAGTAAAAAATATACAGCTATATTTGAACCAATTTTCTATTTTTGGTATATATATATATATATTTATGTCTTGGGGTCACACTTAGGTATGTTCGAGGCTTAATCTTGGTTCTATGTTCAGGGATCACCACTGAATGGGCTCTGGGTGCCATGAACTGAACCCTGGGTTGGCCTGTATAAGGCATTTACTGAGACACTACACTAGCTCCCACTCCTATCACAGTTTATATTTTGAGTGATATCTAATATGCATTATTCTTAAATTCTTAAAAATATTCTTAGCACAAAATAAAACAGAAAAGAGAAAGCACAAGTCCTCAAGAGTTGAGAAGAAGATGTTGAAATGATAGGCACTAAACCTGACTGGCCAGATCCTCAGTTACTCATTTAATTTTTTTCCCTCCAATCCCTTTCAATACTATCAGGTGCCTTAAGGATCTAGACCCCATCAAGAGTATCAAAGACTAGACAGTACATTGGGTAAGACACTTGCCATGCACACAACTGGCCTGGGTTCAATCGCTGGCATCAGATATAGTCGCCAAAGCACCACCAGGAGTAGTGAGCAAAACCTTTGAGCATCACTGGGTGTGACCCAAAAATAAAAAAAAATAAAACAACAACAAAAACTAACAAAAAGAATATTAATCAAATGGGTTGCCAATCTTTAATTTTTGGCCACTTGAGAGAAAAAAAAAGAAAAAGAAAAGAAAAGAAAAAATTCAAATCCACCTCATAAAAATAAGTCGTATCTTTTCCTATAATAAGTTATTCACAGTTCATCCCATAAGCATCTTTACCATAAGAATAGCATCCAAGGGACATTCTTTATTTATTTTTATTTTAAACTGTCATTAAGGCCACGCTGGGTGATGCGCAAAGATACTTGCTCTGAACATGTGTTTTAACACAAAGAACTTCAGGAAAGAGGAAGACCATAATACATAATCGGTAACTGAGGCATATACCTGGGCTCTTTTCTAACTTAACGATTGCATAAAAGGATGTGGAGGAGACACAGTACAGTGGACATCAGGTGATAAAAGAAAATCACACATTTGAGGACTGGAGAGATAGTATATATAATATAATATATATAAATATGTATATAGTGGGTAAATAGTATAGTATATAGTGGGTAAAGTGCTTGCCTCTCATGCAGCTGACCTGATTTCAACCACATATGTTACTCCAAGCATACCCAGAGTGAGCCCTGACCACAGAGTCAGAAGGAAGCCCTGGGCATGACTGGGTGTGAACCCAAAAACAAACAAACAAAAAACTTCACCCAGGGGCTGGAGTGGTAGGGCATTTGTCTTGCAGGAGGCTGCGGCCAACCAGTGTTCGATTCCCAGCATCCCATATGGTCCCCCAAGCACCACCAGGAGTAATTCCTGAGTGAATGGGTCAGGATTAACCCCTGTGCAACACTGGGTGTCACCCAAAAAGAAACAAACAAACAAAAAACACCTCACCCATTTTCCCATTTGCCTAATGTAAAAACTAGACAGTAAATTAATTTTGCTCGTGAGGAAACTGAACCAACATCAGGGAAATCGTTTTTTAAGGCCACTCAGTATGTAAGTGTTAAGGATGAGAACCCAGGACTTTGAAACATATTCATTCTCCAATAATACTCACAGAAACTTTCACATCTCCCCATTTTTTGATGGGGTTGGACGTTTTCTTTTTGTGGATGATATTTTTGAAAAACATATTTAGCATTTGTTGTTTTTCCCCATGGCCTTCTTTCTTGTCCCAGGCACTGGTAGGATTTTCCATTGTGTCCATTGTAGGGAAAGTGTTGTGTTTGCTTGCTTGCTTTTGTTTGGGAACCGCACCTGGCTGCTCTCCAGGCTTCCTCCCGTCTCTGCAATCAGGAATCATTCCTGGCAGGAGTAAGGGACCATACGGGGTGCTGGGGATTAACTTGGATCAGCTATTGCATATGGGGGGTTGGGGAGTGAACCCAGGTGAGCCATGTGCTATTGCTTTGGCCCTGTAGGTAGAGCATATCAATATGATCCTTTGTTCATTCACTCAGCAAATAATGGTTGAGGGCCAGAGTGATAGTACAGCAGGTAAAGGTGCCTGCCTTGAATGCAGCTGGTTGGATTCGAACAGCATTATGTACAGTCCTCGGAGCCCACCAGAGTGATTCCTGAGCACAGCTTGCTGTGGCCCCCAAACCAAACCAAAACCCAAACCACAAGTAATGGTTGAAATCCACACAGTGTTAGACCATTCCATTCTCTCTTAGCCTGCCCTGGAAGGTGCCTGGGGCATCTTACTTGCCAAGTCAGAATTCTTAGGGTTGGGGGAAGAGAATAAAGAACCGAGGCTTAGAGGGCAGGTAGAGGACAGTGTGGGTATTGGACACAGGGCTAGGGAGCTGGCACTGATGCTGACCCAGGACAGGAGTGCAAGATGACATTCCACTGCTTCTGCTTTGGGTTGGATCTATTCTCAGCACTCACGGAACTCAGGAAAATGCTTTTTTTTTGAAGGGTCTAACCCAGGCATGGCCAAACCAGATGCAGAAGGGCATTAGATACTCATTAGATGCATAAGGTACTCAGGAACTTACCTGTTTTCTCATGCATTCACCAGCACTGCCACTATCTGAACCCTGTTATTTTGTGGGTTTTACTTCCTAGACCCCAGAACTTCAGTTCTGAAGTGGAAAGTCACAACCTGGTCATCAGAGAGCTGAGCTAATAGCCTCCACCCTTACTCCTGTCCCAGCGTATCCCAGAGTCATTTTGCTAGCATAACATAAGGTACCTGCTTTCTGCAAACCTCAACAAATACCTAGTTTAGTTTTTTTGTAATTAAATCACTATAACTTGCAAAGTTATTCATAGTTGGAGCAATAACACAGCAGGTAGGGCATTTGCCTTGTACGCAGCTGACCTGGCCGACCCAGGTTCGATTCCTCCGCCCCTCTCGGAGATCCCGGCAAGCTACCGAGAGTATCTCGCCCACGTGGCAAAGCTTGGCAAGCTCCCCATGACATATTTGATATGACAAACACAGTAACAACAAGTCTCACAATGGAGATGTTACTGGGCCCGCTTGAGCAAATTGATGAACAACGGGAGGACAGTGACTGACAGTGACAGTGATTCCTTGATCTACTTCTAGCATGGAGTTCCTGTCCAAATATTCCTGGGGTGGGGGTGGGGAGGTGGTGGTGGTAGAATTTCTCCAGGTGAAGTTCAGCTAGAAATACTGACTAAGAACAGTTGTCCCTAAGTATCATGACAGGGATTCAATTGTTACCGAATTCCCCAGCTCATGCCCCAGTGTCTGGGGCTCAACAGATATTTTTTCATCTATGAAAGCAACAATTAGTCAGCAAATAGAACCTCACTTCTTAAATATGCATTACCTATATTTGATATACTTCATGTGAAGATATGGCAGATCACTTGCTCTCCTCCCTTGCGTGTCCCCCAGAGGCCTTCTAGAATGCCTATTATCTGTAAAATGGGTATTTTTAAAAAAAAATTTTTTATTAGTGAAACATGATGAGGTACAGTTATAGACTTACAAATTTTTGTGCTTGGGTTTCAGTTATACAATGATTAAGTACCCATCCCTCCACCAGCGCCCATCCTCCACCACCACGGGTCCCAGCATCCCTCCCACCCTCCATCCCCCCCACCCCACCCTGCCTCTGTGGCAGGGTTTTCCCCCTTGTTCTCTCTCTCTTCTTTTTGGTCCTGTGTTTTGCAAGAGAGGCATTGAGTGGCAATCGTGTTTGGTCTACAGTCTACTTTCAGCATTCTTCTCCCATCCTGGGAGGATCCTCACAACACTCTTTATTTGGTGCTCTCTTCTCTATCTGAGCTTCCTTTTCCCCTAGCACGTGTGGCTGGCCTCCAAGTGGTACTACATGGAAAGTATCATGTTAAGCGAAATGAGTCAGAAAGAGCGGGATAGACACAGAAAGATTGCATTCATCTGGGGAACATAAACAACAAAATGGGAGACTAACACCCAGGAGTGGCTGAGGTTAGTACAGGAATTTTGCTCCATAAAATGGGTATTTTTATTGCAGAGGTCCTCACCAGTTATTGTGAAGTTTGTTTATTTACATAATAATCAAAGGGATTCTTATACGGCCATTGAAACAGCAAGGAAACTCTTACAACCTATCGAATCTGGCCGTTGTTAGTAGCCGCAGTCTTATTCCGTTGCCTCATCAGGGATGCTACTTTCCAGGTGGTGGGTGATTGTCACAATAATCAGTTTGCTCTCAGGAGGAGAGAAAAAAAAAAAAGAGACAAAGACACTCCTAGGTTGTGCAAGGGTGGGAAAGAAACAAATTACTGAACTTATCTGTAACCGTTCTCCCAGCTCTGATAACCCTGCCGCCCTTAATAAGAAAGAAACACCGAGGCCCAGCTGGGGATTACAGTCCAGCCTCCCAGGCCCTCTGCATCTTTGATACCAACTGCTCCCCCCAGTCACAGACCTTGCAGAACTCGGCTGAATCCAAGCCCTCGGGCTCTGGTGGTGGCCCTGGCAGTTGGACTGGATTAGAGCAGAATGCAAATTTGACTCCACTAGAAAGGACAGTGATGGGATCAGGGGAGCAAGATCTCCACACTGCAGCTCTGGGAGCAGTCGCTGCAGCCTGAAACACAGAGACGAGCTTGGGAAACTGGCGCTCCACTAACCCAGCTTGCGTTCAAACTGGAAATGCAGTTTATTGCTCTGTGCCTTCGGATGATGGAGCTAATGGGAGGTTTATTCTTAGTGATAGAGGAAGTGGGGGGCCCTGGGAGGGAGGAGTCGCTTGGAGAGGGAGCAAAGGACAGAAAGGGGCATGGACACGCAGGCAGGGTCCCTCTTCTTGGCTCTGCACTTCACTGCCTGCTGACACGTGTCTCTTAATGAGGTCCCCGAGTATGGCAATGTTTTCCTACAGGGCAGAGATGATGGAAATGCGACAACAGTTTCATTAGAGGCCAAAGGGCAAGATGAAGCCTGTGGGCGCCCCTGTCACTGTGTCGCCTGTGCCCCCCGTGAGAGCAGCTAAGGCCACTCCTCACCCGCAATAAAAATGCACCCGTCTTGAGTTCCCCTGTGCATGCATGACTTACAGAAATCAGCTGCAGTTCCCTGAGCTCTCTTCAAGCTTGTCTGCAACCACTAAGGCTCTGTGAGCTTTGACAAGTCATTTTACTTCTCTGCATCTCCATTGCCTCTCTGGCTCAAACTCAGAATCGGGCTCGGCCCTGCCAGCCCAAAGAACTGTTTGAATGAAGATGATACTGAGCTCCAGGATTAGTTAATACTTTTTTTTTTTTGGCATTTTGGGTCACACCCAATAATGCACAGGGATTACTCCTGCCTTTGCACTCAGGAATCACACCTGGAAGTGCTCGGGGGACCATATGGGATGCTGGGAATTGAACCAGGGTCGGCCGGGTGCAAGGCAAACGCCCTACCCACTGTGCTATCGCTCCAGACCAGGATTAGCTAATAGTTGCTCTTTGATTTCTAGAGAGGTCTAATGGTTCTATGAAGGGAGAGCTCCCACAAACTCATCTGGCTGCAAAACGTCTAAACAGCCAATACTGGGTTTCCTTTACCCTAAAGTCTCAGAATTAACCTGAGTGTCATCCATTGATGCCATGTGTTCAGTTCTTAGCACTCGATGATCATGAGCAGAAACAAACCAAGGCCAATGTGTTGGAACAATGCCAACCCCTTAAGGAGACACTTGCAGGTATCTTGGTCTGCCCTTCTTGTCTTTTTGCCCAGCTTTCACGTTCCAATCTTCAGGCTTTGAACGTTCCCTCTGAGAACACCACCCCTCCCGGTTACCATGCTTGGAACACAGGTGACTATTCCTGCTGAACTTGTCTGAATTCTTGACCCTCAGAACCCAGAAGCAGCACACAAAGCATTTGTTTTATGTACTAACCGAGTAATTTGTTATGCAGCAATAGTAACTGAGACAGAAAACAAAGAGAGGTTCAGGCCTAAGGCCCTAAGACATGGGTGTGTGTGTGTGTGTGTGTGTGTGTGTGTGTGTGTGTGTGTACCAGAATTCCCAGGGGGTTGGCTCCTGCTCTTACTAGGGAAATAACTGGTGAAAAGTGTTTATGTCAATCTACGTCTGCTGAATGGATAAATAAGAGAACTCGATTCATAATTATTGGTCCTACTACCAACCATTTTTATTCTGTCCACTGTCCACTGTCCTCCTGTTGTTCATCAATTTTTCTCGAGCGGGCCCAGTAACGTTTCCATTGTGAGACTTTGTTATTACTGTGTTTGGCATATCGAATACACCACGGAGAGTTTGCCAGGCTTTGCTGTGCGGGCAAGATACTCTCGGTAGCTTGCCGGGCTCTCCGAGAGGGGCGGAGGAACCGAACTTGGATAGGCCAGTTGGAGCAATAGCACAGCGGCAGGGCGTTTGCCTTGCACGCAGCCAACCATTTTTATTGATTTTTATAATGAAAGATACTTTATACAAATCAACTAAAAATAACTACTTATGGCAGTTATTCACGTATACCCTCAGAGGTGATAACTATGTTTTGAGAAACTCTAAGAATTTAAATGATAAAATAAACAATTTCCCCAGAATAGAATTTTCTCTAGATCAGTGTTTTTCAACTTTTTTCTGACCAGGACTGTCTCCCTCCCTTATTTCCATTTTGTGCCACCTGCATCTTACTGGCCAGGCCCCATTCTAATACTATAGCCCAGGATTCTTTTTATATGATTTTTACCCGTGATCCACTTGGAATATCCTGGAGGTCCATAGGATTCATATGATGCCTGCTGAGAATGTCTTCACTAGATGAGTAAAAGTATTCACAAACTACTATGCTTAGGTCACTCTCATTTTTAAAGACAAGTTCAGACTTCTGAAAGATAATAAATAGTCTCCCTTTTATAATAAAATTAAAAGGTAAAGGTAAAGGCCCTCCCGTTGATCATCGATTTGCTCGAGCGGGCCCAGTAACGTCTCCATTGGAGACTTTGTTGTTACTGTGTCTGGCATATCGAATACTCTCGGTAGCTTGCCGGGCTCTCCAATATACTTCTCTCCAGCAGTTGGAATTCTGTTCTCTATACCTATCCCTTGGACCTTCTTGCTTTATGTGTCATGAAGATTTCAGCACCTTGAAGGGTTAAATAATAAAGGCCCTCACGTTGTTCATCGATTTGCTCGAGAGGGCCCAGTAATGTCTCCATTGGAGACTTTGTTGTTACTGTGTCTGGCACATCGAATACTCTCGGTAGCTTGCCGGGCTCTCCAAGAGGGGCAGAGGAATCGAACTCGGGTCGGCCATGTTGGCCGCGTGCATGGCAAACGCCCTACCCTCTGTGCTTTTAATTCCATAAATAATATACAATATAAATATATATCATATATATATATTCCTTCTGATACCACATACCATGGTACAGAATACCACAGTACTAACCAACTAACCTAGTGAATCACTGTAGAGATATGAGTCAGTATTATTATTTATGATGCTGAGTTTGATGCTGCCCATTCTTTAGTTTAGTAGCAAACATCAAGGCATCCCACAACATAAAAAAGAAAAAGAATAGTCCTCTCTTTCTTTCACTTTCCAAGCCAACCAACATTAGTGTTTTTGTTTTTGTTTTTGTTTTTACTTCACATTAAGAAGTGGGAAACATTTCTCATTAACTGTTGGTGGAAATGTCACCTCACTGAGTCTCTATGGGAACAGAATAGCGATTTCTCAAAAAGCAAAGAGTAGATCCTCAGGTGACAAAGAGTTTTCACTCTCAATTTATCCACCAAATACAAAACAATTCATTCATAAAGATAATGTGCATACCTATATTCATTGCAGTACTCAGTATAATAGCCAAGATAGGTGAACCACCCAAATGACTAATGGCATATTTATGGATAAATAAGTTGTGGATTATGTACATAGTGGAATACTATTCAGCTACTACAAAAACTTGAATTTTGCAGCTCACAGTAATTTGGGTGAAACTAGAGATCATGTTATGTAAATAAGCCCAAGAGATGATAAATACCAGATGATCTCACTCATCAGTGGTAGAGAACTAAACAAGGAAATAGTGTCAGAAGACAATAAACCCTAGGTTCTGTACTACAGGAGAATACCAAGTCATTGGGGGTAGTGGGCTGGGTGGAGATGATGAAGTTGACTGAAAGTAACAAAAGGACATTTGTAGAGGCTTTTGGGCACTTTGTTGTGGTGAAGATAGGTACTTTTGTACATTTGTAGCACTGTAGCACAGTCCTCCTGTTGTTCATAGATTTGCTAGAGCGGGCACCACTAATGTCTCCATTGTGAGACTTGTCGTTACCATTTTTGGCATATCGAATACAACATGGGAGCTTGCCAGGCTTTGCCGTGCGGGTGGGATATTCTCGGTAGCTTGCCAGGTTCTTCTAGACAGAGGGAGGAATTGAACCCTGGTGGGCTGCATGCAAGGCAAATGCCCTACCCGCTGTGCTATTGCTCCAGACCAACTTTATACATCAATACCATAAAAGTTAACAGTATTGTAAGCCTGTTACATCAATTATAAAATAGTAGTTATTTTTAAAGAAGGGGGTGGATTTTAATTAAAATATTGGTCTAGTTTACCTGGTTGTGTTTTTGTTTGTTTTGTTTTCATTTTGAGCCATACCTGATGTACTCAGGCTTTAATCCTGCTCTGTGCCCTGAGATCACTCCTGGTGGTGCTAGGAGCATTCAGGTATCTAACCTGAGTCATCCACATGCAAGGCGAATGCCTTAGCCACTGTGTTATGTCCTTGGCCCCAAATTTGCCTGATTCTTAATGAGAATTAGTGGATGTGTTATCTTGAAGCTAAAGAAAAACAAGAAAACCTTATAGCAACACATATCTACACCTTTCTCTAGAAGTACCAGTCAGTTGATTTCTTAATTAGCGTATGGTCAAAATGCAGAAATTTCAACATCTAGTGGAGTGAATTCAAAGGTTACAATAAAACTGAACATTTATTTTGCCTTTGCCACTTGTCATGTGAGCTAGTAGTCATTGCAATATTTATTATTAAAATCTTTTTAAAGGTTTTATTCTAAATTCTTCCCTCTCACTATTCCCCCCCCCCCCCCACCTACCTTTCACTATTTTCTCTGCAATGAGCATTGGCTCTTCCCAGATGTCACTGTCATTTGTGTTGGTCTCATTCAGATTTAGTAACACCCACATCCAAAACTCTGTCTCCAAAATGTCTTTGAGTGCCTTCTGAATTTCAGCAACATTGTCTCTTGAAATATCTCTTATTTCTCATTGTCTCTATAATGTGGCATCTGGAGTGGTCACCGTGGACATCCTTGTTTTAATGTAAGTGACACTCCCTTTAGGACCAGGGAACCATGTGAGATGATGTTAAGGTATCACTGTGGATTGTATATTGGTGCATATCCATTATCTGCTAGTAAAGAAAATACCTAAGAAAAACTAAAGTACTGATGAGAGAATCAGAGAAATAAAGAGAAATATCCTACCTAACCTTGGCTTTCTTAGAGTTGATAGACTCTGGTTAGGCCATGTAGTATGATTAAAACCCAGTATCCTTTTACATGAAAATCTTGGCTTGGCCATGATGGCCTCTGAGCTGTACTCTGCTGTCTATCAGATGGAAATTTGTTTATGTGCTTTAGTGTTGCATACTTACTATTTCATTTGTCTCTTTTTCTATGAAAAATTATGGCTTTCTATGAAAAATAGATATATGACGAAATTGAGTCTTTCATCATATGAATGGGTTTCTTCTTATTGGTATCACGGCATCACAGTCCTCCCGTTGTTCATCGATTTGCTCGAGCAGGCCCAATAACGTCTCCATTGTGAGACTTGTTGTTACTGTGTTTGGCATATTGAATACGTCACAGGTAGCTTCCCAGGCTTTGCTGTGCAGGCGGGATACTCTTGGTAGCTTGCCAGGCTCTCTGAGAGGGGCGGAGGAATCGAACCCGGCTCGGCCAAGCTGGCTGCGAACAAGGCAAACACTCTACCACTGTACTATTGCCCCTGCCCTCTTATTTGTATACAATCTAATTTATAGCCAGAGCTAGACTCCACCCCAGCAGACAGTCAGTGGCCCAGGCACATTTCCAGATTCAGCATGATTTCCCCATTAAGACAGGACAGAAAAGGCCTTGCATGCAAATAAAGTTGCCAGATAAAATACGGGATGTCTCCATATATTTTATTTTCAGATAAGCAGTGAATTATTTTTTAGTATAACTGTGGCAATAACTTACACAGTTAAATTTAGTGCGAGTCGTGCTTCTGTTTGCTTATCCTGGCAACTTGGCAAGGAATTCTTGATGTGCCAACCGTCATGTGGCACCCATCATGCCTTCCATTCATCAGATTTCTGTTATATAAATTTAGTTAGATGCAAGTGACACCGGAAGTGGAGCTCTACCCCACAGCTGCTTTCCAGACAAATTGCTTCACCTCCTGTTTTATGTTTTTCAGAAGGCCAGTGAGGCATCCATGCTCATGCACTCGATTCTGACCCGGATGAGGGGTCGGGGAATAACAATTTAAAGCATGTTTTCCCCTAGTAATCTTAAAGACATCATAAACATAACTGATCTGAGTCTGGAATTGAGGAACTAGGTATTTTCTTCTACTTTGAGGTCAAGGAAACAGAACCTTTAGGACAGTTTACTTACCAAATGAGCAAAAAACAGCAGGATCAAATATCCAGTCCTTTTTTTTTTATTTACGCACCTTCTTTAATGAAGGCGGGGGTCATACCCACCAACTGGCCCCCTGGCGCCGTGTAATCCCATCAACGGCCAAGACTCAGAGACTATAAAACCCAGCTCCCAGAAGAGAACAGTGCAGTCGCCTGCCCCCGCGCCTGGCTGTCCTCGCAGGGGCCCCTTGGAGGGGAACGGGTTGAGCTTTCCTCCCTGCCCCGACCAGGGCTCCGGCAGCCGAAGACCTCCAGGACCAGCCACCACCATGCTGAGACCACTCTCCACACGCATGAAGGTACCCAGCAGAGGAACAAAGGCATGCGGGTCCCAGGGCTGAGATCTCCAAGCCTACTCGGATCGGGGCTGAGTAATCTTTAATGATCAGGGCACATATATTGCCTCTACTTATATATCCTTCAAAAGACACCAAGTTGTCATTTTGAGTCAGTGAATCCAGCTAATCCCTTTATTAATTCTGGGGCCATACCATCCCCTTTTTTTGCATACCCCCACTCCATTTTATTTTGATTCACTACTAGGCGTTATGCTAAGAAATCAGAAGAACTCTTATATTTTGTTGATCTGAAATCCTAAATTAATTGCCTCTCCCTAAAATGCTTTGTTTTCATCTTCATCCCAAAGGCTATGCCAGGTCTAGGACATCGCCGTGTGAAAACATCTGAGCTACTGTGGGTAACCTCCAAGAAACAGAAAAGGCCAAAATGTCTGAAAGCTAATATGGAGTTGGGGATAGATGGGCCAGACTGCAAGATGAATGGAAAGCAGTGTGGTCTGTAGAGTGTTAGAAAAAAAAAATTTTTTTTTTTCAAAAGGAATTTTTTACCCCAGGCCAGAAGCCTTTGTGTCAGGGAGACTGTCTCATTTCTTCGCTCAAAGGCTGTCAGAGATGACTGAGATTCGAGAGCAGTTTCTGATGTTGACGAGGTCAAGGAAGGCAGCGCTGCGAACCATCAGTCACTGCGTCAGCGGTGAGCCGAGGAGACACGTGAGGCCCACAGTGAAACCTGGAAAGCTATTTTCTCTGGAGGACCAGAGAGGCGGGGGAGGTGCTGAGGAGAGGAAGGAAGAAAAGGCACAGGTCAAATGGTCACCACAAAGTTTAGCACATTAGTATTCAGCTGGAATCAGAGAAACTTTCTCACTCCCAGCTGGGAGTGTTCTGAAGGAAGGAGTTGACTAGAGGCAAAAATCGTATTAATATTACGCGCTTAATCAATATATAAAAACCTCCAAAGTACTTTTGTGAGGCCGCTCCATTAAGTGATGGCCTGTCATGCTGATTCTGATTCTACCTGATCTTTGCAAACAGAGCAGGTCAGTGCCATCCACTTGGACCTGCTTGTGGGAATGTGGTCTTGGCAATTATGTTCCCTGCCTTGGGGATTGGCTTGCTTTGCTTAGAGCTGGTCAGACTACAGCTCATTCACCCTTTTTTTTCTCTAAAGCAGACGTTGAATTTGGGAAAGCAAGTCTCAGTGGCTGGGCTCCAGGAAAAGTGAACCGATGGTTCAACTTTGGTCAACACTGTAGGTCACCCCCAAAGATGGGTAAGGCCAGTCCAGGGTCAGAAATTTGGAAATCGTAAAGCCATTGACGGATTCTGAAGTCTTACGTGAATGAGAGAGGTTCCCAGACTTTTATTTATTTTTTATTTTTTTGCTTTTTGGGTCACACCCAGCAATGCACAGGAGTTACTCCTGGTTCCTGCACTCAGGAATTACTCCTGGCGGTGCTCAGGGGACCATATGGGATGCTGGAAATTGAACCTAGGTCGGCTGCGTGCAAGGCAAACACCCTACTTGCTGTGCTATTGCTCCAGCCCCCAGTTCCCAGATTTTTAATGCTTGTTTTGGGATCAAAAGAAACAGAGCTTCTCGAGTCCAGTGATTTTTTTCATTCTTTCCAACACTTCAATGACTGTGCATCAAACAGGACATCTAGTTTTTCTCTATCTGCAGAGCAACAGAGAAGGAGAAGGTTTTTAGAGATCTACAGAAACATTTCCTACGTGGTAGGAGGATGAGTGTATCCTCAAGTCCACTTGTCTGGTCCAGGGATTCTCATTGCAGGGGTGGGAGGTGGTAAGTAATGTCTGGAGGTAATTTTAATGGCCACAACTGGGTCGAGATTACTACTGGCATTCAGGCAGCAAAATCACCAATATCGTACATCACACTATATCCCACACATTATACTACCCTATAACACACATACACACACATACACACATACACTTTACAAAACAACAACTAATATACCTTAAATGTAACAGTGCTTGGTTTGTAAAACTATCTAATTAAAATTTGAATACTCTGGCTATCAAATTTGAAGGGGAAAGGGTCCTCATTTTCTCATTCGTGACCCTAAAGTCAGGATGTTGGGCACATATATCATAAATATATTTTTTTCTTTTCAGTCTTTTATTTTATCCTTTCTCCTTTTCCCTATTTCTTCTTGTCTAAAATTATCAAAACTGATTTATTTTTACTTCTATTCAGTCTTGAGAGTTCAAAGGTCATGCACTGTTCCCATTGAAGAGCCCTGCCTGTCTCCTGTCAGCCTCATGAATGTATTAGCCAACTCTGAGTTGATTAGTGGGACAATGTGATGAATGTGAGTTTGTCAAATCCTTTGGAGTTATTCCAGCTTGACCTGGAAGAGATCTAACCAGTTGGTATTTTTTAAGATGTTACTGAGCATGACAAATGTGGTAGAAAGGCCAGAAAACCTCTTTCAACAGTTTCAACTTGGGAGGAATAAGGACACTCAAGAAAGATTCTGAAAGGGTTTTTTTTTTTTGATTTTTTTTTTTTTTTGCTTTTTGGGTCACACCTGGCGATGCACAGGGGTTATTCCTGGCTCATGCACTCAGGAATTACTCCTGGCGGTGCTCGGGGGACCATATGGGATGCTGGGAATCGAACCCGGGTCTGCTGCTTGCAAGGCAAACACCCTACCCGCTGTGCTATCGCTCCAGCCCCAAGATTCTGAAAGTTTTTGCTTCTCATCTCTATTTTGCATTTTCAGTCTCATTCTGAAGTGCTTAGAGTCACTGATAGCTCATATGAATCTTTTTGGGAGCTTTACCTTGCATTTAGGAACTGTGGTTTGAATTACAGCTCTGTCATTCTTTTCAGCATTACTCCTTCCAGTGTTTCATCTGTGTTTCCTCTTGTAGATCTTCTGTGAGGAAATTAATTGATCTCTTTCCCCGACTCTTGGTCTTATTTCTCTATTCGCCTCCATTTTTGAAATGCTTCAGAGTTAGGTAGCCTCTGCACATTTCGTGACTACATTCCCAGTTCCCTCCACCAGATCATAAATAAAAATGTTAAATAGCACTGAACCCAGCTCTGCCTGTCCCCCATGGCACTAGACCAGGCACCTTGCCCAACTGGGTACACTGCCATTTATCTTGACTTTGCCTCCAGTTTCTGGCTCAAGTCCTTAATTACTTAAAAGGTAATGTGCTCTCTGGTAAGTAGTTGTCATCATCTTTCAAATTAACTCTATTTCTAAATATATTCATTGTCTCTTCTTAGCAGTTCAACCCTGACCCTTGGCTCAGACTGCCTGATAATTTTTCCTTAACACTACATGTACCATTCAAATGGTCTCTAGGGTGAGTCCTAAAATACTAAATGTTTTATAAAGGAAAATCAGAGATCGTAAATTTTAGCTAGATGGGGACTGGAGCAATAGTACAGTAGGAGGGTGTTTGCCTTGCATGCTGCTGATCTGGGTTCGATTGCTGGCATCCCCTATGGTCCCCCGAGTCACACCAGAAGTGAGTCCTGGAGGCAGAGCCAAGAGTAAACCATGAGTACTGCCAAATGTGATGAAAGAGAAGAGAAAATGAGAGAAAAGTATCTACATTTGGCTTGGTTTTTTATCGAATTGCTTGGCTCATAGGAATAAATGAACTCTATTTCTAGTTCCTTTCCTCTCTTCCAACTTACTTGGAAGAATCTAAATCAAACCTTTGTACATTCTTCTTCGTTCAGGAAGTCACTGAGCTACCAGTAATGTAAGGATTCAGTGCTCTGTGGAACTACCCAAGAGGGCATCTGATAGAATATACCAAATGTCTGGTATATTCACAGAAAGCATCTTCAAACTACTTTGTGTTCTGCTTATAAATGTATTAAAGATTCTCCTTGAAGTTTTAAAAGCTGTTCCTATCCCAGTTTGAAAGAATCAGGTTATTTAAGATGACAATCACTGCAATGAAGTTCCAAGATTGTTGACGATGATGAAGTGGAGAGGTGGGTCTCTAATGTATTTCTTGCAAGATAGGATTCCACCAAGTAAATCCATAACTACTTTCCTATATTTTAGACTAATGCATTCATTCCATAAATACTACTACTAGCTCTACTATGGCTTAAACACTTGAAAATTGCCTGCTTCCGTGGATCCTAAAGTTAAAATAATACATGATGAATCAATAAACAAGCAAATGCGAAAATGCTGTCAGGTAGTGATGAATGTTAGTAAGTAAAAGTAAAGGCCCTCCCGTTGATCATCGATTTGCTCGAGCGGGCCCAGTAACGTCTCCATTGGAGACTTTGTTGTTACTGTGTCTGGCATATCGAATACATCACGGGAAGCTTGCCAGGCTCTGCCGTGCGGGCGAGATACTCTCGGTAGCTTGCCGAGCTCTCTGAGAGGGGCGGAGGAATCGAACTCGGGTCGGACATGTTGGCTGCGTGCAAGGCAAACGCCCTACCACTGTACTATCGCTCAGTGATGAATGTTAGGATAAGAAAAATACAGCAGTATCATTATACAGAATCTTGTGGGCAGGAATGAAGTGATTTTTATTTGTAAGACAAGGACAGAAGGCCTCCTTGAGGTCTGTCAATGAACAGAGATATGAATTGAAAGAGTGAACAAATTGGTGAAAATATGGGAAATTCATTTCTAGAGGTGATGTGTTCAGAGGCTTAAGGTAACAGTGAATCCCGCATAGCCAAAAAACGGCAAGAAAGCCAGGCACTGACAGAGCAAAAGGGAAACAAAGTTCAAAACACAGATGGAAGCTCTGTAGCTTCACAATCACAATCACAAATCATCCTGTTATTCATCGATTGCCTTGAGCAGGCCCCAGTAATGTCTCCTTCATCCTAGCCCTGAGATTATATTCAAGGCTCTTTAGGAGAATGAGACCCATCATTGCTACTGGTATTTGGCATATTGGGTACGCCACGGGGAGTTTGCCAGACTCTGCCGTGTGGGCAGGCTACATTCAGTAGCCTGCCAGTTTGTCCAAAGTAGGAATGAGATGATAAGATGTCATAATAAGATGTCGGTTCCGGGAGCTGGTTTTAATAGTCTCTGAGTCTTGGCCGTTGATGGGATTACACGGCACCAGGGGGCCAGGTGGTGGGTGTGACCCCCGCCTACTGGAATTTGGAGGATCTGGGTGGAGGATGCTCGGCCTAAATCCGAGTAGGCTTGGAGATCTCGGCCCCGGAACCCGCGTGACTTTGTCCCTCTGCCAGAACCTTCATGTGTGGGGAGAGTGGTCTCAGCATGGTGGTGGCTGGTCCTGGAGGTCTTTGGCTGCTGGAGCCCTGGTCGGGGTGGGGAGGAAAGCTCAACCCGCTCCCCTCCAAGGGGCCCCGGCGAGGACAGCCTGGCGCGGGGGCAGGAGACTGCACTGTTCTCTTCTGGGAGCTGGTTTTTATAGTCTCTGAGTCTTGGCCGTTGATGGGATTACATGGCGCCAGGGTGCCAGTTGGTGGGTGTGACCCCCGCCTACTGGAATTTGGAGGATCTGGGTGGAGGATGCTCGGCCCAAATCTGAGTAGGCTTGGAGATCTCGGCCCCGAAACCCGCGTGACTTTATCCCTCTGCCGGTACCTTCATGTGTGCAGAGAGTGGTCTCAGCATGGTGGTGGCAGTCTCCTGCCCCCGCGCCAGGCTGTCCTCGTCGGGGCCCCTTGGAGGGGAGTGGGTTGAGCTTTCCTCAATGCCCCGACCAGGGCTCCGGCAGCCAAAGACCTCCAGGACCTGTAGCTTAGTCAGTGGGAATTACTGGGAAGTGTACATCCAATTCCTGTGTCTCTCAAAATAATTTACCAGGAACTAAGTAAGCAACTAAATGACTCAAAGCAACAACAACAAAAATTAGAGGGAAAGGAGCAGTGTTCAGTTCTTAGGAACCACTTCAAGATTTCTTTGGTCAAGTTATGTGGGCTGCATGACCCAGTGCTGGTGATGCTAGGTTACCTTGGTCCAGTAATGTTGGAAGCCACCAGTTGCATGTAAAGAGATAAGGAAAAATGTCACAGAGGCTCAAACTCAGAACTTTGTGACTATCCATCAAGTCCTCTGAACTACTCAGAGCCCCAAACAAACATTTTTTCCCACTTACAGTTCTGTAGATCAGAAATTAAGGTATCATCAGGATCAGTTCCAGCGATAACCACTAATGGATAGTCTGTTTATTTCCAGGCCTTTTTCCTATCTTTGGAAGGATACAGACAATCCTTTGTATCCCTTGGGTTATATATACAACACTCCAACCTACGCCTTTGTATTTGCATTGTTTTCTTGCTTCCTACATCAATGATTCTTAATCTTCCTTTGCCTTTCTTCTATAAGGATAACTATCACTGGATATAGGACTCGGGCTGGAGCGATAGCACAGTGGTAGGGCATTTGCCTTGCACGCAGTCAACATAGCTGACCCAAGTTCAATTCCTCCACCCCTCTCGGAGAGCCTGGCAAGCTACCGAGAGTATCTCGCCCGCACAGCAGAACCTGGCAAGCTACCCATGATGTATTCGATATGCCAAGCACAGTAACAACAAAGTCTCCAATGGAGACGTTACTGGGCCGCTAGAACAAGTCGATGAATAACGGGAGGACAGTGACAGTGGATATAGGACTCACTTTAAGTCCAAGAGGAGCTCATGTTTTGATCCTCATCTCATTTATGTCCACAAAGACCTTGTTTTTTTTTTTTTTTAAATCAAGTTAGGGTATTAAAAACAGGTTCCAAAAGTCATAACATACCAGGGTAGTTGGGGATGGTGTCACAAATTGATCCAATCCAGGAGACCAGTGGAAAATCCCAGCAGACTCAGCCTAACCTGAGAGTTTTAAACAATGAGTTTCCCCATATATCACAGACTAGCAAGAACAAGCATGAAAGCATGAAGTAAAAACACTTTTCACTGAATTCAACTGACAGTTGAATTGGTTTTGGGTTAACAAGTGACCAGAGCAGTCAAATTATGATTAAGGTAATAGAAATAACAAATCCCTTGCATTAGCATAAAAAACGTCACTATTAATGATATAAAATGATAGACTAAATAGTGAGTCCACCGAAATTTTACTTAGGAAACTTTGGTCACCTACAGAGCAAAAAGTCCTCAAAATAATGGTCTACAACACTATCTTTTAAACTATTATAATAATAACTATTAATGAAGCACTTACCACACACCAGAAACTGATTAAATTGCTTTATAAATGTTATTTCTCAGTGAGATTTTGTAATATTCAGTGGGGAAAAATATCATAAATTCTATTTTGCTTCTAAGGTTCTATAACATGAAGAATTAAAAACTAGAAATTGTTAGCTACAGCAGGGGTTCTAACCATTAACTTATATTATCATTATCAATGATTTCTTTTAAAGATTCTGATTTCATGTTATTAAGTGGAATATTTCAAACACTGGATTTCACATAATCCTGAATACAGCTCAAAATTCTACTTATACACTTAAGTTATGATCATATGGATATGACTGTACACCATCACTAGTCCAGTAAGGAAAGTGAAGGAAAAGTATTGTTGACTATGCTTTTCAGTAGACTAATTTATCTTAGACATGAGAAATCCCTCCAACATGAGCAAATTCTACATGTACCATATATGTATGCACTGTAGCACTGTCCTCCCGTTGTTCATCAATTTTGCTCAAGTGGGCCCAGTAACGTATCCATTGAAAGACTTGTTGTTACTGTCTTTGGCATACGTTACGGGTAGCTTGCCAGGCTTTGCCGTGTGGACAAAATACTCTTGGTAGTTTGTCAGGCTCTCCAAGAGGGGTGAAGGAATTGAACCCGTGTCTGCCAGGCCGGCAGCAGGCAAGGCAAATGCCCTACCACTGTACTATCACTCCAGCTACGGTCATGAATCAGGGACGCTGTCTCATTTGCCAAGGCATTGAAAATCAGATGGGCTGGACACATAATGCCATCTGGAGATGACCACTGGACTAGAGCTGTTACTGACTGGATTCCCCCAGACGTCAAAAGATCGCGTGTCCGCCCACCTACGAGATGGTCAGACTTCATCAAGACGTTGAACAATTGGTCTGAGGCTTTTCATGTTCCTGGAGCAAGCAGACACCATTGGACTGCACTAGCACGCGACAGGGATGGATGGAGACATTATTGAAGGGGCTGGAGCGATAGCACAGTGGGCAGGGTGTTTGCCTTGCACTCGGCAGACCCAGATTCAATTCCCAGAATCCCATATGGTCCTCTGAGTACCACCAGGAATGAATCCTGAGTGCAGAGCCAGGAGTAACCCCTGTGTATCGCTGGGTGTGACCCAAAAAGCAAAAAAAAAAAAAAAGAGAGAGAGATAGAGAGACATTACTGGCACCCACTTGAGCAAATCAATGAGTAACAGGATATTAAGTAATCAAGTGAACCTCTCAAACATGTTCAGCAGCACTTTATGACTGATGATAATTGAAGCTGATAATATTTTCCCAAAATAAAGCAACCAGATTATGTATTTCCTGATGGATATATACCACCAACCATGAAGTAATGTTACATTTCTCCAGTCCCCACAAAGTCAAAAAAATGATCAAGTTTATAGATCTAAGTATTAATTCACAGGAATTACACAGTATGTTTAGCTGTGCCAAGCAGTGGCAATCAGCTAAATTCCAAATGATAGAAGACCCCAAGGTCAACAGAATTAGATATTGTAAAAATAAGCAAGTAATAACGGGCTGGAGCGATAGCACAGCGGGTAGGGCGTTCGCCTTACAAACGGCCAACATGGCCGACCCGAGTTCGATTCCTCTGCCCCTCTCAGAGAGCCCGGCAAGCTACCGAGAGTATCCGATATGCCAAACACAGTAACAACAAAGTCTCCAATGGAGACGTTACTGGGCCCGCTCGAGCAAATCGACGATCAACGGGAGGGCCTTTCTTTAAGCAAGTAATAATAAAAAGTGACTGAACAGAAGTTTCAATCAATTATAACATATAACAAGCAAACAAACTTTTAATGGTATACACTGAACAATCATGAACTTGCAAAAAATATAAGGGATAGAAGACATCACCAATAGTATGAGTAGATTTTGATGAGATATGGACTAATGTTAATAATTTAGGAATGACAGTAAAATATTTAGGTGTAGGATAACACTGTTTTGTCCTTCCTGCATAGCTCAGGAGGTTTAGGTATATTGGGTTGCTCCCCTCACAGTGCTCCCATTCCTCTGTGTTTATTTGTAACTTCGTTTTTTGTGCTCTGTTGACTTGTAAATATTATTTTTCTCTTCTCCCTAATTCCTCTGCATAGTTTATTCAGAGCAATGTCCTTTTTGTTTGGACACAAGAAGACAGTACATTCTATGCTTTTGTAATGTGACTCTCAGTGATATTTCCCTCCTGGGCATCTGTTCTCTCACCTAAGCCTCAGCTGCCCTTACTTCCTAGTGCCCCCAAAAGCAGGGTCCCGACGAGGGACTGGATGGAACCAGGGCAAGCGGTAAGCTATGTGCTATCCTGGCGTCAAGATGGGCCTGGCCAGAGTTCCATAATGCTTAACTATAAGTTAAGAGCTTGGTCATGGATAAATGCTGTCATGATCCAAAATATAATAACTAGATTTGGACCCTGCTAGGGTTTCATGGATTTGCTCAAGTGGACCCAGTAACGTGTCCATTTTGAGACTTGTTGTTACTGTGTTTGGCATATTGAATGTGTTTAGCATATTGAATATGTCATGGGTAGCTTGCCAGGCTTTGCTGTGTGGGTGAGATACTCTCGGTAGCTTGCAGGGCTTCAGGCCCTAGGCTGCTATCCTGCTAGGGTTTCCTAATCCTGCTAGGGTTAGGAAAGATTAATCTGGTTTGAGCCCTGTAGTCTGAGTCTATTGCAAGATGTTCCCAGGAGAACTGCCCTACAAGCCTCAATGTTATCTCTTACTGTGTCCATACAAAAATAAGTAGTATTGAGATGTTGATAGTGTTTATTGGACTGAGGAAAGGAGAAAAACACCTTAGGAGATATTTTGCCCTTGAGCAGTCAGGAAGGTCTTTGGAGTATCTCTTAAGTGGTGTTCCCTTGAACCTGATGGGCCTTCAGGAAGGGCTTTCTTATGTTGATTCTGCTACCTGACTGGGTGCAGTGTCAGCCCAGAGTTGGGGGGATGGAATTTGGAGAGACAAGAGAGCTGGAGAGAGAGAGCCAGGTGGTAAGATGGACCACCACGGAGAGGCTAGCAAGGGGGACACAGAGAGAGAAGAATGTAGAAGAATACAGGAGCAAGCACGTGGAGAGAGAGAGAGCCCAGGCTGCGAGATGGACCGTGGAGAGTTGAGCGGGAGAGACAGGAGGTGACGGGAATGAGGGGAATGTGAGACTAGAATGGGAGGTTCAGAGAGACTGGGGCAGACACGTTGGGAGAATGGAATAAATGGCATCTGATCAATCAACCGGCCTGGCCCTCACTTCCTCCGCTGTCTGCCCCATGACCCAGGCTGCCCCGGCTGGGTGAGTGGCCTGCAGCCCACCCCTAACATGGGTGACCAGGGGAAGAGCCATCGGGAGCCCCCCCGGCCACCCCCAAAGATTTTTTACATTTAGGTAATATAGTAAGATTTATATCTCATAAATGTATATATCCAAGTACTAACTTACAAGAGGCCAACATGGCCGACCCGAGTTCGATTCCTCCGCCCCTCTCGGAGAGCCCGGCAAGCTACCGAGTATTCGATATGCCAGACACAGTAACAACAAAGTCTCCAATTTAGACGTTACTGGGCCCGCTCGAGCAAATCGACGATCAACGGGAGGGCCTTTACCTTTACCTTTTAAATGTATATATGGAAGTACAGATGAAACAACAGAATAATTTAGTTTTACTTCAAAATAACCTTTAAGGTAGGGGAGCTCTAGAAACATATCAGTGAATGAGTTGGTAACAGTATCAATAACATACATGAGGTAACAATATTGTTCATTGAGTTAAAAATATTTGTTTTGAGTTTAAAAATCACTCACAAAATCCAAATATATAGGCTTATAATAGAAACCTGAAAAGCATAGAAAAGTATCAAAATAATTTTATAAAACTTCTCATATTGGGGCTGGAGTGATAGCACAGCGGGTAGGGATTTTGCCTCGCACGCAGTCAACCCGGGTTCGATTCCCAGCATCCCATATGGTCTCCCGAGCACCACCAGGAGTAATTCCTGAGGGCATGAGCCAGGAGTAACCACTGTGTACCACTGGGTGTGACCCAAAAGCAAAAAAAAAAAAAATCTCATATTGAAGCCAGCTCAAAGAAATTATGAGTTAAATTTAACATTAGAAAAAAAAAACTGTGTCCAGTTAGGGATGGTTGAGGATGTTGAGAATGTCCAGCGCATCTTTTCCTAACATACAAGAGGACAGTGGACAAGTCACTTAAGAGAACAGTGGCTGGAGAGATAGTAGAGTGGATATGATGCCTGCCTTGCCTGCAGCTCACCTGGGTTAGATCCCCAGCATCCTCTGGTCCTCCAAGTCCTGCCAGCAAGGATTCCTGAGGAGAGCCAAGAGAAAGCCCTGAACATAGTAGGGTGTGCCCTTCACCCCCCCAACAAAACAAAACAAAACAAAACAAAACAAAAAAAAACCCATATGATTAAGAAGATAAAAACCTTAGCCAGAAATCTTTCTTTGCATTCACATCAGAAGTTCAACTCAAGAGAATCATCTATCAAGTGAGTTTACTGGTCACTCTGGAACTCACCAGCCTATAATCCACTATTCCTAAAAAAAAAAAAGTGCCTCCCCACTCCCTCTATAAAATTTTTCTTGTGATCTGACAGACAAACGTTGCTTTGTGGAGGTAAGTCCACCCTCTCTTTCCTGATTCCCAGTGAAGCCCTTTATCACCCATCACAGTGTATTTCATTTGATTGGACCTCAAGCCACAGTGGAATCGGACCTTCATGATTCTGTCATTGGAAAGAACTCCCTTAGATCAAATACCAAAAAACTCACCACCAGCTTTCCTGCACTCATCTAATCTGAGTACACCAAATAGAATGAGTAAGATTTAAGAAGTGTCAGGAAGGTGGTGACTGAAAATAGCGTTTTGAGTCTCTGCGTGTTGGAGGTAAAAACCTTCTATTTAACTGAAATTCTGTGAGTGGGAGGAGGGAATCAAGCTTGGATCCAGATTTGCAAACTAGCATTTCTAGGTAAACAGTCAGCTTCCCGGATCTTTTATTCCTTCCCCAGCCTGACTCCTCTCTTCCAGATTTTTGCCATAATTGTATATTCTAGTGACTTGAGATTTATGGCTTTTTCTAGAGAGTGGAACCAACAAATTAACAAATTGGGAAGGGTCTACAGAGCCTCACAGTTGCCACTGTAAAAATATTGCTATCCCAAATGGGCTAGGAAAGTTGGTAGTAGTGATGAAGAAATTCTTGGGTGCTTCAGCAACAAAAGTGTCAGAACTTTCCACAGTTAAATCCTGTCAGAAGGAGTTTACAAAGGCATCCAGTCTTCCTTCCTGTGGCAAACATCTTTCTGGTTGCTGCCTGTCTGCAATAGACAGCTGTAGCAATTGTCAAGAGGACTGTTAAGACAATTTCCCCTTTCTAACAAGATTTTACTCTTGAATAAAAAAAATTTTCTCAGTATTGCCTTACGTTTATTTATTTTTTTTTTTACATCCGTAGTCAATTTTCAGTGAGGGATGAAATTTTCCCCCAACTTTCGGAAGTGATTTATGTTAAGCATTTAAAGACAAACATGGACATTCTTATTTTCATTACTTTTTATTTCTTTAAGCAAGCAAGAGAAATCCAACAACAACTTGGAGTAGATTTACAGTGAGTTCTTCCACCTTTTCTCTTGCCCTGAAGCGTGATGGGACTTGAGTGTCCTTGGAGGAATGGCAGAGGGAAATGCTAGGGGCCGATTGCTGATTTTATCATTCAAACACAAAATTTGTTACACCACTTTATCGGTCACACGGAAAGCAATTATATTGTGGTTCAATTTTCCACTCAATGGCTGTACTGGGGATCAAAGTCAGTTTTTTTTTTTGTTATTTTTTTATGGGAATTTTTTTTTTTTTTGCCATTTTATTTGTTACTGAAAATAACACAGTACCTTTATTACAATGCTTTCTGAGGGTTCCTCCCCCTAACTCTGATTCCTTCATGAGACACACTGGATTATTTTGGCTTTCTCCTTCCCTTTGATTAAATAATCAGTTTCTTTCCCATCTTCTAAAATGTATTTTACTGGAGAAATGAAATCAGCACGGTTAAAGGCAACACAGCATTAAGACTCTAATCATAACGATGAAGGGCGAAACCTGCCTGATGCTATTTATTCTTTTTTAGCCTGGTATTTTTTTAAAACACACAGATATTGTAAAGGTTTCTGTGAGAGTAGTTATTGTTGTAGGCACGTGAATTCTCACCCATCTTCCATGTAAAATAATTAACATTACCTTTCAACTGAATTTATTGCTTTATGTTACTATAGAGAAAGAAACACACTCTACCTTGGTCAATACAGGAAAATGCATAGACAATGAATGATATTCAGAGCCATGCAGATATTTTAAATTAAAATAGAATAATTAATTTCCTTAATTGCAACCGTGTTTTCTTATTATCTAACATTTCTGTATTAAGAAAACTTTAAAAAAGGAAAATTTAAACTACCAAAATCAAGAAAAAGTCATTACATTAGTTTCCAGACAACTAACTTTCGTGCTAGTTGATTATTAGTCCTTTTTGTTTAAAATTTCCCATTTTTAAACCCAGAATTCTAGGGCGTAGGAACCTCAAAATATTTGTGCTATGAGGCTGCAACTTGTAATCCAAATGTAGAGCTAAATGTAAACAAATACTTTTTGTTGCATACTTGCTGTATTTGTTGAAAAAACACAGGCAGGAGATATTTCCCTCTTTTAAACTATATCAAGTTTACCCTCACATTTCTAGATGGTTTCAGCGTTTGCAGTTTGATTGCGATCATCTTCATTTTTTCTGGTCTCCTGCTAATTGCCTCCAGGCTGAAAGAGTCTAAGAAAAAAATATCCCCTGAATCCAGGACTAGCAGATTCTGGAATCTGCTGTAGGTGAATAATTATGGCAGTAGCTGAGTGATGGTCTAGCTACCACGGAACACTTTTGTCCTTTGCAGGGAGCTTCCGGCGATGGATGGCAGAAGAACTGAGTTTGAGGCCCCAAAAAGGTTTGCAACAGGAGACCGGTAACTGCAGCCTGAGAGGAGCTCTTGCTGCAATCTGCCTCCTTCTTCACATCTTCTGCGTTTAAGTCTGTGTTGCTGAGGATGAAGATGAACAGAGAGAGAAAGGGAGAGAGACTATTTTAGCAGGTTCCCTTTAGGCACTCGTCTTTCATGCAAAATTAAAGAGCTTTTTTTTTAAAAAAAAAATATAATGTTAACTTTTATGACTTTGGGACAAGAAATTGGATTTCAGAAAAACAAACATATGCACCTGAGGAATATACCTCTGTTAACTATAGCTGTTTCTCTTAACACACAACGAGAGTTGTTAGTTGAGAATTTATCATACATTAGGTTCTGTGTATACATTATATATTATATCCTTGGAGCAATCCTGCAAGGCACAAATTATTATCCTCATTCTTTAGAACAAAGAAGTTTAAACCTTCATTTATTTCAACTATTTCTTAAACTATTCCCAAACTACCCTTAGCACATTTGCTTAATAAATACAAAGAGTACATAGAAAATAACTAGAACAATACCTAACTATAATGCTTCTTTTATGCTCAAAACACTATCTCCCAAATAATTTTTTGCTTTATTTTTACTGTTACATCACATGTTCTTAACTCATAAAGACATCTGATAAATTAAATAATTTAAGATGAAAGTTAGTTTATTTGAACAAAGTAGACTAACCTAAATTTGCCTTTTCTGTAGAAATCTAACTGCTTAGATAGGAATTGTTGCTGATATTGTGGAAATACTGGCTATGAAATCTTAATAAACGTATTTAAAGTTGGACCTTGGTTTTCTATTATTTTGATCTGGTCTAGGCTGAAATTACAGTTTTATTCTACAAGCAAAATGAGTCAAATTCAATTTAATATGGTAAAGTAACCAAATACTGCTTATTAAACATTATTTTAATTTAGATATTTAGATGTCAAAGTAACTAGACCAACTGATTTTCTTTTTTATTATTTTTAATGAAATTATTTCTGAGACCTATTCATCTTGTCATAATCTAGTCAATCAATTAATAATTTACTTACAAAAAAGCTGGAGGCAAAACAGCCTAATTTTGGTCAGGACATTGAAAAGAATCATTGGGCTGGAAATGGGGGTCTTTAATATCTAACCTTTAAATCAGGATTATCTAAATGGAATATAGTGCATCTAATCCTAAGTATTTCCAATGTTCCCAGTGGATTAGTCCTACATATAGATTAATTCATAGTCTCGACAACAGAATATCAAACTTTTAATTTAATGCAACAAGAGGCTGTAATGAGTCTGATTTTGTAACTTTATACTCCAACGAATTTTGAGTGACATTTAAAAACTTTGAATCGTTAATCCAAATTTTAACATATTCCTTCCCATTTTTATAAAGTTGGCATTAACTTCAATATATAAAATTTCTAGCTTAATAATAAAACAATATCCACAAACCTTGCGTGAATCATTTCTTACCCTTCCCTTTCAAAAAAAAATCTAATATGCAAGTGTACAAATATATAGTGAGTAGGTGACAGAACGGGTCCCGATTCAATTTCTTTGTAATGTTTTACCATCTTTGAGGATAATAAACGTTTTGCATTCCAAATGGTTGTTACTCCTTTATTTTTACATTGACTACATTTGCATTTTATCTGTTTATCTGTTTTCACTCCTTACTGTGCAATGTGGTGCTTCTGAAGGGTAGGATGTCTAACTAGTTTGGGCGGCAAGTAGCACTTGTAGCTCTGAGCTCAGGGAGCACTCCTAACTGTGTTCAGAGGACCATATTGTTGTGCCAGAAATTGAACCCTCGTCAGTAGTGTACAAGCAAGTGCCTTACCCACTGTGATATCTCTTGTGCTCCTTGATACTGTTTTTACTTGATCAAATGCTTAGCACACACAAAAGACTCAAATGTTGTTGTATGAGCCAGGTAATTAGTAAGAAGTACAATTTGAAGTATACATTTCCATATGTGTATGTGTGTGTGTGCGTGTGTGTGCTTTTTTGCACACGTGCACTGTGCACGCATGCATGCGTAAGTGTATACAGCCATATATATAAATATATATACACACAAACACACATATATACACATACAAAAATTCTTTTTTTTCTGAGCTCCCATGCCTCTCAGATGTACCAAGAACTACCTACAAATTGCTTCTCAACTTTTCTGGAAAGAGTTTTTAGTTGCTAAACAAAACACCAAGTATTTTTTTCTTAAAATATATATTATGGACCTAGATTTTCCCCTTCTGAGGAACTTTCCATAGAATCATAGAAACAGTAAACTGAGTCAATCTCTTCTTCAGATTTCAGACAAATGTGTTTCTCTGTCCTTTTTACCTATGACGGGACAATGTAGTACATGAAAATAAATACATAAAACATTTTTACTCCCAATCCTTTAATTCCTAGTGTCACAAACTTCTATTTACCAACACTGGATTTCAAATAGCATCATCATTAAATAAGGCTGCCATTTCAAGCTTAAAAGCATTGCTGATGAGAGACATGATGATTGCTTAAGATAGCCTGTGGGTATGATAACTAAAGTGGAGAAAGAATTATTTAGGCATAACTAAAGCATAACTAAAAGGAGATATAACTGGAAGGAGAAATACTGTTAACTTTTTTTTAAAAAAAAGTAATTTCATGTGAAAAAAAATGTGTATTAAAAGCCCCTCAAACTTTTTTTTAACAGTCTATTGGGCTGTGGAATTGGTCCTAATGGAAAGTGGTAAGGAAAAAAAACTATGAGTGCTTAAAACTATATTCCAAACTACCAAGGACAGAACAATGTTAAGAACAATTGCATACAGACCAGAAATTTATAAAGGTGATGAAAAGAAGTCTCTGGAACAGGAGAGATACTACAGTGTAGGGAGCTCATTTTGTACAAGCTCAGCCTGAGTTTGGTCAATGGCATCCCAGTTGGTCCCCTGAGCACCACCAGGACTAACACCTGAGCACAAGCCAGGAGTAAGCCCTGGCATAGCCAAGTGTACCCTCCAAACAAATAAACAAACAAAAATGTCTCCTATTTTCCTCTCTCCCAGACTCCTACTTGTAAGCATTCTGGTATTTTTTTTTGTTTTTATTTTTTCTTTTTGCTTTTTGGGTCATACCCAGTGATGCTCAGGGGTTACTCCTGACTCATGCATTCAGGAATTACTCCTGCCGGTGTTCGGGGGACCATATGGGATGCTGGGACTCGAACCCGGTCTGGCGTTGGCTGCAGGCAAGGCAAACACCCTACCCGCTGTGCTATTGCTCCAGCCCCAAGCACTCTGTTTTTTTAAAGAAATAAAATCCCAATGCTTCTCTTAATTTGTTATTACAAGAACATATATGAAGCTGAGAATCCAGGCATAATTTCAAACAGTGCTCAAGTAAAATTCAACTTTTCATTCATACACACAAAAAGGCTGTACACACAGAGACACAAACACGTACACACTACCTAAAGTTGATATCCTATTTTAGCACAAAGCATGTATACTCTAACTAAATAAGTAAAAGTCATGCTCTTTGGACTCTTTGCCCCAGTTCTTCCAAATATAACCCTACTTACAGGAGCAGAAAAAAAAAATCCATTGTTTTCCTTCCTCAGCTTAAAAAAAGAAGCAAAAACAACACCAAGATCCTTCAGTCTGACAATGTTAAATGAATTGAAGACATCTCCCACAAGGGACTCTACTGCTGACTCATAGTGAGAGATAAATTCTTTTCAGTAAAGCTGTACCTAGCACCTGGAAGGGAAACCTACCTTTTATTCCTTCCCTCTTTCTCTTACTTCAATTTGAAAATGGATAAGCAAGAATTTTCTCTTCAAATTTATAGAGCACAATAATTTCAGATAACAACCAAGGAAGATTCTATGTTGCCCAAAACCTTTAAAATATAAGCAACTGTTATTCTACTACATGCCAAGTATGTTGGCACACTGATTTTCACAAAAGCTGACACTGTGACTTATTAAGTCTTTGTTTAATTCTGGGTCCACCTGCATCCCAGGATTCTTGGCTTCTTTTGATTTGGATGATGACAGTATGGGAGTGTATCTCTGTGGGTCTTTCCCTCACTTGATTCTATTTCCCTTTTATTTAGGTCTTTACTTCCCTTAAACTTTTTCATTACACATTTGTCATTGGTCCAATTCCTGATAGAACTACAGTGCATTTCAATTGCAGTAAATAATTCAAAATAAGTATTGAAACTGTGTCTCAAGGCACAAGCAGCTTATTTCTTTAGATTTAACTGACAAATAGATGAATTCAGTACAGGTTTGACGAAATCATTCAGTAAAGGTTTGACTAAATCAACTTACATTCAGTTGAAACTGTGATATTTATAGATCTGAAACCCAAGATCTTTAGGATAGCTTCTTAAACACTTAAATTCCTTGAAGTCAAGCCTATATGGGAAGTTTGAGAATAATTCTATCTACGCAAATCATGTGACATTGGTAAGTTAGTTTACCTTGGTATTTCTTCAGCTTTAGGTTATGTGGGAGAACAGACATCCATTTGGGAAAGGAGACCAAACAATGAGTGTTTTGAAGAGCTTCATAAGCTCTGGATGAAATATATAACTGAACAGAGAACTTGTTCAGGGAATAAAAGTATTGCATAGGTATGTTAAGTGGAATTTGAAATTTTTGCTAGTTTTATCTTGCTTTGGCGGCATACCTGGTGGTGCTCAGGACTTATTCCTGGCTCTGCACTCAGGGATTATGACTAGAGGGGCTCTGGAGACCATATGTGGAGTTGGGGATAGGACCCGGGTCTGCTGGGTGCAAGACAAGCACCTTACCTGATGTACTACCTCTCCAGCCTGATATTCGAAATTCAACTGCATAAATTACTCATGATTCTATATTTCCAGACTGCATACAACATATGAGATTCAATATTTAAATACAGAAATAGACACTGAAAGAGAATTTCACGATTTTTAAGGAATAGAGCGGGAATATAAGTTTGAGAATTACTTGTGCTAACTGCATTAGTTTATTTTAAGTACCCTGTGTTCTAGATGAGTCTGTGCATAGTGTTGTAATTACTCAGTTAAGTTCCTCAGCTCTGTATTTCACAGAGGTGAAGGCATATGTTTGTTTCATGCTCTTAAATTATCAGTAACTTGGGCGGGGGGATTTAAGAGCCCCATATCATAGGCAATTATTAACCATTAACAATAAAACTTGGGTAAAGAATATGCTTCATGGTTTCATCTAGAAGCCATCTACAAAACTGTGTTTTTCATGTCCATTAATTTTTATTTATTTAAATTTTGAAGGGATTTGGACCACACCCAGCAGTGCTTGGTGCTACTCTCAGCTCTGTGATTAGGGGTATCTCCTGGTAGTGCTTGAGGATCCCACGTTGCCAGGGATAGAACACTGATCTCTTTCATGGAATGCATGTGTTCATCACTCTGAACTCTATCTCCAGTCCTTAGCATGTTCCTGTAGGTGGAGTGTATACAGTATTCCAAGCAATTGTGTTGAATGTTCACAAATAAGCCCTCAGTTAATACTCAGAAACCTGTGTAGTAACTGTCACGATCACGACCATCCTGTTGTTCGCTGATTGCCTCGAGCAGGCCCCAGCAACGTCTCCTTCGTCCTAGCCCTGAGATTTTTTAAAAAGTGCCATATTAAAAGCTTTTCCAGGGTTTGGAGAATGAGACCCATCATTGTTACCGGTATTTTGCATATTGGGTACACCACGGGGAGTTTGCCAGACTCTGCCATGTTGGAAGATTACCTGCCATTTTGTCCAAAGTAATCACTTAATCACTTAACTTCCCGTTAGTCGTCGATTTGCTCGAGCGGGCGCCAGTAACATCTCCATTTGTCCCTGTCGTGTGCTAGTGTAGCCCAATGGCATCTGTTCGCTCCGGGAACATGAAGGGCCTCAAACCGATCGTTCATGATCTTGACGAAGAAGTCTGACCATCTGGTAGGTGGGCGGCCACGCGGTCTTTTGACATCCCGTGGAATCCAATCAGTAACAGCTCTAGTCCAACGGTTGTCTTTAAATCTCATTACGTGACCAGCCCATCTGATTTTCGACACCTTGGCAAATGAGACAGCGTCCCTGATCCTTGATCGTCGACGGATGTCAGAACTCCGGATTCGTTCTCTCATTTGAGTGAAACGTGATATTCCAAGCATAGCTCTTTCTATTCTTCTTTGGGAGACCTGAATAGCGTTCTCATCTTGTTTGCGTAGGGCCCAGGTCTCTGAGGCATATGTTAATGCAGGAAGAACAGTGGAATCAAAGAGATGTGCCCGGAGCCGGAGGTTCTTTGTCCTCTTAGCTATTTCTTCGACGTTCTTGAAGGCGTTCCAAGCCGCTCTCTTCCTCCTGCGCAGCTCGGGTGCCAGGTCATTTGTCATGTTGACCTCTCGACCTAGGTAGACATAGCTGTTGCATTCGGAGATGGTCGTTCCATTGAGAGCGAATGGGGCGTCAGGAACAAGGCTGTTTCTCATAAACATTGTCTTCGTAAGATTCAGCTGTAGTCCTACCTTTCCACACTCACGGTCAAAGTCGGCCAGCATTTGTGCCGCTTGGCTGATGTTTGGTGTTATTAAAACAATGTCATCAGCAAAGCGGAGGTGGTGTAATTGCCGACCATCTATCTTCACTCCCATTCCTTCCCATTCCAGTCTTCGCATGATGTTCTCGAGGGTGGCACTGAAGAGTTTCGGTGAAATGGTATCACCCTGCCGCACCCCTCTCTTGACATCAACGATCACTTCTTTGTAGAATGGTGAGATCCTGGTAGTGAATCCGCAATAGAGCTCACGGAGGATCCTGATGTATTGGGCTTGAATGCCCTGATTGGCTAGGGCTTCAATGACCGCTTCCGTCTCAACAGAATCAAAGGCCTTCTTTAAATCAATGAACGTTAAGCAGAGCGGCATCTTGAACTCCCGAGAAACCTCAATGAGCTTGGTTATCGTGTAGATATGGTCGATGGTGCTGAATCCTTTGCGGAACCCTGCTTGCTCACATGGTTGTCCTTCATCTAGTGTTCTGCCAATCCTATTCAGGATGACTCGAGTGAACAACTTGTAGATGACAGACAATAGGCAGATCGGGCGATAGTTGCCAATGTCATGGATGTCTCCCTTCTTGAACAGTAGTACGGTCCTGCTGGTTTTCCATTGAGATGGAACCTTGCATTCAGACAGGTAGCGAGTGAAGAGCCGAGCCAGTGTATTGATGAGTACTGACGGCAGGTTCTTCAGGTGTTCAGGTCTGACCTTGTCTGGGCCAGGTGCTGTTTGCTTCTTTACTGACGAAATGGCGTGTCGGATTTCGGAAGGGAGAACGTTGGGAACGACATACCCATCCTGTGGAATTTGGTATGTCGGCAAGTGGACATGGCTATCGAAGAGATTTGAGTAGAAGTCATGGATAATCTTCTCCATTGCCGTTCTGGAGGATGTGATGGATCCATCAGGACGTCGGAGGGCAGTCATCTTGGTCTTATAGTTGGCGAAGGACAGGCGGGCGTTACGAATACTTTTCCCGGCTTCTGCCGCATCTACCAGTACTTCTGCTCTTCTCTCTTTGAGGTCTTCCTTGATCGCATCTCTGCACTGCTTTGCAAGCTCGGACGTTAGCTTGCGGTTGCCTGAGGCATGCGCCAAACCACGCTGGCGAATTAGCTCAAGAGTTTTCGAAGATAGGCGACTTTTTGTGGCTATCTCTCTCTTGGCGTTCCTCGCACATTCATGGAGGTGCTGAACCAGTCGATCGTATTCCTCGTCAATGTTGTCAACAATGGCATCTTCCCATGTTGCCGCAATAGTACCAAAGAGTTCCCAGTTGGTGGTCGTTCTGGGAGTTCTCTTTTTGAACTTTGCAGCCCTTTCTCCCCGCTCTGTGAAGTAGAATTTTGCACGAAGGAGACGGTGATCCGATCCCGTTCAAAATTTTGGGACAACAGCGACATCAGTCAGGCAAAACCGTCGATTGAATATGATGTGGTCTATTTCGTTGTGGAATCGTCCACCGGGAGACTCCCATGTCCATCGTTTAGATTCTGCCTTCTGGAACTGTGAGTTACCATGGATGGTCTTGGTCGACATGATGAACTCAGACAGTCTCTCACCCTGTTCGTTCCATTCTAGGCCATGGGTCCCGATGTGAAGTTCTTCAGCTGATCTTCTCGGTCCTATCTTGGCATTAAAATCACCCACAATGATCTTGTAGAAGGTGTGGTCTTCTTTATAGAATTTCTCTAGCTCCATGTAGAACTTCTTGATTTCTCTTTCATCATAATGAGATGTTGGTGCGTAGACAACGAAGATAGAAACTGCAGGCAGTGAGCCACATCTATTCAAATGTAAACGTCCGATTCGGGTTGTTAGGCATTCGAATGAATCAATGCTCTTGGCCAAGTTTGTGTTGACAAGGACACCGACGCCTCCAACACCTCTTTTATCGCATGTTCCGAGGAACAATTCTTCTCCAGTGTCGAAAATGGCATGGTGAGATTCGTGCCTTCTTGTCTCGGTCAGACCAATGATGTCGTACTTGATCATTCGCGCTTGTACCATCAGGTCCTCGATGGATGCATCTGATGCTAGCGTACGTGCACTGAAAGTACAGACGATCATTTTTGTCTTCCTTCGTTGTGGCAGCCTAGGTCGGCCTTGAGATTTTGTCGGCCTCTCCTTTCTCATCCTTCTCAGTGCTGCCATGTCGGTGAAGCCTTCAGGGTCAGGTGAATGAGACCAGTTGTAGTTACTGGTTTTGGCATATCGAATACACAGCGGATAGCTTGCCAGGCTCTTCCGTGCGGGCGGAATACTCTCGATAGCTTGCCAGTCTTTCCGAGAGGGATAGAGGCTTTTGGGGTGACCTCTAATCACCCTTGTAGGTGTTACCATATTTGAACCCTATCAAATATGGTACGACAATTCCAGAAGATGGGTATTTAGTGTTTTATGATGTGTCGCGCGGCCGCAAATGTGGCCGTGCACTTCCAGGAGCTGGGTTTTACAGTCTCTGAGTCTTGGCCGTTGATGGGATTACATGGAGCCAGGGGGCCAGTTTGTGGGTGTGACCCCCACCTACTGGAATTTGGAGGATCTGGGTGGAGGATGCTCAACCCTGATTCGAGCAGGCTTGGAGATCTCAGCCCCGGGACCCGCATGCCTTTGTTCCTCTGCTGGTACCTTCGTGCGTGTGGAGAGTGGTCTCAGCATGGTGGTGGCTGGTTCTGGAGGTCTTCGGCTGCCAGAGCAGTAACTGTAATTCTCATCATTTAGTATATGTGTCCTTTGGAAAGGCAAAGGAAGGTATTAGGGAAGGTATGAACTTGGGATTCCCAATACTGGCACACAAATTCGAACTCTGTGACTTACCAGCTGCATAACCTTTGATGACACACTTTTTTCTTTTATTTTTCTCAACTGTATAAGGGTAGAACCAGAGCAATAGTATGAAGCAATAGGGTACATGACTCTCATGCAGCCATCTTGGGTTATATCCCTGGCATCCCGCATGGTCTCCTGAGCTTGCCAATTCTCCCTGAGCACATGGGCACTGCTGGGTGTGGACTAATCCTTCCCACCAAAAAAAAAAAAAAACACACCATATATAGGACAAAATAATGGCCACTACATTCTGAAGATTTTCTGATTCAATATATGTAAACCATTACCAAAAAAATGCTTGACATATAGTAAATAATCATTATAGAAGTTTGCTACTATTATTTCTACTCACATTACTAATCATATTCTTTTTTTAAAAAAAAATCATTAATTGCAAAGAATCATCATGGATTCAAATTCTATGTGAATAATCTTGGGTTCAAATTCTATGTGACCCAACTATCTTTCTTACTCTACAATCATAGATTCTATCCCATGTTCTGGGAAATTCATTATCTACTTTTGATATAAAGGAGGAAAACAAAACAGAAACTGAATTTATTCCAAGAACAAATTTTTATTGTGAAGTTTGTTCCCCAAATAGTGTTATATTTAAAGCCCATATCAATAACATAAGTTGCTCTCCAAAAGAAACTTGATGATATTTGCATGTTATAAAATATAGCTACTATAATCAGGATGGTGTAGAATGGAAGCCTAAAAAGAGGAACCATCTCTTCAACTGGGAAAGGGAACATAAGGAAAGACTAGAGGCATCAACTGGAACTTTAAAGAAGAACATTGCACAGGGTATGGAAAACTTCTGCTCTTATTTTAGGGAGCAGTATGATCAGGGAACTAGGTCTTATTCTGGGGTGGGATGGGCAGGATGAGGGGAGTGAGAGGGATACTGGGAGCACTGGAGGGAGAGGATGGGCACTGGTGGAGGGATAGGTACTCAATCATTGTATAATTGGAAACCCAAGCACAAAAAATTGTAAGTCTACAACTGTACCTCATGGTGTTTCACTATTAAAAATAAATAAATAAATAAAATTACAGACCATTTAAAAAAAAGAATGATATGATCAGGTCTAGGCTTTCAGGAAAAATTTGGCTGTGAACATATAAGATGAAGTGCAAGAAAGCAACCTAGGAGCAGAGATTTAGTTGGGAATCTGTTAACATAATTTTGAGAGAATATGAAGGTTTGAATTCAAGAGCAATTCGGTAAATTAAATAAATTGCGCATTTATGAGAAATAACTGTGTGTGCATGTGTGTGTTATTCAAGTTGAAAGGGAAACAATTGTGGAGACTAAAAGTAGATTATAAATGATCAACACCTTTTTTCACCTGTTATCATCAACTTCAGAGGTTGAAAAGCTGACATGAAGTCTCATAAAATCATCAGAGACAAGGGCTGGAGCAATAGCACAGTGGGTAGGGCGTTTGCCTTGCACGTGGCCAACCCGGGTTCAATTCGGAGCATCCCATATGTTCCCCTGAGCCCTGCCAGGGGTGATTCTTGAGTGCAAAGCCAGGAGTAACCCCTGTGCATCGCCAGGTGTGACTCAAAAAGCAAAAAGAAAATCATCAGAGACAGAAAGTCTCTTTTTCTTAGTTAAAAAAAAATAAGAAGTTTAATCATCTCATCTCATTTATAATCCAATCACTGACCTTCATGTCTTTAATATTCAATGACTTATGTTCTGAATTTAAATATAACTACCTACCCTTCCTGGCTTATGGTGGTGTCAGAACAATCTAGATTATGCATTTTTAAGTACTTAGTAACTTATAAAACACTCTACACATATATACATTATTCCATCGTTAAAAGTTGTGATGCATTTCCTTTCTTTTGCATTTAGTGTATGAGTTGGGGGGGGGAGAATGTGATCTCAGAAAATGGGGAAAACTCTCAAATTCTATGATCAGGTCCATCATCTTTCCTAAGAAAGGTGTGAGCAAGTTTCCAGTGTGCTATATTTAGACTACCTACTCTTTCACTGAAATTGAGCCCAGGCAGAAAAAATGTGATGTCATCTTAGATTAGTGAAACATCAGGACAAGGTGTTTCCCTGTCCATGTGCAAGACTAACTTACAAATAATCTAAAAGTATTTATATAAGTCACATAGAAGCAACTTGTATAAAAAGTGGTACCTTTGTTCTACGAGCTCATTAAGCAAGAACTTTTATAATTACATTATATGTCATACTCTTTTGCTTATTCCCCACCTGCCTCTCTCTCATTTTTACAAAATATTAAATGAAAAAGCATTTGAATTATAACTTAGAGTGGAACTTTAAATTAATAAACTGAGCCTTGGAATAATTTAATGAACATAAGTAACCTTTTGGGAGGGAATACCTATAAAAGTACACTGTCTAAGTGCTACTGTTCTGAGGATATAATATCGTTGGCAAGATTCAAAACAAAGCTAGTATTGTTGTATTCATTTAGTATTTGAATTAAGATTAACTATTATTTAAAAAAGATTAACTATATCTCCTGCATTAACATATGCCTCAGAGACCTGGACCCTACGTAAACAGGATGAGAATGCTATTAGGGTCTCCCAAAGAGGAATTGAAAGAGCTATACTTGGAATATCACGATTCACTCAAATGAGAGAAAGAATCCGGAGTTCTGACATCCGGATCAAGGATCAGGGACGCTGTCTCGTTTGCCAAGGTGTCGAAAATCAGATGGGCTGGTCACGTAATGAGATTTAAAGACGACCGCTGGACTAGAGCTGTTACCGACTGGATCCCACGGGATGTCAAAAGACCGCGTGGCCGCCCACCTACCAGATGGTCAGACTTCTTCATCAAGATCATGAACGATTGGTTTGAGGCTCTTCCTGTTCCCAGAGCGAACAGATGCCATTGGGCTACACTGGCATGCGACAGGGACGAATGGAGACATTACTGGCGCCCACTCGAGCAAATCGACGACTAACGGGAAGTTAAGTGATTAAGTGAACTATATCTCCGTGCTCTAAAAACGTACTCCAAATCAATTACAGATTCCTGTAGAAAAAAATACAACTTTCTGCAAAGCAAGCATCAAAAATATATTGAGCGATTGATGCTAAAGCAACAGTACAGAGGGTAGGGCACTTGCCTTGCATGAAACTCGCCGGATCTCCAGCACCTCATAAGGCCCCCTAAAACCCAACAGGAGTGATCCCTGAGTGTAGAGCCAGGAGTCAGTCTTGAGCACTGTCTGTTGTGGCATCCAAACAAGAAATTAATTAATTAATGGTTATAGAAAAAAATTTAAGTTAGGGCTGATTACTCAAACCTATAAAACTCTGTAACAGACTCCAAACAACAACAGCAACAACAAATAACAACTTGAATGAAAACACTGATAACAGAAGAAACATATAATATCATAAATGCAAAAAAGTGCTTCTGACAAAAGTTATCTCTCATTCTTAGTAGAAATACTAAAACGAAGTCATGTATACACAGATACCTATACTCCTTACTAAAGCCAGAATGTAAGGTAATAGGAAAACATGGGTGTTTCTACCAGCATTTGGAGCAAGGCAAGGGTGCTTCTGATTAATAATATACAGGAGATATCTGTCAATTTGCTTAGGCAAGAAAACTCATTAGAGACACAGATTGGCGGTGATAGAATCAGTTTTTGATAATGATGACAGCAACTGTAAAAATGTAGAAGATCAAATGCTAAAAATTACTCTAAAGTGAAATAACACAGTATGGAAATAGACAACAATGTTTAATGTACAGAAGTTAATGTATAGCATGCATATATGTTTAATCAAAAAGACAGAGGATGATGCATCAATACAGAAAACCATATTTGTACTAAATTACAAATACACTTAACTAGAATTATGCAAACCCTAGATGAAATCTTTCAAATACTTCTGTTAGTCACACAGACTTGAAATTGTGTTAAAATACACCCCTTTCTTTATCTTATGTAGGATGACTCCACAGCATAAATATATTTACTCTCCCTGCTAATTTTATAAAGATAACACAAATGTATTTAAGGTAAAAGTACCTATAATATTTATCATGTAACTAGACATCTGATACCAAATTATTATGAAAAAAATCAATATTCAATAATATATTGGGAAAATAGTATGAAAATAAAATTGTGGGGAGATTACCACAGCCTGTTTTTAAATATATATTGAAGCATTTATGACTGAAATAGCATGATGTTGGCACATGGATACATGAATATTTAGATAGAAAAGTGTAAGACAGGAAAAAGCTAAAAAAAAAGTTTATGAGGGAACGTATACTTTAATTGAGGTGATGGCATTTCAAATTACTGAGAATATATTGATGTCATCACAATGGGATAATTTTTAGGAATAAAAGCATATCAAATCTATATTGCATATTATATAAGAAAATGTTTCATGTGGGCTGAAATTTAAGTATGCATAGAAATAGGTGAATTTAGAAAACCTTATAATAGTTTTAAAAGCTTTTTAAAATGTATTAATAATCTAGAAATAACCAAATAAAAATAGTAATAATCTATCAGATAAATAAAAAGAAACTGAAAGGCCCAATACAGCAAATAAATGATATTAAGGGCAATGACTGGTAAAAAAAAAATATTTGCAATGTATAACATAGATAAGAAGCTACACTATAGAAAAGATGTACATATAATACTATGTATCAGTAGGTGCTAAATACAGATATCCTATCTATCTATACTGTCCTCCTATATGTATAGCCCACACACGTGCTTGTATATGTGCATACTCTTGTGTGTGCAATCTTAAAATCAAAGAGAACTTGTACCCAAATCATGGGATAAAGCTTAGATAAATAACAAAATAAATAACAATTAGATTTTAAGCATATGAAAAAGATTTAATTTCACTCCTGATAAAATAAATGTAATGAAAAGTTTTTTTTCTGTGATGCAATATTTGATATGCCAAACACAGTAACAGTTGTTACTTTAACCCTGTAACTATATTTTCTTTTGTTTAAGAGAATCTAACTTGGCAAAACTTAGAGTAGCTCTTCAACTTCTCTGTCAGGCATGTCTGCAGTATTTTCAAAGGTGTTTCCCAAATCATGTGTACTTTATATTTTCTCTTTTCTTTCTTGAATCTGATAGCTTACCCATAATTACTGCAGAGCATAAATATGCTGGGGAAATCTATAGAAGAACCAACATGATTTCTTCACTCTGAATATCAGTATCATTTCCCTCTAGCAATCATAGATAAACAAAATATTGCATTGCAGCAGAACAAAATGTGTGGGAAATAATTAGCCTTGTTTTGAGTAAACATATTCCCCAAAGGCCAATAAAGTGAATGAGAAGTCCAGTTTCATAACCTGCTAGTTATATGTCCATGGGCTTACCACTTACTTTTTATAAACCTCTGTAGTCTGATTGTAAATCTAAGATATTAATAGTGCTTGCTTCACATAGCTGTACGAGGATTAAATGACGCAACACATATTCAATTGAAAGCACCTATTATGGTTGTCTTCATTCATACCGTTGCCTTTGGTTGTGCCATAGCATAGATGTAACATAGACATACATGAGTGTAGACAAAATGTCTCTTTCTAGATACTGTCCACCCCTATTTTCAACAACCCTTGCTCCTTTTTTTCAGTTTGGTAATTTTCAGGTAATCTGAACATAAAATTTTCAGCCAATCTTTCCACCTCGAATACACTTCCACTAGATTATATACTTAGAAACTCTTTCCACCTAAAAACTCCTTTCACCTAAAAACTCTCTCCACCTAGAATACTCAACTCCCGATTTTTCCAGTCTTATGTGAAGCCCTTAAGAGGAATCGAAAGAGCTATGCTTGGAATATCACGTTTCACTCAAGTGAGAGATAGAATCTGGAGTTCTGATCTCCGTCAACGCTCAAGAATCAGGGAGGCTGTCTCATTTGCCAAGGCATCAAAAATCAGATGGGCTGGACACGTAATGCGGTTTACAGACAACCGCTGGACTAGAGCCATTCCTGACTGGATTCCACGGGACGTCAAAAGATCCCGTGGACGCTCACCTACAAGATGGTCAGACTTCTTCGTCAAGACCCTGAATGATCGGTTTGAGGCTCTGCGTGTTCCTAGAACGAACAGATGCCATTGGGCAATGCTAGCACGCAACTGGGATGAATGGAGACGTTACTGGCACCCACTTGAGTAAATCGATGAATAACGGGGGATCAAGTGATCAAGTGATATGAAGCCCCGATATATTCTTTCAGTCTCTTTTACTCAGAACCCACAGAGCTTTCCTGGTGTATCTGTCTGTAGTAAGCTGAAGGATATTAATTTTAATGCTTTTCGGTTGCTTTCTGTGTTTACATTTTGTTACAGCAACGAGCTTTTAAAATCTTGCAGGCAAGAGCCATATTTTACTCCTCTAATGTGCCTATCACAGCAACTATCAGCATGTGGCAGGCGTTGCTGATTACCTAAATACACTTACCAATAGAATGAGAAGAAATGTGCCATGATATATTTCATCAATCTGTTTTGATTTGCGATAGGGAGGTTGGGTCACGTCCAGTGGTGCTCTGGGTTTACTCCTGGGTCTATCCTTAGGAATCACTTGGTGCTGTTTAGGGCACTATTTGTGACATTGGAAATCAAACCTGGGTCAGCTGTGAGCCAGTGAATTCCCTTAACCCCTGCACTATCTCTCCAAGCCCCTTGTTAGTGTGTTTTAAATATAAGAAACCAAGTATTATATAATAATGCAGTAAAAACTAACTACATATTAATAAAATTCTATCCCTGAGATCTTATGACAAGGACTTAATGAATTATATGACACAAATTATGCCGTCACATAATTTTGTCTGTTAATCACAAGGATATCTTATCAGTTATGGAAATTTCTTGACTGTCATATTTTAATCCAAGTTTTAACAGATTCTGACACTCCAAAAATCTTGATTAGATATGACAGAAATAGTAAAAGTCTGACTGATGATTTTTATTTGTTTTCTTTTAACCATATTAGCCATGACCAGGGTTTACTTTGGGTCCTGCACTCAGTGATCACTCTTAGCAGTACTTAAGGGACCATATGGCATGAGAGGAAACAAGTTCAGGTCACCATGTGCAAGTCACACACCTTATCCACTGTCTATCTTCAGTCCAATGATCCTGTCTTTTCTAAATATTTTCATTTATCAGGGTGATAACAACCCATCTCATCAAAGAAGTAGTTCTCATACAGGTCAATGGTTAAGATGTCAGGCTCCCAAACTTTACATGGGAATGAGAAATAGAATAAACTTTTCTCCATTGGCTATCAGATTCTTTTTCACGTCCCTCTGTCCCCAGTAGTTTGAGGAAAGAAAGCAGCTAAAATAAAAAGAGATAGAATTTGAAATGACTAATTTCTTAGTCAAATCCAATTTTCTTTGGAAATTAGGCAGAAGTCTAAGGATAACAATAGCAGTGTCCAACCGTTGTTCATCGATTTGCTCGAGTGGGCACCAGTAATGTCTCACAACCACTTGTGAGACTTATTGTTACTGTTTTGGGCATATCGAATATATCATGGGGAGCTTGCCAGGATTTGCCGTGCCAGTGAGATACTCTTCATAGCTTGCTGGGCTCTCCCAGAGGGGTGGAGGAATCGAACCTGGGTCGGCCACAAACAAGTCAAACACCCTACTCACTGTGCTATCGCTCCAGCCCGTAACACACAAAAAATCAAGAGATGTGTTTTATATTTCTGATTATATAAACTGAAGAGCATGAAGTCATTTAGAATTGTGTTTTTTAAACTGAAGGCCATACGGTCCTGTTGTAGGCCCAAAGGGTATTCTAGTGGCAAGGAGTCACAGGTACTTTCATTAAGGGGAGGTCAGGACATGAGACTAAGAAACAAACTGTTAAGACATGGGGAAGAGAAATAAACTGTTTATTAGGGCTGGAGCGATAGCACAGCGGGTAGGGCGTTCGCCTTACAAGCGGCCAACATGGCCGACCCGAGTTCGATTCCTCCGCCCCTCTCGGAGAGCCCGGCAAGCTACCGAGAGTATTTGATATGCCAGACACAGTAACAACAAAGTCTCCAACAGAGACGTTACTGGGCCCGCTCGAGCAAATCGACGATCAACGGGAGGGCCTTTACCTTTTACCTTTAGAATGGGGAGGCATGGTTAGAAAAAGGTTGAGAAACACCAACTCAAAGCTTTGCTCTTCAAGGTAATCACGATCACGATCACAACCATCCTATTATTCATCGATTGCTTTGAGCAGGCCACAGTAATGTCTCCTTCATCCTAGCCCTGAGATTTTTAAGAAAGTGTGATATTCAAGTCTCTTTAGGAGAATGAGATCCATCATTTGTTACTGGTATTTGGCATATTGGGTACTCCACAAGGAGTTTGCCAGACTCTGCCGTCAGGGCAGGTTACCTGCCATGTTGTCCAAAGTAAGAATGAGATAATAAGGTGTCACGCGGCTGCAAATGTGGCCAGCGCTTCCGGGAGCTGGGTTTTACAGTCTCTGAGTCTTGGCCATTGATGGGACCACACGACGCCAGGGGGCCAGTTGGTGGGTGTGACCGCTGCCTACTGGAATTTGGAGGATCTGGGTGGAGGATGCTCAGCCCCGATCCGAGTAGGCTTGGAGATCTCAGCCCTGGGCAGGACCCGCTTGCCTTTGTTCCTCTGCCGGTACCTTCATGTGTGCGGAGAGTGGTCTCAGCATGGTGGTGGCTGGTTCTGGAGGTCTTCGGCTGCCGGAGCCCTGGTCGAGGCGGGGAGGAAAACTCAACCCGCTTCCCTGCAAGGGGCCCCGGCAAGGACAGCCAGGTGCAGGGCCAGGAGATTCAAAGCTTTTCTCTTCAAGGTAATAAATAAGCATTTTTGGCTTATAAGGGAAGCATGTCGCATGACATCTTATTATCTCATTCTTACTTTGGACAACCTGGCAGGCTACCGAATGTAACCTGCTCACACAACAGAGTCTGGCAAACTCCCCGTGGCATACCCAATATGCCAAATACCAGTAACAATGATGGGTCTCATTCTCCTAACCCTGAAAGAGCCTTGAATATGGCACTTTAAAATCTCAGGGCTAGGATGAAGGAGACGTTACTGGTGCCTGCTTGAGGCAATCGACAAACAACAGGATGATCGATCGTGATCCAGATCGTGAAGGGAGGCATAGTAGTAATCCCCAAATATGTCCACATCTTCATTCCTACCACCTGTAAATCTGCTAGAATAATTTATATATGTTGAAATGGATATTATCTTGGTTTATCATGTTGAGCACAAAAGTGAAAAGGGGAGACAGAAGAGTGGAAAAGAAAGGTGATTTGGGAGACTGATTAGAGAGACTACTATTTTATTATTGAATATGGTGAAAGAGGCTATGAATCAAGGAATGTCAATAGCCTCTTGGAAGTTGAAAAGGGCAAGGTAAATGATTCTCTCAGAACTTCTAGAACAGAAAACAGCTGCTTGTAGCTTGATTTTAGCATAGTGAACCAGTGTTAACTATTTAGCATACAAGGTTATTTATGTTTATATATTTATATTGTTTTAGCAACCATTTTTGATAGTTTATCAAGACAACACATGAAATATAATAAATTGGCCTACTGTAAATCCGTAACATGATTTAATATGAGTGATTTAAGTCACTAATATTCAGTTAGTATTCCTCATGATTTCTGCAGGTCATAAACTTAGAAAGGGCACAAGAGGGATGATTTATTTTTGCTCCATAATGCACAGTCTCAGCTGGACAACTCAAGCAAATGGAGCTACATTCATCTGAAGCTTTTTATTTCAATGTGGTTGACTCATATGCCGGGCAGCCTATGTTGGATATTAGCAGATGGTCTCAATTCTTCTCTATAAGGACATCTTGGTGGGGATACTTTGTACTTTTATGGAAAGTTCTCTGGATTCCTCTAGAGTGAATAATCTAACCAAAGTAGAAGCTGCATTTTATGATCCAAAATTATATATAATTTCTACAATATTCCACTGTTCATGTAGGTTATTCCAGTTTCAATATGAAAAGCAGCGCACAAAGGCATTAATTAATATCAGGAAGCAAGGATTATTTGGGGTTATTTCAGCAGCAGAATTCCACGTTGGCAGAATCAAAATACTTTGGCCTTGGTAAGCATTCCAACAGGTCCTAGAACTTAAAGTGCAAAAACAAAATAATCATGATTATGTACCTGTCAACCTTAGATTTATAAGGACATAGTCCTTTCTTATTCCACAAGTCTATAAACCTCCTTTCTAAGTTCTTTGCTAACTATTAAGATAAGATGGAATGGAGTGATATCACAGCGGTAGGGTGTTCGCCTTGCATGCAGCAAGCCTGGCCGAGCCAGGTTCGATTCCTCCGCCCCTCTCAGAGAGCCTGGCAAGCTACCGAGAGTATTCAGTATGCCAAACACAGTAATAAGAAGTCTCACAATGGAGACGTTACTGGGCCCGCTCGAGCAAATCGATGAAAAACGGGAGGACAGGTGTTATTCATTAGTCAAGATAGGCAGGATACAAAAAAGTTTTGCCTACATCACACAAAATTACATACTTCAGATCCACCCAGTAACAATATTTATTTACTTTTACTTTTATTTTTTAACTAGTCTTGAGAAAATTAAATGAAATCAGTGATTTTACTGAGTATGTCTTAGTGATGAATCAGGATGAAAGATAAAGTAATCTTGTGTATACAACTCTCATTGAGGAAAGGGAAATAATGTGGCATCCTTCCAGAGTGATTTATAGCTCTACCCTGAAAGAGCATGGGTCATTTTCATTAGAGTTTATTCATAACATAAGGAAACCTGGAAAATATAATCTTCCTTAGTGCTCAGGAGAAGGAAATGGGATTCATGGGAATTTAGAGTATCTTCCCTGCCAAAGTTCTATGTCACAAGCAGCTTTTAAGTCAATGTACTACCTCTATGTTAGAGACTACTAGAAGAATCTCGGGTGGTCATGTTTTATCCCACAACTTGAGATGAAAACCATTGCTTCCAATTAGCTCCATATAATACATCCAAGGCCCTTGATCACTGACCATATTACTGCTCATACCATACTTCTGGGCTGGAGTGATAGCATAGCAGGTAGGGCTTTGGCCTTGCACGCAGCTGAACCTGAGTTCGATTCCTCTGCCCCTCTCGGAGAGCCTGGCAAGTTACTGAGAGTGACTCGCCAGCATGGCAAAGCCTGGAAAGCGGCTCGTGACATAGTTAATATGCCAAACACAGTAACATGAAGTCTCACAATGGAGACATTACTGGGCCCGCTCGAGCAAATTGATGAGACAATGGGGGACAGTGCTACAGAGCTACCACACTTCAAGTCTTATTTCTCCCACTTTCCTGTCTTCTACTATTCACTTCCTGATCTAACACACTCTGTAAACAGCAAGTCCTAATCCTGGCTCTTAGCTGCATAATGAATTTAAGCTAGTGCAATAAACTCTCTAATCCCCAGTCTCATCAACTGTAAAATACAAACAAAGCAAACAAACACGGTCCTCCCATTGTTCATCGATTTGCTCAAGTGGGCCCAGTAATGTCTCTATTTTTGAGACTGGTTTTTACTGTGTTTGGCATATTGAATATATAGATATAGATATTAGATATAGATATATAGATATATAGATGTCACAGGTAGCCAGGCTTTGTTGTGCGGGTGAGATACTCTCGGTAGCTTGCTGGGCTCCCCCAAAGGGGCGGAGGAATCGAACCTGGCTCAGCTGAACTGGCTGCATGCAAGTCAAACGCCCTACCGCTGTGCTATTGCTCCAACCCCTGTGCTATCGCTCCAGCCTATAAAATAATAATAATAATATTAATGCCCACCTCAGATTACAGAATGCCAAATCTAAGCAATCATTAAACTCTAGTTAAGTTCATTATTTCCCTACATTTTTGCTCCGTAGCCAAATAAATTCACCCAAATAATAATAATTTCCCACATTAATTATTACTATTGTTACAAACTTCCTAATAAGGGAGACTGAAAAGCTTGGAGTCAAGCTCAATCATATTTCTATGATTTAATTCCAGGTTTACTATGCTTTCTCTTTGTGAATGTGGAAAAATTATTGAATGTCTTTTGAAAATTCAGTTTCCATACAAGTCTGTTAAGCAAAAATAATTGTTCTAATTTGTAGTACTAAAAATTGTGATTATAAAGGTGAAATCTTTTTGGTTTTTGGTTCAGAGTAAATTCTTAATAAATGATAGTTATTGTTACTTTCATTACTATATTTAATGAATTCCTTCCATGAGCCAAGTACCATACTAGGTATTTAATCCTAACAGTAGTTCCCTTTTTTAATAAAAAAAAGGAAGGCTATTAACAATTAAACAACTTTCCCAGTGTCATACCATCATTACATTGGCATAAAAAGACAAGGTATTCTGATCCTTCATTTTTACACTTATTTTCTCTCACCAAAGCTTTAGTTTACTTCTCTTGAAAAAGTATGTGCTCTGGTAGGCATAATCAAACATAGTGAACTTAAAGACCCCTTCTATAACTTGAGCAAGACTGGGACCTTGATTTTTGCAACCAGAGTGAATGTAAAATCTATTGTAAAATCTATAGGGGAAAGGGTTGCTCAGATAGAGAAGGGAGCACCAAATAAAGGGTTTTGGGAGGATCCTCCCAGGATGGGAGAAGCATGCTGAAAGTAGACTATAGACCAAACGTTATTGCCACTCAATGCCTCTTTTGCAAACCACAACACCCAAAAGGAGAGAGAGAACAAAAGGGAATGCCCTGCCACAGAGGCAGGGTGGGATGGGGGTGTTGGGGGGTGGGAGGGATACTGGGACCCGTGGTGGTGGGAAATGGGCACTGGTGGAGGGATGGGTACTTGATCATTGTATAATCGAAACCCAGCACAAAAATTTGTAAGCCTACAACTGTACCTCATGGTGTTTCACTAATAAAAATTAAAAAAAGAAAACTACAAATCTTTAAAAAAAAAGAAAGAAATCTATAGTAAAATCTACTACAGTATGTTGTTCAAGGGATCAATGCTGAAATCTCCATGGAGAGTCTGTGATGCTGGTGCCTCAATACCAACACAGTTTTTCCAGCCTCCCATAAAGAAGGTGAGGAGCATCAGGGGCCTTTCCAACTTAGTTGGTTTTAAAACTGCTTTGCAAAGTAATCTTGGATGCCTCTAAACTTGCCCCTGCCATAGGGTTTGTTTTGTCAGGACCTGTCCCCTGAAATAACGCCAGGAAGGCCTAGTGTGCTGTAAACATGATCATGGGCAACCTGAGCCATCAGTGTTTGCAGACAATAAATGATTTTTATTAAATCATTATTTGCTTCTGGGTATTATTTAATTTTGCTTTTCTTACTGGGCTGCTGTGGCATGAAATGACCAAAATTGATGCTCACATGTTAAGTCCTTTCAAAGTTTAGTTTCTGATGTACTCTAGATAAATCTGAAAATTAATTAACCACAACTTTAGGATATTAATTTTCCACTAAAGATAAGTTGATAGGTAAAAGACTGCCTATACATCTGATCCTTCTTGTATATGTTAACTCCTACTCTCAGAACTTCCCTGGGGATCCAAGCTTACAGTATGTGTAGATGAGTTGGAAATGTTCATTTATGTTTATTTTATAATATATTTAGATATTAACCATTCGAGGTAGATTTAATAAACACTGTAGCACTGTAGCACTGTCCTGCCATTGTTCGTCGATTTGCTCAAATGGGCACCCGTAATGTTTCCATTGTGAGACTTGTTGTTACTGTTTTTTATTTTGTTTGTTTGTTTTTAATTTTTATTAGTGAAACACCATGAGGTACAGTTGTAGACTTACAAACTTTTATAAACTTTGGGTTTCAGTTGTACAATGATCAAGTACCCATCCCTCCACCAGTGTCCGTTTTCCACCACCACGGATCCCAGTATCCCTCCCACCCCCCTTTCTCCCCATCCCACGCTGCCTCTGTGGCAGGACATTCTTCTCTGTTCTCTCTCTCCTTTTGGGTGTTGTGGTTTGCAAACGAGGCATTGGGTGTCAATCATGTTCGGTCTATAGTCTACTTTCAGCATGCTTCTCCCATCCTGGGAGGATCCTCCCAACACCCTTTATTTGGTGCTCCCTTCTGTATCTGAGCTCCCTTTCCTCCTAGCATGTGTGGCTGGCCTCCAAGCCATGTAGCAAAATTCCTGGTACTAATCTCGGCCGTTTCTGGGTGTTCGTTTCCCCTTTTGTTACTTTATATTCCCCAGATAAGTGCAATATTTCTATGTCTGTCCTACTCTTTCTGACTCATTTCACTTAGCATGATACTTTCCATGTAGATCCACTTGTATGCAAATTTCATGACTTCATCTTTTCTAATATCTGCATAGTATTACATTGTGTAGAGGTACCAAAGTCTTTTTAATCAATCATCTGTTCTTGGGCACTCGTATTTTTTTTTCAGATTTTGGCTATTGTAAACAGTGCAGCAATGAACATACAAATGCAGATGTCATTTCAACTATACTTTTTTGCCACTCTGGTAATATTCCCAGGAGTGGTATTGCTTGGTCAAATGGGAGCTCAATTTCTAATTTTCTGAGAATCGTCCATACTGTTTTCCAAAAGGGCTGAACCAGTCGGCATTCCCACCAGCAGTGAAGGGGGTTCCCTTTCCCGCTACATCCGTGCCAACACCAGTCGCTTTGGTTCTTTTGAATGTGGGCCAGTCTCTGTGGTGTGAGATGATATCTCATTGTTGTTTTGATCTGCATCTCCCTGATGATTAAGGATGTAGAGAATTTCCAAAAAATGGGGTGATGAAATGAACAGAAACTTTCTCAAAGAAGAAATCTGAATGGCTAGAAGGCACATGAGAAAATGCTCTGCATCACTAATCATCAGGGAGATACAGATCAAAACAACAATGTTGTTACTGTTTTTGGCATATCAATACACTCCTGAGAGAGTGGGATAACCTGGGTAGTTTGCTGGGCTCTCCAAGGGGTGGAGGAATGGAAACTGGGTTGGCCCCATGCAAGGAAAACTCCCTACCAGCTTTGCTATCGTGCTAGCTCAATAAACACTGTATACTTAACAATGTTTTAGTTGCTGAGGATACATTAATAGCGCAAGCAAATTTCTATTTTCACATAACTTACAATTTGATGGAAGTTGCAGACACTGAACACATATTTATACATGTCAGAAGAAAAACGTAATTGGCTTAAAGCATGAAAAACATGGGGGAAAAGCATCATTTCACCGGAGTGATTAGAAAGGTCTTTTATAATGAAGCACCATTTAAGCCAAGATCTAAATGAAGTTGTCATGTTAATATATGACAAAGGCAGCAAAATAAAAAAATAAACAAATGGGACTTCATCAAATTATAGATTATCTGCTCGAGCATAGAAACACTGGCTCTGACCATGTTGCCCTGAATGTGCTTAGTCTTCTCTGAATGGGAGAAAATTTTCACACTCAGCACCTCAGATCTTAGTTTAAGATAGTCCCATTTGTCTATCTCTGTTTTCACTTGCTCGGCCAGTGGCATGACATCTTTGAAGATACCATTAACTTCAATATCATGGAGAGTTTTGCCAACTTTGTCTTCAATAAACATTATGGATTCTGGTCTGATGTTGAAGTCATAAATCCATTTCGATCTTATTCTTGTGCATGGCGTTAGGCAGAGATCTGAGCCCACTTTTTTGCATGTAGTCGTCCAGTTTTGCCAGCACAATTTATTAAAGAGGCTTTCCCTGCTCCATTTCACTTTTCTTGCCCCCTTATCGAAGATTAGATGATTATATGTTTGGGAGGAGATGTCAGTATATTCAACTCTGTTCCATTGGTCTGCAACTCTGCCTTTGTTCCAGTACCATGCTGTTTTGATTATTACTGCTTTGTAGTAGAGCTTGAAGTTAGGTAGGTTGATTCCTCCCATTTTCTTTTCCCCAAGAATTGCTTTAGCTATTCGCGGGGGCTTATTGTTCCATATAAATTTCAGTAGTGTTTGCTCCATTTCTTTGAAGAATGTCATGGGTATCCTTATAGGGATTGCATTGAATTTGTACAGTGCCTTGGGAAGTATTGCCATTTTGATGATGTTGATTCTCCCCATCCATGAACAGGGGATATTTTTCCATTTCCTCGTGTCCTCTTTTATTTCCTGAAGTAGCGTTTTGTAGTTTTCTTTGTACAGATCCTTTACTTCCTTAGTTAAGGCGATTCCTAGGTACTTGATTTTCTGGGGCACAATTGTGAATGGAATTGTTTTTTTCATGTCACTTTCTTCTCTTTCACTATTTGCATATAGGAAAGCCATGGATTTTTGGGTATTGATTTTATAGCCTGCCACTTTATTATACAAGCCTATTGTTTCTAGGAGTTTCTTGGTAGAGGTTTTAGGGTTCTCTAAGTATAGTATCATATCATCTCGAATAGTGAGAGCTTGATTTCTTCCTTTCCTACCTGGATGCCCTTAATATCTTTTTCTTGCCTAATCGCTATTGCAAGTACTTCCAGTACTATATTGAGCATCAGTGGAGAGAGTGGGCATCCTTGTCTTGTCCCTGACCTTAGGGGGAAGGCTCTCAAGTTTTTCCCCATTGAGGATGATGACAGCCTACAGAATGGGAAAGAATATTCACCAAATACACATCCGACAAGGGGTTGATATCAAGGATATACAAGGTACTGGTTAAACTACACAAGAAGAAATCACCCAACCCCATCAAAAAATGGGGCAAGGAAATGAACAGAAACTTTCGCAAAGAAGAAATCCGAATGGCAAAAAGGCACATGATAAAATGCTCTACATCATTAATCATCAGAGAGATGCAGATCAAAACAACAATGAGATATCATTTCACACCACAGAGACTGGCCCACATCCACAAGAACAAAAGCAGCAGGTGCTGGCACGGATGTGGCGAGAAAGGGACCCTCCTTCACTGCTGGTGGGAATGCAGGCTGGTCCAACCCTTTTGGAAAACAGTATGGACGATTCTCAAAAAATTAGAATTTGATCTCCCATTTGACCCAGCTATAGCACTCCTGGGAATATATCCCAGAGAGGCAAAAAGGTATAGTCGAAGTGGCATCTGCAATTGTTTGTTCATTGCAGCACTCTTTACAATAGCCAGAATCTGGAAAAAACCTGAGTGCCCGAGAACAGATGACTGGTTAAAGAAACTTTGGTACATTTACACAATGGAGTACTATGTAGCTGTTAGAAAAGATGAAGTTATGAAATTTACATACAAGTGGTACTACATGGAAAGTATCATGTTAAGCGAAATGAGTCAGAAAGAGCGGGATAGACACAGAAAAATTGCATTCATCTGGGGAACATAAAGCAACAAAACGGGAGACTAACACCCAGGAATGGCTGAGATTAGTACCAGGAATTTTGCTCCATGACTTGAAGGCCAGCCACATGTGCTAGGTGAAAAGGAAGCTCAGATAGAGAAGAGAGCCCCAAATAAAGGGTGTTGTGAGGACCCTCCCAGGGTGGGAGAGACATGCTAAAAGTAGTCTATAGACCAAACATGATTGCCACTCAATGCCTCTCTTGCAAAACACAGTACCCAAAAGAAGAGAGAGAGAACAAGGGGGAATGCCCTGCCACAGCGGCAAGGTGGGACGGGGGGGATGGGGGTGGGTGGGAGGGATGCTAGGACCCGTGGTGGGGGAGGATGGGCACTGGTGGAGGGATGGGTACTTGATCATTGTATAACTGAAACTCAAGCACAAAAATTTATAAGTCTATAATTGTACCTCATGGTGTTTCACTAATAAAAGAAAAAAAACCTCAGATCAAAGATGTATTCAGGATATATAAAATACTCACAAAGATCAACAACAACAAAAATTCCAAAATTCTATCAAAAAGTTGGAAGAGGAAAGGAACAAGCACTTCTTAGAGGCACTTAGGCAGATGGCCAATGAGTACATTAAAAATTGCTTATTATTAGAGAAATTCCAAATCAAGACCATAATGAGTTATCATCTCACACTCATGAGAATACTCTGGGATTAATCTGTGTTGGTGGGGACGTGGCGAAAAAGTCCCCCACTGCTTCTGAGAATGTTGTCTGGTTCAGGCTCTGTGGAAAATGGTGTGGTGGTTTCTCAGTAAGCTAAGAATTGAGCCATCACATAACCAGGTAGTTCCTCTTCTGAGTACTTACCCCGCAGGACACAAAAGCATTCAGACAAACAACATATGTACACCATTATTCATTTCAGTACTTTGTACAAGAGTTAAGATATGAAATCAATTTAGATGACCAATGATAGATGAATGATTTTGAAGATGTGGTAGATATACATCTCTGAGTCTTGGCTGCTGATGGGATTACACGGTGCCAGGGGGCCAGTTGGTAGGTGTGACCCCCGCCTACTGGAATTTGGAGGATCTGGGTGGAGGATGCTTGGCCCCAATCCGAGTAGGCTTGGAGATCTCGGCCCCGGAACCCACGTGGCTTTGTCCCTCTGCCAGTACCTTCATGTGTGCGGAGAGTGGTCTCAGCATCTCATTATCTCATTTCTACTTCGGACAAACTGGCAGGCTACCGAATGTAGCCTGCCCACACGGCAGAGTCTGGCAAACTCCCCGTGGCATACCCAATATGCCAAATACCAGTAACAATGATGGGTCTCATTCTCCTAAAGAGCCTTGAATATAATCTCAGGGCTAGGATGGAGATGTTACTGGGGCCTGCTTGAGGCAATCGACGAATAGAATAACAGGACGATTTTTGATTTGTGATTTGTGGTAGATATACAAAATGGTACACTACGTAGCATCAAAAAGTGATGAAATCATGCAGTTTTCTTCAACTTGGAAGGAACTGGAAGGTATCATGTTAAGTGAACTAATCCAGAAGAAGGACAAACAAGTTGGTCTTCCTTATCTTTGATATATAAAGTAACTGGATGAGGAAATGCAATGTAGTTAAGGGAGAATGACTGGCCTTAGAGTATACAGAATAGAAGGTCAAAGAAGGAAATTAATTAAAAGAGAAGGAATATGAAGAGAAGTAAGGGGGTCAGGGATCACAGGTCTCAGTCTTTCATACAGAGAAGTGGCATAGCTCTATACCCAAACCACAGAATCAATGAAGGAGAAAATCTAATTCACATTTAAGCACAACACGTAACCAAGCTTCAAAAATGCACTTGTCCAAGAGGCAGACTGGGGGGTTGGGAGATGATGGAGGGAAGTTGACACTGGTCATAGGACAAGTGCTAAAACATAGTATGCCAAGAACTCAACTCTGAATACTTATACAACTCACAATATCTTAATTTTTTTTAAAAAAAGGAAAAAAATATTGATGAAGTATGTTCAAAACAGAGAGAGAAGCCCTGAGACATTTAGGGGCTCAGGGTCCTCTAACATCATCAGGAAAGTTGTGGTTGGGCTGGAGAGATAGCACAGTGGGGAGGGCATTTGCCTGGCACGGGGCCAACCCGGGTTCGATTCCCAGCATCCCATATGGTCCCCTGAGCACCGCCAGGAGTAATTCCTGAGTGCAGAGCCAGGAGTAACTCCTGTGCATCGTCAGGTGTGACCCAAAAAGAAAAAAAAAAGTTGTGGTTAATGGGAGGAATGAGAAGATAGGTAGAAAGAAAATAAAGTCAGAAAAATAAGTCAAGGCAAAAGCAGGTATATGGCTAGATATTTTTCTGGAAATGAAGATAGCCTATTGGATGAAAGAAATAAAGAATGGGTATGATGTGATACACATTTTGAAAGAATCGCAGTCATTGTTTTTTAAAGAAATCACTAAAGTCAGTGGTCCTGACAACACTGGAGGCTAGAAAGCAGCTTAAAAGATATTGTGATGAATTGGATCTCAGAAAATCAAGTACCTTGGATCAGATTAGATAAGGAGGTAAAGGACCTGTACAATGAAAACTGCAAAACACAATTTCAAGAAATAAAAGAGGACAAAAGAAAATGGAGATACACCCCCTGCTTATAGATTGAGAGAATTAACATTTTCAAAATGGCAATACTCCCCAAAGCATTATACAGATTCAGTTAGGTTCCTATAAGTATATTCACGAAATTTTCAAAGAAATAAACCAAATACTCCTGAAATTCATATGGAACAATAAACCTAAACAAATAGCTAAACCAATTCTTGGGAAAGAGAAGATGGGAGGTATCACCTTCTCCAACTTCAAATAGTACTATCAAGAGGTAAAAATTAAAATAGCATGGTATTGAAATAAAACAGACCCGCAGACCATTAGAATAGAGTTGAATATCCTGACAAAGACCCTCCAATGTATGATCATCTAATCTATGTTAAAAGAGCAAGAAATATGAAGAGGAACATGAGAAGCCTCTTCAACAAGTGGTGCTGGGGAAACTGGGCAGCTACATGTAATAAATGAACTCAGAACTCTTTCTAATGATAGGCACAAAGTCAGATAAAAATGGGTCAGGTACTTCAATGTCAGACCTGAATTCACAAGGTCCATGGAAGAAAACGTAGGCAAAATCCTCCACGACATTGAAGCTAAAGGCATCTTCAAAGATGAAACACCATTGACCAAACAAGTGGAAGCAAAGATCAACAAATGCAATTACATTAAACTAAGAAGCTTCTGGACCTCCAAAGAAATGGTGACCAAGATACAAAGACAACACACGGAATTGCAAAAATTATTTACCCAATACCCATCTGACTAGTGGATGATATCAAAGATATGTAAGGCACTAGTACAACTTCACAAGAAAAATAGTCCAACACTATCAAAAAATGGGGAGAAGAAATGCACGGAGACTTCCTCAAGGAAGAAATTCAAATGGCCAAAAGACATGTGAAAAGATTCTCTACATCACTAATCATCAGGGAGATGCAAATAAAAACAATGAGATGCCATCACACACCACAGATACGGGCACACACAAAAAAAGAATAAGAACAACCAGTACTGGCACAGGTACAGAGAGATAGGGGCTCTCATTCATTGTTGGTGGGAATGTGACTGATCCAACCTTTTTGGAAAACAACATGGAGATTCCTCAAAAAACTAGAAATTGAGCAGGGCATTCCCTTTTGTTATCTCTATCCTTTTGAGTGCTATGGTTTGCAAAAGAGACACTGAGAGGCAGTAGGGTGGGATGGGGTGATGGGGGGTGGGAGGGATGCTGGGACTGGTGGTGGTGGAGAATTGGCACTGGTGGAGGGATGGGTATTCAATCACTGTATAACTGAAACCCAAGCACAAAAATTTGTAAATCTACAACTGTACCTCACGGTGTTTCACTAATAAAAATTTTAGGAAAAAAATTAGAAATTGAGCTCCCATTTGACCCAACAACAAACCCCGAGGGCCCAAAATAATGCAGCAGATATGTCATCTGTACTTCTATGTTCATAGTAGCATTATTCATAATAGCCAGAATCTGGAAACAACCTGAGTGCTTGAGAACAGATGATTGGATAAAGAAACTATGATACATCAACACAGTCGAATACTATGAGCCATTAGGAAAAATGATGTCATGAAATTTGCTTATAAGTGGACAGACATGGAGAGGATCATGCTGAGTGAAACGAGTCAGGAAAGGGACAGGTATAAAATGACTGCATTCATTTGTGGGATATAAAAAATTAGTATGAGATTAATATACAAGGCAAAGTAAAACAGGGGCCATGAGGATGGGTCAATGGTTGGAAGCTTGCCACACAGTGTCTGGGGACAAAGAGCACTTAGGATAGGGAAGGGACCACCATGACAATAATAGTTGTAAATGATCATTTTGGACAGGAACTGAGTGTTTCAAGTAGGTAAAGGAATATACCTGATAACCTTTCAGTATATCTATTGCAAATCATAAGGACCAAAAGGGATGGGGGGAAGAATGAGTGAGAGTGTCTGAGAGAGAGAGAGAGAGAGAGAGAGAGAGAGAGAGAGAGAGAGAGAGGGAGAGAGAAAGAGAGAGAGTACCTGCCATATATACAAGCTATGGGGAGGGTGGTGGGAGAAAAACTGGAGACATTGGTGATGGAAAATGTGCACTGATGGAAGGATGGGTGTTGAAACATTATATGACTGAAGCCCCATCATGAACAACTTTGTAACTGTGTATCTCACTGTGATGCAATGAAAAATAATAAATTAACTGAAACCCAAGCACAAAACCTTATAAGTCCACAACTGTACCTCATGGTGTTTCACTAATAAATTTTTTTAAAAAAAGAGAAGGCTCTAAATAATAATAATAAATTAATAGAATAAAAAAATAGCTCTTTAGGTAAAAAGAGAGAGATTGTGATGAAACCACAGAGGTTTGGTCTGTTTGTTCAACATTGAGATTTTGTTCTATTTTTCTTCAGATATAGTGGTTTAATGGTTTATTTCCAAACAAAATTGAGAGCAATCCTCGGCACATTTGGGAAAAATATGCAGAGTCGGTAGGGAGATGGAAATTAATAGGGCCAGGAAAGGACAGAAAACTTCAAAATAATAATATTTCCCAGAACTAGTCTATGTTGTGCACAATACAGAACACAAGATAGTCCAATTGGGGGAAAATGTGTGCATTTTTAGGATAGAAAACTGGAAAACAGGTTACCTTAATCTGGAGTATAGTCTTTCCACTTTGAGTAAAATTCTCATTGCACAAAGCATCCTTTGGCAGTGTTTGGGGTGGTTGCTAACCTTTGGACGAATGTGCAATCCATGGTGTCATTAGACCTGCATGTACACAAGACCTGTGATGTAGTGAATACGGAGGATTTCAAAACGTTGGTATGGAGTGATGGGGGAGGGAGGATAAACAGAATTCTACTAAAAGAAAAATTCATTTTATTCTAATAGAATCTTATACATTCTAAAATAGCATCACACAATGAATTTGATTTTATTTATTTATTTATTTATTTTGAATACCCCATCCCTCCACCAGTGACCATTTCCCACCACCACGGATCCCCGTATCCCTCCCACCCCCCATCCCCCCCATCCCAGCCTGTCTCTGTGGCAGGGCATTCCCTTTTGTTCTGTCTCTCCTATCGGGTGTTGTGGTTTGTATAAGAGTTAAGCCTGATTTTCAGGGAGAAACACTGGATGATTTACATTCCATTGATCACTGTGTATATAGGGAGATGTTGTGCGGCCGCGCAGTTTGGAGTAAAGGTCCTGGTTCCCGCATATTCAAGCTATGCTTGTAGAGGCTCATGGTCACTAGGGTTCCCTCTGGAGGAGGCGGGATGCGGCACCTACCCCACCTGGGACTTCCCGGTGATCTCAGCTCTTTTTGGGACCTGGTGCATTCTTGGGGAGCTGTGGAGCTGCCTTGCGACCAGCCTTTCTTCTCTGCGGCTTTGTGCTCTGAATTTGATTGATTTTTAAGTTCCAGTTTTTTCTTCTGTATTGTTTGCCTCTTCCTCTGCTCCTCTTACCACTGATGGCAACCTTATTTCTATACTACAATCCTGGTCAGGCATCTGCACTAGAGTTAAGACCATAATTTTTGGTTTTTATACATTTTCAATATATTATGAGATATATTAACCTCCCAATATAGTTTGCCAATATTCTATTTTAAAAATCAGTCTGATAGGATGAAAAATATTTAAATTTTTCTAAATTGGACAAGCAGTCTTAGATGATTTTATTCAAATATATTGTTTTATTAAAGTCTTAAAGTTATTAATTCAGGTGAAACTTAATATTAAAATGGATACTCACTTGTGCTTCAGAGAGACTATCTTTTCTCTCTGAATTGATTATAGGCTTTTATTAGGTCAAATGTTAGTATAATCATAGTATTTTTCTCATACTTTTATTCTCTTCTTCTGACCTATTAGCTCAGTACTATTCCATTACCATATTTATCTGGTTACAAAGCCGATATGGTTAGCTAGAGTATTGTTAGATAGAGCAAGTCTTCCATTACCACTTTGATTTTTATACAATTCTTGCTATTTCCATGTACTTATTCTTCCTTTCGATGATTTTATACCTCTTGTGAATTTTTTCATATTGAAATGTATTAAATTCATAGTCATTTGAATTTTTCTATGATATGTCATTATCATTCAAGGCAGAGCTTTAATTTTACAGACTTGTCCTCTGATAGAATTGTTTGTTTGTTTGTTTGTTTGTTTTGCTTTTTGGGTCACACCTGGCAATGCACAGGGGTTACTGCTGGCTTATGGACTCAGGAATTACTCCTGGCAGTGCTCAGGGGACCATATGGGATGCTGGGAATCGAACCTGGGTCATCCGTGGGCAAGGAAAACACCCTACCCACTGTGCTATCGCTCCAGTCCCTCTGATAGAATTTTATGCTTTTATTTCTACATTTTCTGAGTAGTCTAGTTTATGTAGGTTATCCTTATTTAGATTATCCTTAAATGTTTCCTAGTTCAATAAGTTAGATAATGTCTTGTTGCTGCTTTTGCACACGAAGCCTATTCTTCTTCTTACATATACTTATTTGGGATGACTTAGGAGGAGTGCTGAGTTCCCCTCAGATGAAGAAATAAAGGGGACACAGGGAATAGATTTTTCTAAGATATCCCCTGGGTCTTTACTTATTTTTAGTCTCTCCCCATACTACGGGGTTTCTGAGAATAAAAGCACAGTTTTCTCTCTTGAGCTATTTTCTCAGTATTGGTTTGATAAGTCATTTTATTCTAATTATTGTCATTTCATTGTTCTTATGCCAGGCCTGGCCCCTGTGTTTCACACAGGTGGTTTTTAGGGAATAATGCCAAATGGGACTTTTGGGCATTTTTCTTTAAAGAATGTTTTTGTGGGGGGCTGAGAAGGAGAAAAAAATGCACTTGCTGTTATTAGTATTTCCACTGTAAAGAGATGAAGATATTCACCATATTAATTTCCTACATATACAGGTAACTTTAATGAAAAAATTAAAATGTACTGATTAGCTATGACTCTAAATTCCCATGCATAAATACGTTTTGTTTTTCTTTTAAATTTGCTAAGCACCTGTGCTAATAAAATCCTTGGATCCTGAATTTGATAGCAGTCTTAATAAAAGTAAGATTATAGAAGCAGCTATAAAACCTATCATGCATGATTAAATATGGAGGGGCAAATTAATTTGGCACTGCTTTGACAGAAAATTTCCCTTTGTTGTGTTTCTATGCCTGTATTTTCCACCAATGGCTGTTGTGATTCCTTGGTTTAATCATGCCTTTAAGGTGATGAGCTACATGCTGATGATAGAATATCAAACTCTAGATGTTTACTCAGGAAATACATAGAGGGTTACAGCAGGCACAAAGTCACATAGTGCCTATGGCATTTATACAAAATGAAAGACCTGATATTTTGCAGATATACTCTGTTTGAAATACCTTTTAAGGAAGAACTCTAGTATTTTAATTCTCCAAAATGATTATGTTCTTATATTTTAAGATGAACATTGAGGAAGTATCACTGTATTACTGTATGTTATCCCGTTATTCATCCATTTACTCGAGCAGGCACCAGTAATGTCTCCATTAGTCCCAGTCCTGAGATTTTAGTAGCCTCTCCTTACTCGTCTTTCCCAATGCTGCCAGATTGGAGGCTCTTTCAGGGTCAGGGGAATGAGACCCGTTTTTGTTACTGTTTTTGCCATATCAAATATGCCACGGGTAGCTTGCCAGGCTCTACCATGCAGGCGGGATACTCTTGGTAGCTTGTTGGGCTCTTTGAAAGGTATATATATATATATATATATATATATATATTATAAATATATATATATTTCCCTCTATTATTTGTTGTCTACTGTCTGAACCCCATCAAATATGGTGTAGTAACTATGGAAAATGGGTAGGGAGTGTCTTATTGTATGTCCCGCAGTTGCAAGAGTGACTGCACAGTCCAGAAATATGTCCAACATTGAGAAAGTAAGATAAGTATTAAGGAATATTGATTGCAATTTATACATCTCATTGTTCCCACCAAAAATCCACTTTTTATTGTAATACTAGAATTTGAGATGTGTAGAAAGTTAGAATCAAAGACACAACAGAAAATTCAGAACTAATGTAGAATGTTACAAGTCCTCTTTTTAGATGATTAAAAGTGTGTTTGTCAGCAACATAAACAGGTTCTGTTTTACTTTGGGAATATAGTAACTTTCCAAGTTGATATGCATCATGATAGAATTGATAAAATTTAATTAATGAGAAAAGAGAAATTTATGTTGCTATCCTATTTAAAAGGCTACCACCCAAATATGAATTGCTACTTGCTTCAATGTTTTGGCAATTATAGTCGGTAAAATAAACAATGTCCGTATATATATAATATATATCATATAAAAATCCAGTTACTTTCTTACATGCGATAATCAAAGAAATCTTAGTCAATGTCATTTTCCAGGAAATACAAGAAACCACCTTGGTTAATATACAGCCAGTTTCAATCCAGTTTATTTGAGGGATTATGACAAATCACTTTCTCTGCTTTTGCATCACCAATAACACTTTAAATTCATTTTGATTTTCTTTCAATTTTACAAAGATACACAATTTTCCTGCATTTAACAAATGACTTGGCTGCCATGAACAGCCTGTATGCCGTATAAATTATTTTATACTTGAGAAAGAATGATGCATATTTCAGAATAACAGACTCTTTGTGATTCAAGAGTTCTAACTTGAAGTTCCTATTTACCTTAGTTTCAATTCTAATGAATTGCTTCCTCTGGGGAAGCATTATCTGCATTTTAATTTGGAAAGTAAAACAACCAAAGAATGAACGTTTCAGTGTATGGTGTCCTAATGGCAGACAAAAATAAATTTTCTTGGGAATGGAGTGAGAGTTTACATGTTAAGGTTTTCATCCGGTATGCTGTGGGTCCCATTCTGATCTCCAGCATCTCATATAATCCAAAGCATAGAGAGTATAGCTGTGGTGTTCTCTGAGCACCAGTGGAGTGGCCTAGGAAATTCCTGATTACAGGTATCACCACATCACCTGGCAGAGTTTTTGATCACCATCTGAGTTGGTTGACAATTGCCAGGAGGACGCCTAGGCCTTCTGAACATTGCTTGGGAGAACTTTACCCCAAATAACAATCTACATTTTCTAGATGAACATAGTAGTCTACTTGAAAAAAAAAATACACCCCAAACATCAAATTCACAATAACGGTCCAGAACTGATTATTATACTACGGATTTCATATGCAAGTCATCTGGATCCAGAATTATCTCTGAAAAAAATAAATGAATAAGTATTCTTCAGAAGTTTCTACTGGCTTAAAATATTAACTGTGAGTTCAAACAGCATGGGCGCGCAGGATGAGAGCATTTGGTGGCCGAGAACCATTCCCCTGGCCAGACCACTGTGACCGATGGAAGGATGAGGGAGTGGGGGAAAGGAGGAACTGGCCCCCAGGCTGATTGGTAATCAGGGACTGTTTATTTTTCTCCTCTTTCTCCTCTCTTACAGCTTCATTCTCCTGCTTCTTTCTTAGAGCATAGTTATTTCCTTGTGGCATAGTTAGATCTCTCCCTGCAACTTAGTTATTTCTCCTTTTCCCCCATTGCAGTGTTATTTTCTTTTTCTATCCCTCCTTCAGCACAGTTATAAAGAAATCGTGAAGGGTAGGGTTACACATCACTGTATCACGAACATCCAATTGTTCATCAATTTGCTCAAGCGGGCACCACTAACGTCTCCATTCGAACCAGCCCTGAGATTTAGCTGTGAGGGTGAGATACTCTCGGTAGCTTGCCAGGCTCTCCGAGAGGGGTGGAGGAATCGAACCTGGCTCAACCGGACTGGCTGTGTGCAAGGCAAATGCCCTACTGCTGTGCTATTGCTCCAACCCACAAAAGGATGCTTATTCAGTTAGTTCATTCTGGGTCATGACAGAGTTTGTCCCATGACTCTGCTCTTAATTTATTATACTTCTTATGCACTTAGCCTGTCCCTTTTTGATGCCAGGGTAGCTTATAGCTTGCCCTCGGTCCATCCTTTTCCTTTGGTGGGACTTTCCTTTTGGGGGTGTTAGGAAGTAAGGGCAACTGAGGCTTAAGTCAGGTAAATATGATGGATGCCCAGGAGTAAATATTATTTGGAGTCAATTAACTCCCATGTTACAAAAGCACAGCATCAACTGTCTTCCTGTGTCTATACAAAAAGAGGGCATTGCTAAACCACGCAAAGTACATAAAGGAAAGAGAAAAGCAATATAGGATTATTAGTGCCTGATGGAATTGGGTGTGCCTCAGGAGCACTTTTGTGGGAGTAACTCAATAAACTTAAGCTCCCTGCAGGAGGAGCAAGGACAAACCAATGTTTTTCAACAATTTTCAATAATAATAGCTACCTATGTGGTAAGATTACCACTTGGCATATTATCCAAACTGGGATCCTTTTGAGAATGAAATGCATACAATTTAAATTTATACCAGAAAATCAGACAGAATCAGAATTGTCCTCGACAAACTCACTTTATCAATAATGTTAGCATTATTTATAATGAAATGTTCTCCTGAGTGAAACTGTTGTTATCCACCTTACCTTAGTGCAAAGTGTCTTTCTTTTAAAAATCAACATGATAGGCATGATGACTCTAATAATAATAAGCAACGTTTATCAAGCACTCTATTCTCTGAGGACATATCCTTCTTAAGTCTGGTATAATAACATTCATGTGTATTATTTTCTTAATCCTCACTTGCCATTTTTGTTTTTATTTTCCAATTGAGAAAAACAGCACAGAAAAAATAAAAGAACTAAAATGCCAATGAGTAGAGAAGACAGATTTGAATACAATCGGACTGTAATATACCCTCAAAAGATAAACTTAATTCTTTCAGATTTATTTGGGGGACAGGGGAACACCCAGCTGTGCTAGGGCTTACTCCTGGCTCTGTGCTCAGAGATCACTCCTGGTAGGCTCTGGGGACCATCTGAGGTGCCAGGGAACAAACACAGATCTGCTGCCCTAAGTCAGACTCTTCACCTGCTGTGCTATGTCTCCAATCCCTCTCTCATACCTGTTGCCTTAAACTTGAGAGTCAATTTGGGAATAACTTTGCCTCCCCATGGTCACTGGTAGTCTAGCAGTACTAGACTAACCTATTGATACTTAAAGCTAGAACTATAGTATTGGTCAGGGTACAGGGTACATTTTAACTGGAAGTTGAATAGGAGAAGAAGCCACCTCCAAGCTGACTCAGGATGTGAGGAGAATTCAATCCTTTGCAGTTGTGTCACTCTTTAAGTTGGGGTACTTAAAACATTTTTTGGACTACTAGCTGGAGATTACTCTGAGGTTTATAGACTTCTTGCAGTTTTAGAAACCATGTGAAATTCTTCACAACACGGTCTTCTCTAACATGGTCACCTATTTATTCATGTCCTCAAGGAAAGTCTGTGTCCTTGCTTTCAGAAATTGTGCAAAAAAACCACAGCACCCAAAAGGAGAGAGAAAACGAAAGGAAATGCCCTGCCACAGGGGTGGGGTGGGATGAGGAGGATGGGGGGTTGGAGGGATACTGGGATCCGTGGTGGTGGAGAATGGGCACTGGGGTAGGGATGGATACTCGATCATTGTATAACTGAAATCCAAGCACAAAAAAAATTATAAGTCTACAACTGTACCTCATGGTGTTTCACTCATAAAAATAATAATAAATAATAAAAATAAATTAAAAAAGAAATTGTGCAAATAAGAAACAAGGGAACATGTTCCCAGAGCGAACAGATGCCATTGGGCTACACTAACACGCGACAGGGACAAGTGGAGATGTTACTGGCACCCGCTCGAGCAGATCGACAACTAACAGGAAGTTAAGTGATTAAGTGAAGAAACAAAGATATTTTGCAAGTAATAAAACCTAGGAGCCCGATTTTTAAAGTAACTGGGTGGTTTCCTCAGCAATATCCATATCATCTTTAATTAGCTGAGGAATGGATACAAGTAGAATTTTCTCTCCTTTCCTGTGGGTCCTTGTTAAAGGAGAAGGAAGAAATGGATCTAGAGAATAGAATAGGAATGTATTAAGAATGTATAGTCACACATTCATTTGTTTATGCGATGATTCATTCCTATACTCAAGCACTAAACATTCAGAGAACATATGAAACAGACTAGGAACTCTGGCAGATGTAAAGGTGAATCATACATATACTAATAGGAGTAGGGAGAGAAAAAATAATATATATATATATATATATATATATATAAAATTAAGTACAAAGTAACATAACATTTTAAAAGATGAACGTGCCCTGACAAGGAACAATGCCTATTTTCACTAATGCAAACTGCTAAGCTTGCCTAGGGGCCAAAGAACTTTTGTCCAGCAAGAATCTAAAGATAAGTCAGAACATTAAAAAAAGAAAAAGAAAAAGAAAAAAGAGCATGCTAGGGAGAGAAAAAGCAAATGAAGGGAAAGAGAAGGAAAGGGGCAAGTATCTGAGGAAATGAATAGTGCTGAGTTTATAGCAAAATTTGACACCAGCACGAGAAGCTCCCAAGACCAAAATGAGGAGGATTGAAAAGAGAACAAAAAGGACATGCCAGAATCCACTTTTTTTCATGAGACCTCAATCATTTATATCACTTCAAAATTATTCAGATGACTCATACTAAACCACAAAGAAACCCATACAGAATGGGAGAAGATATTAGCACAAAAATATTACAATTTAAAGAATTTTTGGAGTGTATTTTTATTATATATGATGGTTTATAATTCCCAACTTTTAACACTTTCTTTTTTTAAGAATTCAATTAATCTAATTATTTTTATTATAATTTATTTATTTATTAGTGAAACACCCTGAGGTACAGTTGTAGACTTACAAAGTTTCATGCTTGGGTTTCAATTGTACAATGATCGAGTACCCACCTTTCCACCAGTGCCCACTCTCCACCATCAATGATCCTAGTAGCCCTCCCACACCCCCAACACCCCAACTCTGTGGCAGGGCATTCCCTTTTGCTCTCTCTTTCCTTTAGGGTGTTGTAGTTTGCAATAGAGTTATTGAGTAGCCATCATGTTCAGTCTATAGTCTACTTTCAGCACACATCTTGCATCCCGAGTAAATCCTCCAGACAACCTTTACTTGGTGTTTCCTTCTCTATCTGAGCTGCCTTTTCCCCCAACATATGCTGCTGGCTTCCAAGCCATGGAGCAAACCTCCTGTTACTTATCACAAGTAATCTTGGGTGTTCTACTCCCATTCTGTTACCCAGATGAGTGCAGTCTCTCTGTCCCTCTCTTTCTGGTTCATTTCATTTAGCATGATACTTTCCATGTAGAACCACTTCTATGTAAATTTCATGACTTCATCCTTTATAACAGCTGCATATTATTCCATTGTGTAGATGTACCAAAATTTCTTTAACCAGTCATCTGTTCTTGGGCACTCAGTTTTTTCCAAATTCTGGCTATTGTAAACAGTGCAGCAATGAACATACGAGTGCAGATGTCATTTCAACTGTACTTTTTTGACTCTCTGAGATATATTCCCAGGAGTGGTATTGCTGGGTCAAATGGGAGCTCAATATCTAATTTTTGGAGGATCGTCCATACTGTTTTCCAAAAGGGCTGAACCAGTCAGCATTCCCACCAGCAGTGAAGGAGGGTACGTTTCTTCCCACATCCATGCCAACACCAGTTGCTTTTGTTCTTTTGGACTGTGGGCCAGTCTCTGTGGTGTGAGATGATATCTCATTGTTATTTGATCTGCATCTCCCTGATGATTAATGATGTAGAGCATTTTCTCATGTGCCTTTTAGCCATTTGTATTTCTTCTTTGAGAAAGTTTCTGTTCATTTTGTCACCCTATTTTTTGATGGGGTTGGATGTTTTCTACTTGTGGAGTTCAACCAGTGCCTTGTATGTCCTTGATATCAACCCATTATCAGATGGGTATTGGGTGAATATCCTGTCCCATTCTGTAGACTGACTTTGTATTTTGGTCACTGTTTTTTTTGAGGTGCAGAAGCTTCTTAGTTTAAGATAGTCCCACTTGTCTATCTCTGTTTTCACTTACTTGGCCAGTGTTGTATCATCTTTGAAGATAATCTTAGCTTCAATGTCATGGAGGGTTTTGCCGATTTTGTCTTCAGTGTACCTTATGGAGTCCAGTATGATGTTCAGGTCTTTAATCCATTTTTATCTTACTTTTGTACATGATGTTAGGTAGAGATCTGATCCCACTTTTTTGCATGTAGCTATTCAATTTTGCCAGCACCATTTGTTAAAGAGGCTTTCCTTACTCCACTTCACGTTTCTTGCTCCCTTAACAAAGATTAGATGCATGTATGTTTGGGGGAAGATGTCAGTATATTCAGCCCTTTTCCATTGGTCTGTGGCTCTGCCTTAGTTCCAGTACCATGCTGTTTTAATTATTACTGCTTTGTAATAGAGTTTGAAGTAGGAGAGGTTGATTCCTCCCATTTTCTTTTCCCAAGAATTGCTTTTGCTGTTTATGGGGGCTTATTGCTCCATATGAATGTCAGGAATGTTTGCTCCAATTCTTTGAAAGAATGTCATAGGTATCCTTATAGGAATCACATTGGATTTGTGCAATGCTTTGTGAAGTATTGCCATTTTGACAGTGTTAATTCTCCTGATCCATGAGCAGGGGATATCTTTCCATTTCCCTGTGTCCTCTTTTATTTCCTGAAGTAGAGTTTTGTAGTTTTCTTTGTACGGATCTTTTATGTCCTTAGTTAAGCTGATTCCTAGGTACTTGATATTCTGGGGCATGATTGTGAACGGGATATATTTTCATGTCACTTTCTCCTTTCTCATTATTTCTGTATAGGAAAGCCATGGACTTTTGGGTATTGATTTTATAGCCTGCAACTTTACTATACGGTCTATTGTTTCTAGGAGTTTCTTGGTATATGTTTAAGTAGAGTATCATATCATCTGTGAATAGTGAGAGCTTGATTTCTTCCTTTCCTACCTGAATGCCCTTAATATCTTTTTCTCGCCTAACCGCTATTGCAAGTACTTCCAGTACTATATTGACCAGAAGCGAAGAGAGTGGGCATTCTTGTCTTGTCCCTGATCTTAGAGGGAAGGCTCTTGGTTTTTACCCCTTGAGGATGATGCTTGCCATAGACTTGTGGTAGATGGCTTTAACTATATTAAGGAAAGTACCTTATATACCCATTTTGTCGAGGGTTTTTATCATAAATGAGTGCTTGATCTTGTCAAATGCTTTCTCTGCATCTATTGATATGATCAGATGGTTTTTATCTTTTCTTTTGTTGATATGATGGATTACATTGATTGATTTCCAAATGTTAAACCATCCTTGCATTCCCGGGATAAATTCCACTTGGTCATGGTGTATGATCTTTCTGATGAGTTGTTGAATTGTATTTGCTAGTATTTTGTTGAGATTCTTCACATCCCTGTTCATCAGGGGTATCGGCCAGTAGTTTTTTTTTCTTTTGGTGTCTTTGTTTCCTTTTGGTATTAGAGAGATATGAGCTTCAAAAGAAACTGTTTAGGATAGTTTCTGTTTCTTCACTTTTCTGGAAAAGCTTGAGAAGAACCGGCATATGTCCTCTTTAAATGTTTTGGGAAAATTCTCTAATGAATCCATCTGTACCTGGCCTTTTGTTTTTCTGAAAATTTTTGATTACAGTTTCAATTTCCTTGATATTAATAGAACTATTCAAGTATTCTAGGTCTTCTTGATTCAGCCTTGGATGATAATAGTAATCCAGGCATTTATCCATTTCTTCTGGGTTCTCTTGTTTCGTGGCATATAGACTTTCAAAGTAGTCTCTGATGATCTTCTGAATTTATTTGCTTTCTGTCGTGATATCCCCCTTATCATTTCTGATTTGGTTTATTAGGGTTCTCTCACTCTCTTGCTTTGTGTGTCTCACTAGTGGTTTATCTTGTTTATTTTCACAACGAACCATCTCTTAGTTTCATTGACCTTTCAAATTGTTTTTTTTTGTTTCCATGTTGTTGATTTCTGCTCTAAGTTTTATTATCTCTTTCCTTCTGTCTGGTTTTGGCTTCCTTTGTTGGTCCTTTTCTAAGATCTTGAGCTGTGAAGTCAAGTTGTTTATGTGGGCCCTTTCTTCCATCCTTAGAAATGCTTGCAGAGCTATAAATTTTCTCCTCAACATGGCTTTAGCTGGGTTCCATAGGTTCTGGTAGCTCGTGTCTTCATTCTCATTTGTTTTCAGGTATCTTTTGATTTCTTTCTTGATTTCTTTCCTGATCCACTTGTTGTACAACATTGAGTTGTTTAATTTCCAGATTTTTTATTTGGTTTTCTGAGTCTGTACATGGTAAACTTCTATCTTCAGTGCATCCTGGTCTGAGAAGATAATTGATACAATATCTATCTTCCTGATTCTGTTGAGGTATGCTTTGTGGCCCAGCGCAAGGACTACTATGGTAAACGTTCCATGTCCACTGGAAAAGAATGTGAAATCTTTTTTGGGGGGTATAAAGTCCTATATAGATCTATTAGCCCTCTCTCTTCCAGTACTTCCTTCAGAATCATTATTTCCTTGCTGAGTTTTAATCTTCTTGATCTATCCAAGGCTAATAAGGCAGTGTTGAAGTCTCCAACTACCACTGTGTTGCTTGCAATGTCCTTCTTAAGGTCTGTTAGCAGCTGCTGTAGGTATTTGGCTGGTCCTTCATTGGGTGTGTATACATTTAGGAGTGTGATTTCTTCCTGCTGTACATATCCCTTGATTGTCAAAAAATGGCCTTCATTGTCCCTTCTAATGTTTTTCTACCTGAAATCTATCTTGTCCAGTACTAGACAGGCCACTCCAGCTTTTTTGAGGGGATGTTTGCTTGCAGGGATTTTTTTTCCATTTTTTTACTTGTTTGTGTTTGTTCTGATTGTTCAGACTTGTAGGCAGCAAGATGGTGGGTTCTGTCTCTGAATCCATTTTGCTACTCTGTGTCTTTAAATGAGTGAATTTGAGTTTGAGGGAGATTATTGTTATGGGTTTTTGTGTCATCTTTCTGTTAGGGTTTGTTGTGTTTGTAGGGGTTTGTCTTGTCTTACAGTAGCTGCTTTAGCCCTTCTGTTAGGTTTGGTTTTGAGTCTACGAAGTTCCTGAGTTGTCTCTCCTACGGCCTCTGGCCTACAAATAGGTCATGCCCACTTCTGCAATGGCCACAACCATTTCTACAGAGGCCATGCCTCCTATGGGTACCTGGTGTGTGTGGGAGATACAGACCTGAGAGCGGGAGAAGACCGGGCGCACTGTTGAGGACAGACAGGAAGGGACTCAGGGATGGTGGATAGCCCAGAGTCCCAGAGGACGTCCTAAAGAATTTTAACATCAAAGATTTATAAAGAACTCAAGAGATGACACTACAAAATAGACAATAAAACCATCAAAATATGGGCCAAAAGATGAATTGACACATCCACTCATGAAGAAGACATATGGTCAATAAGCATGTGAGATAGTGTTCATCATCACTATCAGGGAAGATTAAATCAGAATAACAGAGGCATTGCCATACACCCAGGAGAATGGAATATATATAGTTTCTTTAGTGACCAAGGACATAGGAACCATTATTTGTTGACATTTTGATAGACAACGACATCACTGTCTAGGTCACTGTCATTGTTACTGTCCTCCCATTGTTCATCGATTTTCTCGAGTGGGCCCAAGTCTCCATCGGAGACTTTGTTGTTACTGTATTTGGCATATCGAATACATCACGGGGAGCTTTCCAGGCTCTACCATGCGGGCGAGATACTCTCGGTAGCTTGCCGGCCTCTCCGAGAGGGGCGGAGGAATCGAACTTGGGTTGGCCATGTTGGCTGCATGCAAGGCAAACGTCCTACTGCTGTGCTATCGCTCCAGCCCAGGAATACACACACACACACACACACACACACACATATATATATATATATATATATATATATATATATATATATATATAGCAAACAAAAACCTGGGGGTGGGAGAAACAGTGTTGGTAGTTATGAGAAATAAGGGAAATCTTATTCACTGTTGATGTAAATATCTAAGTCTTTATGAGAAAACAGTAGGGCTGGAGTGATAGCACAGTGGTAGGGCGTTTGCCTTGTGCGCAGCTGGCCCGGTCAAGCTGGGTTTGATTCCTCTGCCCCTTTCGGAGAGCCCGGCAAGCTATCGAGAGTATCTCGCCCATACGGCTAAGCCTGGCAAGCTACCCATAATGTGTTCAATATGCCAAACACAGTAACAACAAGTCTCACGATGGAGACATTACTGGGCCCGCTCGAGCAAATCGATGAACAACGAGAGGACCATGACCATGATGAAACAGTATGGAAATTTCTCAAAAAAATAAATAAATAAATGGAGCTCCTATAAAACCCAACTGTCTTTTGTATAAGTGTCTATTCTAAAACACAAAAATATGATTTAAAAAGATACATTCACATCTATTTCATTGCAGCACTTAATACAATAGCCAGGATATATAAACAATCCAAATGTCCAATAACAGATGAATGGACAAAGAAGTTGTGATATATATATATATGTATATATATATATATATATTAGAGTACTATGGGAACACAAAAACCTAAACAAAACATCATGCAGTTAACGGCAAACTAAATAGAATTGGAGGGTATCATGGTGAGGAAAATAAAACAGAGGCAGATGGGAAACTGCTGGAAGATATATTCATCTGTTGTATCAGAGATATGAATCAAAAAGAGAAATAAAGAGAAATATACAACTCAAGGGTGGAGGCACTGTTAGCTGACAAAGCCTGGGCACTGGCTTAAGGATACCAGGTTAGTTGCTCTGTAGCACTGTCTTCCCGTTGTTCATCGATTTGGTCTAACGGGCACCAGTAATGTCTTCATTGTGAGATTTGTTGTTACTGTTTTTAGCATATCAAATATGCCACAGGGAGCTTGCCAGGCTCTGCCGTGCAGGCGGGATACTCTGGGTAACTTGCCAGGTTCTCTGAGAGGGACAGAGGAATCGAATTCGGGTTGGCCACGTGCAAGGTAAATAAATGTCCCACCCGCTGTGCTATCTATCGCTCCAGCCCAACAGAATAGTTAGAGGTAATAATTAAGTGGATTTGATGTAACATAAACGCAAAGGTGGGTAGCCTAGGGAACACTGATTGTGGTACAGTGAGGTAATACTATCCACCAGAGTCATATCTGTCAAACAGTAAATAATGGGAGAATGATGAGATCATAAGAGCAGGATTAGAGGGTTTGAGGTAGGTTAGTGGCAGTATTATGCAGTAACTGTGTATATAAATACTATAAAAATAAACATTACATATTACCTAAACTATAATTTTAGAAAAACTATTCCCCCAAATCAAGAAAAGTAGAAAAGGGCTGGAGTGATAGCACAGCGGGTAGAGCGTTTGCCTTGCACACAGCCCACCTGGGTTCAATTTCCAGCATCCCATATGGTCTCCCGAGCACCGCCAGGAATAATTCCTGAGTGCAGAGCCAGGAGTAACCCCTGAGCATCGCTGGGTGTGACCCAAAAAGAAAAAAATAGTAGAAAAATGGAGTGGTTTCTAGATGCAGCGTGAATTTAAGTAAAGGGGATACATTACTGCAGCTTTGAGTAAAAAGTTATCCCAATTATTCTTTGTTGTTACTGTGTCTGGCATATCGAATACTCTCGGTAGCTTGCCGGGCTCTCCAAGAGGGGCGGAGGAATCGAACTCGGGTCGGCCATGTTGGCCGCTTGTAAGGCGAACGCCCTACCGCTGTGCTATGGCCAACATATCAAGCATATTAAAATCTCTTGCTATAAACCATGCTAACTGCAATGAGATATATATATATATACATATATATATATATATATATATATATATGCTCATGGAACAACAAAACTTACCTCTCTAAACATAATTTTTTTCTTTTTTTCTCACTTTATTCTTACTCTGGACCACTGTCATCAACTTTAGTAATCCTATAGGTTCTTAAGTACATTTCTGTTTTTTTAGTACCACTGTGGTCATTTCAGTAAATGACAAATGCCACAAATGACAAATTTTTGTCTTTCTTTTCTTGCTGCCTCCTTCTCATCCTCTCCATCTTGTCATCCTCTTTCTCCTCCTCCTCCTCCTTATCCATTTCTTCCTCCTTCACTTTCTCCTCCTCTTCTGATTCTTCCCCTCAACCTGCCTTATTTCTTTTCTCCAACCTTTTCTTCTCAGGTAACCACAATTCAAATACTTGTATCCATTCCAGTTTGTCTTTCTAGATTGATTTGTTAAAACATCAATTTTATAACTTTATATTGCCACGGGCTGGAGCAATATCACAGCAGTAGGGTGTTTGCCTTGCACGCGGCTGGCCTGGCCAAGCCAGGTTCGATTCCTCCACCCCTCTCAGAGAGCCCGGAAAGCTACCGAGAGTATCTCACCCGCACAGCAAAGCCTGGCAAGCTACCCGTGACATATTCAATATGCCAAACACAGTAACAAGTCTCATGATGGAGACATCATTGGGCCCACTCAAGCAAATCAATGAACAACGGGAGGACAGTGCAGCGTTATATTACCACATATGTAAAAAAAAATCATTCAATACTTGCCTTTTTCTTTATGATTTCATTTCTCATAATTCTCACAAGCTCCTTCCACTTTGTTAAGAATGGCAAAATTTTGTTCATTTTTTATAAGCCTATAGTATTCTGCTATATAAATATAACCCATATTCTTTTTCATCTTTTGTTTGTTTGGGGACCATACCTGGCAATGATGTGGTGTTACTCCTGGCTCTGCACTCACTCCTGTGATGCCCAAGGATCACTTTGGCAGAGTTCAGGGGACCATATGGGGTGCCAGGGGTCGAACCCAGGTCAGCCATGTTCAAGGTCAGGTCCCTACGCACTCTACTGTCTCTCTATCCCCCAAATGTACCCCTACTCTTTATCTAGTAATGTACTGATGGGAACGTTCATTGCTTGCATGTTTTATCTCTTGTAAATTACACTACAATTAGAAAACATTGGAGGTGGGTGTAAGTTTTTATGTTAATGTGTTCATATTCTTCAGTCCAGCATAGAAATTTCTGGATATTGTAAAGATCACGGTCACGATCACGGTCCTCCCGTTGTTCATCGATTTGCTCGAGCGGGCCCAATATCCTCTCCATCGTGAGACTTGTTGTTACTGTGTTTGGCATATCGAATACATCACGGGGAGCTTGCCAGGCTCTGCCATGCAGGCGAGGTACTCTCGGTAGCTTGCCGGGTTCTACGAGAGGGGCAGAGGAATCGAGATTCAATCTTTAATTTCTTAAGGAAGCTCTATAGGTTTTGGTTTGTTTGGTTTTGATTTGGGGAACACAATGGGAAGTACTCAAAAGCTACTACAAGCTCTGTGATCAGGAGTTATTTCTGATGATGCTTGATTTGGTGCTAGGATCAATCCTGGGCTTCCCAGTGAAAATAATGTGCTCAACTTTTTGATACATTTTTCTACACCAGCTCTATAGGTAATTTTTCCCCCCAAATGATCGCATCTATCAAAATAAAGTTGGTGCACACGCGTTTTTTTTTTTCTCATAGGCTCTACCATGCTTGCTGCTATTGCTTTTGATATAGTTATTTTCACAGGAGTGAGGGACATTTCATGTGATATTATTTTTTTATTTTAAAATCAGTTAACTTATCTGACAATCATTCACAAGTGGACACCATTTTATATTATTTTTCTCTTAATCTTAAGGCATGAATAAAGCTGGAATTGAAGTAATGCTGGCTATAAACCAGGAGGCATGTCTTTTATTATGATTATTAATTTTATTAAATCACCATGAGATAGTTATAAGCTTTCATGTTTGGGTGACAATCACACAATGACAATCAAACACCCATCCCTCCACCAGTGCACATTCCCCACCCCCAATATCCCCTGTATACCCCCCCTTCCCCACCCTCCCCCTGCCTCCATGGCAGACATGATTCCCCATACTCTCTCTCTACTTTTGGGCATTATGGTTCGCATTACAGACCCTGAGAGGCTATCATGTTTGGTTCTTTATCTACTTTCTGCACACATCTCCCATCCTGACCGATTCCACCAGCCATCTTTCTCTTAGTGATCCCTTCTCTATTCCAGCTGCCTTCTCCTCTTTGCTGATGAGGCAGGCTTCCAGCCATGGAGCAATCCATTTGTCTTTTGTATCTACTCTTCTTAGGTGTCAGCAGGAGGCATATCTTAACTCCATGAGATCACTATGTTTGACTCAGCATATCCCGTAACATGGAATCCTGAACCTCTCTAGACAGTATTAAGCAGGTACTTAATTTCTCAGACAGGTAACTGGCTAGGCATCATGTTTCACACACTTCTACCTCCTGTGGTCCAAGTTTTTGTAATACCCACCTCCTGAGTTCAGTTGGCCAACTTGAATTTGAAAATTGAAAAGCTTTGAGTGAGTGTACTTATGTGTGTGTTCTTCTCTGTAATTCTTTATGTAGTCAAATTCTGCAGGAGACGTATGAGTCCATGGATTTTTGGCGAAGCAAATCATTGGATTTGTTAGCGTGTAGATTAAATCGTGGGATATTTTCTTAAATGAGTGGTTTTGGGATGAAATTTATTTTGATCTTTTATTTCTCCCTGAAAACTGACTCTAAGCTCTTAAAGACACCTATTATATTACAGAATTGAATACAATTCTCAACAGAGATTATCATTAATGTAGGAGACAGCAATAATCAGTATTCCAATGAGACCCATTCCTGAACCAGCTAATGAAGAAAGAGATGAGTTTTTATCCTGAAATTGTTTTTGAAAATAAAGTTTTATAGTAGATAAAATAAACAAGCAAGTATTTAGTTTCTCATATATTAACCCTTATAATAGGAAGCGAAAGAAGGAAATATTGAGTCTACAGTGTCTGGAAAACTTTTGACAACATGTAAATGAATGAATGTGGTTTACATTTTTTTCTGCCTTGCTGCAATTGATACATACAATATATATATATATATATATATATATATATATATATAGCATCACCAGGTGCAACTACTACTGTTTTAAGGAAGTATTAAATGAGAAAATTACAGTATTCATTCTATTCTTATGAGCACATAAGAAAATTTTGCCCTCAAGCTCAAGAGAGTTGGCTAGTCGGCCAATATGTTTGTTGAAAGCCTACTCTATTCCATACTCTGCCTAAGAACTACAACTCCATAGCAGGATAAGATAATTCAAGTCTCTTCCATTAACATAATCTATATGTGAGACTTTAAAAAACATAGATAATAAAAAGTCATTCTATTTCAGGATACTAGACAATTCTTTGGATAATCTTTCTCGCTGTATAAAGGCAAAGTATATTTTGAAATTGTTTAAAAAAGAAGAAAGGAAATAGGGCCAGAGAGGTTGTGTAGGAGTTAGGGTGCATGTTTTGAAAGCACCTGATGCAGTTTTTATTGGTGGCACCACATGGTCCTTCAATCACCACGGTGGATAGCCCTGGAAGGCTCCAAAGACTTCATGGTGTGACACTGGTTATCCCTGAACCAAAGGGTCCAAGCAACTTCACATCAGCATTCTCAGGCCCTTGCATTGGATCATAGGTTTGTTAGAATAAGAATTGTCAAGAGTGACCTCAAGGTACTATCAAAGACTACTTGGGAAGACCTCCTCCTAAAAGAAAGAAGGAAGGAAGGAAGGAAGGAAGGAAGGAAGGAAGGAAGGAAGGAAGGTAGGTAGAAGAAGGAAGGGGAAGGAAGGAAGGAAGGAAGGAAGGAAGGAAGGAAGGAAGGAAGGAAGGAAGGAAGGAAGGAAGGAAGGAGAGGAAGGAAGGAAGGAAGGAAGGAAGGAAGGAAGGAAGGAGAGAAAGGAAGGAATTAAGGAAGGAAGGAAGGAAGGAAGGAAGGCAGGAAGGAAGGAAGGAAGGAGAGGAAGGAAGGAAGGAAGGAAGGAAGGAAGGAAGGAAGGAAGGGAGGGAGGGAAGGAGGGAGGGAGAAAGAAGGAAGGAAGGATGGAAGGAAGGAAGGAAGGAAGGAGAGGAGAGGAGAGGAAGGAAGGAAGGAAGGAGAGGAGAGGAGAGGAGAGGAGAGGAGAGGAAGGAAGGAAGGAAGGAAGGAAGGAAGGAAGGAAGGAAGGAAGGAAGGAAGGAAGGGAGGGAGGAAGGAAGGAAGGAAGGAAGGAGGGAAGGAAGGAAGGAGGGAAGGAAGGCAGGCAGGCAGGCAGGAAGGAAGGAGAGGAAGGAAGGAAGGAAGGAAGGAGAGGAAGGAAGGAAGGAAGGAAGGAAGGAAGGAAGGAGGGAGGGAGGGAGGGAGGGAAGGAAGGAAGGAAGGAAGGAAGGAGGGAAGGAAGGAAGGAATGTAGAAGAAGGAAGGGAAAGGAAGGAAGGAAGGAAGGAAGGAAGGAAGGAAGGAAGGAAGGAAGGAAGGAAGGAAGGGAGAGAGAAAGAAAGAAAGAAAGAAAGAAAGAAAGAAAGAAAGAAAGAAAGAAAGAAAGAAAGAAATTGGATAGTCATATAAATAGAGAAAAGAAGAAAATAGAAAGATGACTAGCAGTCAATAAGACCAGAAATGCCATAATTCACCAGAAGTTTGGGAAGCAGCATGCAACCAACTCTTTACCAACTCCCCAGAGAGAACGTAGCTCCGCTACCATCAGAACAGCAAGAGAAAAAACATGTTTCTAAATGTGTCTCTGTTCTTCTCTATGGCAGTCCTCAACCAAGGGCAGTTGTGAGCGAGGTATTTTTGGTGGGTGTATAGGATGTTGAAAAATTTGTGTTCCCTTGTTTTTATGACTGGTGAAAAAAGAAATTTTGATCACTTTGTTTCTTTTTCGTGGGAACACTGACAATAATCTTAGGAACCATTTCAGAAACTCATCAAGCATAGCACCCACTTGGTTTAAGAAGAATTCGATGCACCAAGTAGATAACCTTCTCAAGACATTTTCCTGTCAATGGGAGGAAGAGGATGCTGATAGGAATGCAAGTGGGTGCTTTTCAGTTTTGAAAAATGGTCAATCTCAAAATATATTACTAAGGTGATAAGACTATGGGACAGCAGAAGAAGAAAATTGTGAAAGAGGCATATTTGCGTGAGTGAGATAGAAAAAGATTTATTACAAGGGCTGTAATCATTGTTTTATGGTTCTCTTGTTTCTGTTCTTTCTGAAATATTTATTTCCGGCTTATTTTAGGGGAGAGCATCCTGCCTAGAAGATTCAAAGCCCTACAGCATTCCCCAGCCACCCAGGATAGTGGTTTAATACATCATTATGCTGATGAATTGCTGATTTGTTCCTGCAATGCTAGGTTTTACCAAAGCCACCCCAGTGAAGCTGGGGACCCGCAGAATTCTACCTGTAATGTTCAGGGGACCGAGTGGTGTCAGGAATTGAACCTAGTTCAGGAGCATGCTAACTTCTGTGCTATCTTCCAGCCTCCTAAAACATTCCACTTTATAACGACAAAAAAAATTCAATCTTAAAATGTTAGCTTGCCAAAGTGAAGAATTTGAGCATGATTAATATTATTATAAAAGAGCACTTTAAATAGCAAGTTTCCCTTCTGCCTTGAAAGGATTTTTAATATTGCATTTTCACTCTGCTTTTTAAACCAGCCAATCTATTGCACACTATGGCGACATATGTATACAATTATACAGTACATAGGTACAGGGATATTTGGCTACCCAGTTATGCCTGCAGTTCAGTAATTTAAAGGTATAACATAGGGCATTCCCCTAAAGACTCAGGCTTTAATGATTCGAGGACATTGTTTGGTTTAATTTTAACCTGGCAAGATTATAAGGTGGAGGTTGCAAACACAGTAGTATATTTTTTTAGTTGATATTGCAGCTGTCTCGGAATATTGTTTGTTGTTTTGTTCTCTTTTTCATAAATTAATAAGCTGAAATGAAATTTTTGTTCTCCATCTCTACTGCTGTGCTTTTATATATTCTGCACAAGTGCCTCAATGTTCCATTCTGCTCTAACTATAAAATATAATAAAGCACTAAGGGGAGGTGGTAATATTTATCATAAAGTTATAGTTTTTCCACTTTGCTTTCCAAATGCATTTAAGTTAGCAGCACAAAGCATAGTTCTTTTATAATACTTATGTTCTCAGCAAAGGCATATAAATATTCCATCCACTAAACTGGTTCATAAAGAGAATGTTATAGGAAGGGGTATTTTAGGTAACATCAGTACAGATGCATAAACCCCACATAACTTATGCCATAAAATCACAGGATCTCAAACTCCTTGCGTTGAAAGTTCATGCAAACTTCTTAATGAGATCAGAAGAAAAGCACCTGCTGGCAACGTCTCCCCTGTAATTACACTGTTGGAGTGCCTGCTTTACTTGCAAGAAAATGAAGTTTAATTAAATTACCGCTCGACGTAATACCAGGGAGCAATTAAGTGTGAAAAAATGCAGCCAATCATCTAAATCTTTACTGTCCAATATGTAGCCAAAGACCAAATCAGACCATGCATATACGATATATGTAAAACAGACAGCAGACTTGTAAGAGACAGTTAGAAAAATATGAAATATCTCATTATTTTTACATGTCTACACTATTTCAGATAGACTGAACATAATCTCTTACGAAAATTAATTTCACCTATTCTTTCATACTCTCATATGGTGTTACAAGCACATTGAAAATTACACATGGCTTGCATTTTGTCCACAAGATAATATTGCTGTGGATGTTTTAAAATGTTACGACGCTTCATAACTCATAGAGAGTAAAACAGCTGGCTGCTTCTCTTTCATGTAAACGTTGCATGTCACTGTGATTAAGATCAGAGATGAGGAAACCAAGTGTTAGTCTCTGCACTCTGACTCCATCTCTGAATCGTACCTTGCCTATCTATCTCTGCTCAGGCTCAGTTTTTTGGGTTTTTTTTTTTTTTTTGTGGAGCAGGAATGTGGGGATGGTAGCAGTACTGCTTTATATAATTCACCATGAGAAATTAAGTTTAGAAAAACCACATAATTATTTTAGCAAAGTGCCAGTCTTATGCACCATTTCGTTGTCGATTGCCTCGAGCAGGCCCCAGTAACGTCTCTTTCATTCTAGCCCTGAGATTACATTCAAGGCTCTTTAGGAGAATGAGACCCATCATTGTTACTGGTATTTGGCATATTTGGTACGCCACGGGGAGTTTGCCAGACTCTGCCCTGTGGGCAGGCTACATTCGATAGCCTGCAAGTTTGTCCAAAGTAGGAATGAGACAATAAGATGTCATTAAAAAAAAGTTCTGATAAGATGTCTCGCGTGGCCGCATTCGCGGCCCCGCGGTTCCGGGATCTGGATTTTATAATCTCTGAGTCTTGGCTGCTGATGGGATTACACGGCGCCAGGGGGCCAGGTGGTGGGTATGACCCGCGCCTACTGGAATTTGAAGGATCTGGGTGGAAGATGCTCGACTCCAATCCGAGTAGGCTTGGAGGTCTCGGCCCCGGATGCACCATTTAAGAACTGACAAACATCTTTTGTTTAGCTGGAGCAGTATATTTCAAGGGTCTGAGTTTGAGGGGGTCACAAAGTTGGTACATGGCGTAAGGTACTTGTCTTGCCTGCACAGACCTAGATTCTATCCCAGACTACATTGAGGACCACCAAGGGTCATTCCGGAGCACTGAGTCAGAAATAGACCCTGAGCACCACAGGGTGATTTTCTATCCTAGAGTCTATCCCAGACTACATTGAGGACCACCAGGGGTCATTCCGGAGCACTGAGTCAGAAATAGCCCCTGAGCACCACTCACCCACCCACCCACCCACACACACACCCACACACATGCACACGCTCATCTGAATTTAATTACCTATAAATAATTCATCTATTCTCTGCATTAGCCAAGGCTCTGGTCATTCTCTTTTGTTTATAGACTGTAAATTATCTCTGTCCTCGGGACTTCTGCACTTGCAAAACTGCTGTGGAACTGCTCAAAACAATTTTAAAAATATCATTATATTAGAGGAACTTCAGGATAATTAGTTATTCTAACCATCTCCAAATGCCTATGTTTCCATTGGTTATTTATTGTTTATTTACTATATTTAAAATGTCCTTTTTCACTGAGGTATCCATGCACAACCCAACAATACAAATTACTAGCATTAAATTATATTATGATATAGCCCAAAGTTGTATGAACCATTCCCCACCAGTGAAACTAAGAGCAGGCCTGAAGGTAAACCAATTAAGGATTTTCTAGGCTAAAAAGAAAAAAAGACAGGAGTAGCCGAGTGTACTATGATGGTCTATGAAATTAATCTAGATTGTTAGATAACATAACCATTCATGTACAGTTGATAACTGAGACAATTATGCAGTGTATTTGAATACCTAGTTTACAAATTACGGCTACAAAATGAGATCTGATTATGTTCTAATCTCACTTTTGTCTTTTCTTCCTTTATCATTATTATAAACTTTTGGGACAGCAACCCTCATGCAAATTATGCCACGCTGATGTAATCCTTAATCTATTTGGACGCGGAATACCACTAAAAGTGACCACCAAGGCTCTCACTGCTTTTTTCCCACCCTTAATCTTTGACTGCTTTCCTAGTTCCTTTCACTGTCCTGCCGCCACCCTGGCCCATGTCTGCTCCCTCTCAAGACCTTGGAAGTGCAGTTCCGTCTGCCTTGAATGTTCGTTGTAGAGCGACCCACTGCCTCCACAGCATGCTTTTGGTTTTGGACATTTTTTCTATAGCAGAAAAAGTCACTGTGATCCTCAGGAGTTCATCTTTCTACACAACTTAGTTTTCACCTTGTATTTTTCACTCTCATGCTACACATGTAAATATTTTTCTTTTTATCTAATTATCTATAATTCCTGCACGCCCTATGAGAGCAAAAGGTTTTGTTTTATCTGGTTTAGTGTGATTTTAAGACTTAGAATATAGCACTGTAGCACTGTCCTCCCGTTGTTCATCGATTTGCTCGAGCAGGCACCAGTGCCGTGTCCATTGTGAGACTTGTTGTTACTGTTTTTGGCATATTGAATACATGATGGATAGCTTGCCAGGCTTTGCCATGCGGGCGGGATACTCTCTGTAGCTTGTGGGGCTCTCTGAGAGGGGCAGAGGAACTGAACCCGAGTCGGCCGTGTACAAGCAAACGCCTTACCTGCTGTGCTGTGGTTCCAGCCCAAGACTTAGAATATAAAAAAATATAAAGTATTATAAATAATAATTGCGAAGAAATAAAATAATGCAGTAAAGGGAATAAAGAGGTGTTTGTGGGGCACGGGGTGTGTGACCAAGGAGGGATTGCTCGAAATGAACATTATAGGGAAGAAGGGGCAGGAGAGATAACGTAGGATTTCAAGCTCCTGCCTTGCAAGCCGCAAACCCAGTGTAACCCTCAGCAACCCATAATGTCCCTGAGCCCCACAAGGAGTCACTCCTAAAGGTAAAGTGAGGAGAAAGCCCTGAGCACACTTAAGTGTCATCGCCAAACAAAACAGAACAAAAAACAAAACAAGAGAAGAAAGAGGATGCAAGAAATACTCAGTCTCAAGCATCCAGAGAAACTGAAGCAATACAACTGGGTAGAAACACAAGCGCCATGCTATTAAGTGTTCAATCAATATTTGTTGAATGGATTAAGAACATTTTAAAGTACATTACAAAACAACCATGTTCGAATTAGATGTAATGTTAGAATACTTCATGCAAAAGTAGCCAAATTCCCTCAACATGATTTACACGTTCAATAACATCCCGAGTGATTAATGAATCATTCATTCTAATTAATTAAGACACACATTTTTTATCATCACATTTCTTCGTAGAAATTGACAAGCTGATTTTAAAATTCATCTGAAGGGGTAAGAATTATTCTCATCAAGATTTAAAAAAAATAGGAGAGCTAGGACCAGAGAGATAGAACAATGAGCAGGTCATGCACATGGCCAGTCATGGTTTGATCCCTGTTATCACATATGGTCCCCTAACCCCTACCAGGAAAAATCCTTAAGTTCAGAGCCAGAAATAAACCCTGAGCACAGCCAGGTGCAGCTCCAAGACAAAAACAAGCGAACTCACACTTTGTGAATTTTAAAACTGACTACAAAATAACAACAATCAAGATGATGTAGTACTTGCATAAAGATAGATCCATGGGTTGAAATTGAGAGTTCAGGGGGAAAAAAATCAATAAATTTATGGTCAACTGGTTTTAATCAAAGGTTCTGAGAAAATATCAGGGGTCATGACCTTTACAGCAAATGATTATAGGACAACTGAATAGCCACATGCAGATTTAATTTGGATCCTACCTAGTATTATACATAAAAATTAACTCAAAATCAATAGAAGATGTGAGTGAGTAGGATCGTAAAAGAAATGAGAGGGGTAAACCTTCATTATTTTATTAATACATGCTAATTATATGTTATAATACATAATTATATCATGCCATTCATAGTGTTAGTAAATTTCATGTCAATAATTGACATAGAAATATACAATTAATACTATGTCCACACTGAAATTTATACACAAATGTTTATAGAAGAATTATTCATAACAGCCACAACAGAAGAATTGCCACAACAGAAGGGTAACTCAAAATTACCCACAAAAGAATGAATATACAAAAATATGTATATTGTCATACAGTTGAATATTATTTGATGTTATAAGTGAATGTCATGCTATTACATACTACAACATTGGTGATTATTGAAAACATTGTTTTGTGAAATGAATCAGCAATAAAGATTATTTATTATATGATTCCATTCACAGAGAACTTCAAATAGAAAATACAAACAGCCAGACATAATTATAAATTTAAATCTTCTCTATAGACTTTACAGTTCATTCAAACATTTTCCTAGAATACAAAGTACCACATTCATGATAAAAAGATAAAACAAATCAATTACATAAAGATTTTAAAAATCTTCTATGTGTGAAAAAAATCTTCCACAAGTAAATCCAAAAGAAAAAACTTACTAACTGGAGAAAATAGTAGTAAATATTACTTTTCTAAAACATAAATAGGGTTAAGTAAAGTATACCAGCAATACAAATTAAAAAATACAGGAAAATACACGTTTATCAGACAGAAAGAACAGAATGAAAAAAAAATGGTTCTTAAACATATGAAACTGCTTAAACTCATTCCTAATCAGGGAAATGGATATAGACCATCATTTTCATCTATCAAAGAGGCAACAGTTTATATGAAACACTTATATACACAGCTGCTGAGAGCATAATTTGGTACAGCTTTTATGGAGCAAAATCTGGCACAATCCAGAAAGGTTGCAGATGAACACACCATGTAACGGAAGAAGTCCACACTAGAGAATTTATGCTACAGATATACTAGGTACACCCAGAGTAATTAACGTGACCAAAGTAAATCCCAAGCACAGCATGGTCAGATCTATTAAATGATAATCATATATTTATAATACTACACAGTTATAAAAATTTGGGTCTGTATATATATTAATATGTAAATGAGCTATAAAAGAATAAGGATAATGAACAGCCCCATTGAATGGTCAGACGGTGATAGACACCGTGTGAGAGCTTCACGTGCATATTGATACCCACAACAATCATACAGTGCATCCTATATATTTCACACTTTCTGGGTGAAGAAGATGAAACACAGAGAGTTTACCAAACGTAGCATATTAACCATAAGTGAATCCAGTGTCATGTGTATGGTGCCAAATTGGGTAAAAAGAATATTCATTACCTACTTATAACATGTATATACTCATTACCATCCTTATAAATCATCTATATAATGTTTGTTATAGCCAAAATTTGAGCTCAAGAAGTGCAATGCCAGTCTTTAAACTTCTGAAAAACACTCATCTGTTTTTCTAAGTAAACAAAATGCTTCTTATGTTTTATATATTTTTGATATAAATTACATAATATGCATGCATCATACAAGATGTACACATTCTGTTATTAACTACTTTGGGCAAGATACATGAGAAACTGATACCATTGATTGCCTGTGAAGGAAACCAGATGTTTACAGGATAGGAGCAGAGAAGTCATTTTCACTGAAAACCCTTTTACTCTATGTAAATTTCAAGAAAATAATACAATTTAAGACAAATAATGTTTTTCCTACTAAACTCTGATGTAGTCTAACATACAAATAAGATGTAGTATCTCTTTCCTTTTTTAACTACAATCACTTTGAAAGACAAATTTGAACTTGGCCTTTGATACTAATTTTTAGTCCTTATTGATTCAGATTCTGTCGTTCACTTAACAATGATGGGTCTCATTCTCCTGACCCTTAAAGAGCCTTGAATGTGGCCCTTTCTAAAAATCTCAGGGGTAGGACGAAGAAGACGTTACTGGTGCCTGCTCAAGGCAATGGATGAACAACAGGATGACAGTGATAGTGACAGTGACTGTTGTTCACTATACTGTTAATGATGATTTCATGTGTATACAATTGCAACAACAAACATATACCAGAATACTCACCTCCCTTCCCAAGTTCCACAAGTTCACTCTTTTTTAACCCTCTCAAACCCCACAAACTTGTTTCTGTGGGTAGTTTCTTCCAATTAAGTTCTCTTTGGGCCTTTGTTGCTGTCTTCATCTGCATCTTTTAGTGCCATGTATGAGAACAATCGTTCAGTTATCTATTCCTTTTCTTCTGATTGACTTCATTTAGCATGATATTCTCTCAATCCATGAGCATGGGATATCATTTCATCTCCCTGCATCTGCCATTTCTATTAATGAGGAGATGGGGGGGGGGAGAGAGAGAGAAAGAGAGAGAGAGAGAGAGAGTTTTTAATGCATTTACCTTTAATTTTTTTAAGTTTATAATATTGTGATTTACCAATTTTTTCACTTACATTTATTTCAGGCACTAAATATTCCAACACCAGTTCCACCACCAGTGTGCCCTTCCTTCCTCCAATGTCCCCATTTTACATTATCACCCAGACTGCCCCCTTAAAGACACAGTCTAATTTACTTCATATGGTTTGTTACAAAGCAAAGGCAAATACAATCATCAAATCTACAATCAATTACAATTTGTGATAATTATTATATCTCATAGGCTAAGACCCAGAGTCTCCTGCCCCCGCACCTGGCTGTCCTCGTCGGGGGTCCTTGGAGGGGAGCGGGTTGAGTTTCCCTCCCCGCCCCAACCAGGGCTCCAACAGCCGAAGACCTCCAGAACCAGACACCACCATGCTGAGACCACTCTCCACAGGCACGAAGGTACCAGCAGAGGAACAAAGGCATGCGGGTCCCGGAGCTGAGATCTCCAAGCCTGCTCGGATCGGGGCTGAGCATCCTCCACTCAGATCCTCCAAATTCCAGTAGGCAGGGGTCACTCCCACCAACTGGTCCCCTGGTGCCGTGTAATCCCATCAATGGCCAAGACCCAGAGACTATAAAACCCAGCTCCTAGAAGTGCGCGGCCGCATTTGCGGCCACACGACATCTTATGATCTCATTCTTACTTTGGACAACCTGGCCGGCTACCGAATGTAACCTGCCCACACGGCAAAGACTGGCAAACTCCCCGTGGCGTACCCAATATGCCAAATACCAGTAACATTGATGGGTCTCATTCTCCTAACCCTGAAAGAGCCTTGAATATGGCACTTTTAAAAAAATCTCAGGGCTAGGACCAAGGAGATGTTACTGGGCCCTGCTCGAGCAATCGATGAATAACAGAATGGTCATGATCGTCGTGATCGTTATATCTCATGATGATATTACAAAAGTCATTGTCGGAGGAGCTACTGCGCTGGTTAGAGTGGTTGGGGCTTCTGTGTTATTGTTTAGGTACATTAAGCTTGGTGTTCTTCTATGCATCTCCCCATCAGATTTGCTGTGATCCTACTGCACTAACAGTACTATGAAATTTTAAGGCATATATATGCAACTGTACTGTCCATGCACTGTACTGTCCGTGGTACCCCATATGGTCCCCCAAGTCTGGAGGAATTTGGTGGCTTGGCAGTTTGAGGAGGTTCAATTGTGGAGCTGGGCTGTTTCTGTGTTGGAGGGTGTAGGGTGTGACTGTGGGCTACTGTCTCTTCAGGCAGAAAGGGGATATTTCTGCTGCTTAGATGGCAGGAGTTGGCAGGGGCTGTTGTAATTTATGCTAATGAAAGTATGTGGGAGAATCTGGCCCACCAATACCTCAGAGTGTTCAGCCTGTAGATTGGACCCACCTGGAAAGAGTCAACTACTCATTGAAGAGTAGATGTGAAGTTTGGCCATTTCTAACTTGGAGGGTGTGGGGTTCCTTTTTGTGCAATTGTAAATAGAACTTGTTTGGAGGGACCCCGGAGGGAGAACAGTGCAGTCTCCTGCCCCCGCGCCTGGCTGTTCCTCGCCGTGGCCCCTTGGAGGGAGCGGGTTGAGCTTTCCTCCCCACCCCGACCAGGTCTCCGGCAGCCAACAACCTCCAGGACCAGACACCACCATGCTGAGACCACTCTCCACACACCTGAAGGTACCGGCAGAGGGACAAAGCCACGTGGGTTCCGGGGCCGAGATCTCCAAGCCTACTCGGATTGGAGTAGAGCATCCTCCACCCAGATCCTCCAAATTCCAGTAGGCGGGGGTCACACCCACCAACTGGGCCCCTGGCGCCGTGTAATCCCATCAGCGGTCAAGACTCAGAGACTATAAAAACCAGATCCTGGAACCGCAATGCGGCTGCGCAACATTTTATTATAACATCCTATTCCTACTTTGAGAAACTGGCAGGCTCCCGAATGTAACCTGCCCACACAGCAGAGTCTGGCAAACTCCCCGTGGCGTACCCAATATGCCAAATACCAGTAACATGATGGGTCTCATTCTCCTAAAGAACCTTGAATATAATCTCAGGGCTAGGATGAAGGAGACGTCACTGGGGCCTGCTCGAGGCAATCGACGAATAACAGGATGATCTGTGATCTGTGTAAATAGAACTGCTTTCTTGATTTTTCTCTTCTAGTGCATTGTTTGCAACTAGAAATGCAACTTATTTTTTATATTGGTTTTGTAACCTGCCAATTTCCTCTACTGTATACAGTTTTTAATAGTTCTTAGTGGAATCTCTGGTATTTTCTATTAATAGTACTTTATTTTCTTTTATTGCCAATTACTCTGGCTAGGAAACAAAAGTGCTGGTAGGATCTAGGAAAAAAAAAAGAAACATTCATTCACTGTTGGCTGAAATAAAAATTAGTTCAGTCTTTATGAACAATATTTTTAAAATTGTTGTTGGAACAATATTCCAGAAATTCCACTACCATGTATCAAACTGAAATATAAAAACACTAATTCAAAGAGATATATGCATATTGATGTTTATCGTAGCACTATTTGCAATACACAGATATGGAGTCGACCTAAAAGCCCAATCAACAGGTGATAGAGAAGATGTATACATCCTAAATGGAATACACGCCAACATAATTATCAAGTTTTCCTTTTTACCTTCGCAGTATGGATAGAATGGGAGGGTGTCATGCTAAATAAGCCAGAAGGAAAATCACCAATATTAGATTAGCTCATTCATGTGTGAGATATAGAAGGAAGAGAGGGAGACGGGTTGGGGAGAGTCAGGGTGGGCAACAAAGCAAGGGAACAGATAAAACAAATGAACAAAACACGAGCCCTGAATCATGACTACAGAACTGAGGTTACAAAAGGCCAAGAGGAAGGTTGGTTGAAAAAGGTGGAGGCAGAACAATAGTGGGTAGGGCACATGCCTTGTACATGGTCAACGAGGGTTTGGTCCCTGGTACCCCATATGGTTCCCCAAGTCTGCCAGGAATGATCCCTGAGTGCAGAGCCAGGAGTAAGCACTAGCATTGCTAGGTGTGGTCCCAAATCAAAGGATAGAAGAGAAAGGGAAGCAACATTTACAAGGATATTGATATTTAAGAGGTAGGAGCAGTACATTTACTCTTTGAAACAGTTACATCTTAACTTTTGCTATATAAATGCAATATGTGACAGATGTTATGACTTATTATTTCAATCCATTCCTGAGCTAAACTCAAAAGCTGTAGGCCACCTGAATGTTGTCCTTGTCTCAATAAGTTTACTGTCGAGTGGAATCAAACAAAAGCAATAATGCTTTATTTCCATGAAGTTGGTGACAGATTAAATAATGCATTTATGAGCTGAGCAAGGTACTTGAATTTATCAAGTTGCCTCATAAATGGGGGGTTTTGTGCTTGTAGTTTGCTGTTATTGTGAGCAAAGCAATACCTAGTCTTTCGTTAAGAATTAACAACACATGGCAGTACTTTTACTTTTTAAGACAATTAAGTATAAAATGAAAGTAATTTAAATAGAAACAATTTTAAAAAATGAAATAAACATTTTCTCTTATCATTGCTTCTTTTATGGAGGAAAATAGTCACTATCATTTATTAGTAGTTGGTGTATTTGTAAAAATTTTCTGGAGGACAGTATGGATGTTGGTTTTAGGTTTTTGATTTTTTCAGACCACACCGGAGGTGTTCATGAATTACTCCTTCTCTGTGCTCAGGGATCATTCCTGGTGGTACTTTGGAGGACCATACAAGATGCTGGGAATAGAACCAGTACCGAATTTATGCAAGGTTAATGCCTTACTATATCTCAGACAGACATGGAAGGACTGCACTCATTTGTGGAGTATAAAACAACATAACATGAGGCTGACACCTAAGGATAGTAGATACACGGGACAGATAGATTGCTCCATAGCTGGAAGGCTGCCTCATGAGCAAAGGGGAGAAGGCAGCTGGAATAGAGAAGGGATGTCTAAGAAAAAGATGGCTGGAGGAATCAGTCAGGATGGGAGATGTGTGCAGAAAGTAGATAAAGGACCAAACATTATAACCTCTCAGAGTCTGTATTGCAAACCATAATGCCCCAAAGTAGAGAGAGAGTATGGGGAATATTGTCTGCCATGGAGGCAGGGGAGGGTGGAAAGGGGTGTTATACCAGGGATATTGGTGGTGGGAATGTGCACAGGTGGAGGGATGGGTGTTTAATCATTGTGTGATTGTAACCCAAACATGAAAGCTTGTAACTATCTCATGGTGATTCAATAAAAGTAAAAATAAATAAATAAATAAATAAATATTATAAAAAAAAATGCAGCCATGTACCATATTAGAAAAATAAATTTTTGTTGGGGCAATTCCATTTCTAACATCTTTCCTTTAAGAAAGAATTAAAATATATCCTGTGAATAAACATGAAAGATCATAAACAGTACAGTTTATAAGTTGCATGTGAGAAAAAAAACATATTTCTTTTACAGTTGGATCCTGAGAACACAGTATGGCAGTAGTCATAGAGGGGTCACTCAATTGTAATTATTTAATAAGTGAATAAGTAATTAGTCAAAGATCTACATACAGTGATGCTCACTGCCATGTTCTTATACTGCCGAACAAGGGAAATCCTCCATAAGCATCCATAGACAACAATCTATGCTGCTTACAGTTGAATCTACGCTCCTTTCCTCAACCATGCTAACGTCCCATCTCCCACCCTTTAGTTCTGTGTGCTGCATTTCATACACACTGTTCTGGGTCTTGCTCAGACTTGCCATACGTGTTCTCACCTGAAAGCCTTTGAACTAGCTGCTCCCTCAACCTGGCAACTCTAACTTTCAACAGCGTTCACGTGGCTCTTCAGGACTTAGTCCAAATATAAGCTTCTCAAGAGCCCTGAGCACCCCACTAAACCAGCAGCCCCAAGTTTTTGACTGCCCCTTATCCTGCTAGATTTTCTCTTTTTACTCCTAGAGCAATACCCGGCGAAGATAATTTAAGCTGTTGAGAAAAAAATTACAGTATTAAAACATCAGACTTTGTTAGTCATAATATGAACAGATATACACAACAAGACAGGGAAACGTCTTGCCTCTGTAGTGAGTTTAGTCCCTTATTTCTCAACATAAACTTACCCAGAAGTAGAGACAGGACTTTCAGGTTTTTTAAAAATGGCTAAGACCTACTGATGCATGAGTAATCGTCCTGAAGAAGCAATGGAGCTTGGCATATACTCTTTAATTGAAGACTACGAGACATAAACAATAGAAATGGCTCCCTTTTTTATTTAAATTCTGAAAGATGCCATAGATAAACACACAGCACCACACATATGAGTAACTTTTCTATATTTAAATAAAATCCATAACTAAATACAATCGAAACAATAAAATATGAGGAAATTCATATCTGATTGGAAATGAGAGATAATCAACACATCTTTGAATTTATGTTTCTGAGATAAGCACCGGCAAGACCTCAAGCCAATTGGGCTTCACTTACACTATTTACCTTTTTCTTCAATTAAGATGGGAGAGTGATTTAGAATATGAATCCCAGACAATTCTTTTCTTCATAAATATTAAAATGCTGGCAATGTTGGAATAATTAAGGCTGAACTGAAACACGAATGGTTTTCAGTTCTTATAAATAGTTACAGTTCTTCCAGTTGCAAAGCCTCGCTTTGCTATTTCTTGATTCGGTCAGAAGAGTAACCTTGCAGAAACTGGATTCGAGTTACTGTCGAAACATCCTTAGTAACAATAGGAAATCAAATTCATATTAGAGCTTCGGGGGGTCAGGCTTTTAAAAAATAATATATGTGTTGGAACTCACAAAGAACCAAATGATAACTGATTTTAAATTAGCCGGTCTTCCAGGGAAGTTGATCACACGGTTAAACTTTTCTTTTCCCCGATTGGTAGCTTGTGCATTAGAATTAGATGTCCCTACTTGGGGACTCCAGCCAAAAGTTCCCTCCTTGAAGGCTTTTTTAAAAGAATAACAAAGAGACCTTGAGTCACAGCCCTATTCCCTAACGGGGCAAGTGCCAACTAGGGTCAGAAGAGGAGACCTGGGGCTGGAGCAATAGCACAGCGGGTAGGGCGTTTGCTTTGCACACATCCGATCCGGGTTCAATTCCCAGCATCCCAAATGGTCCCCTGAGCACCACAGCCAGGGGCAATTCCTGAGTGCAGAGCCTGGAGTAACCCCTGTGCACCGCCAGGTGTGACCCAAAAAGCCAAAAAAAAAAAAAAAAAGAGGAGACCTGCCTCTTTTCTACCTGCAGTGTCTTGAATTCTCTGGGAGGGACCCCAAGGAATGATGATACATGGTGCAGCCTCACACCATGCATCACACACCCATCACACACCCTCACACAAGGCTGAATTCTTGGAAGTCAAGGATGCTCCTCCCTCCCTTTGGCGCCCTGACTAGTTACTTTTTTTTTTAATTTTATTTTATTTTGCAGCGCCTTCTGGGGCATTGCAGAAAGTCTGAGCAGACCTGGAAGACCGAGCTGGGACCCCTGCAGCCTAACCGAGCACGAGGCGGGCGGGAATCGGAAAGGGATTTTTTTTTGGGGGGGGGGGAATCCTTAAGAGCTCCCGGTGGGTCCCTCTCTCCTATCTAGGGGGACGATGAAGCATCCCAGGGAGGAGGAGGCTCCGCTCCCACCACCCCCCGCCCGCTCCCTCATCCTCCAAAAGCAAGCCGCGCGCGGCGTCTCCTTGCAGAACGACAACCCCGAGGATACAGCAGTTGTCTTCAAATCTGTGACCATAAAAAATCATTATCTCGGTGAAATACAGCAATTTGGGAGATAATCAAACGGTGACCAGGGGGCAGAGCTGCCAATCTGAAGGATTACGCGCCCGCGCCCGCCTGCGCCTGACCTTCCTGGGAGCCAGCTGTCGGCACGGCGGCGGCGGCACCCCTGCACCCCCTGCACCCGGGCACCCTCATTAGGCCAGCCTCGGTGCACCAGGCATTTGCATACACCCCCAGCTTCCTTAATTAGCACTTCATTTCTCCCTTGACTTATTTTCGTGGCTAAGTTCACTGTCCCCGCCAGCCCCCACCTCCCCATCCCGCAAGCCACCCCCTTTGGCTGAAATTTTAGGAAGGGGAGATGCGCCAGGAGGGTGGGGACCAAATCGGAATTGCAAATGCAGACCCTGGTAATTAGTCTATTCCTATTTTTTTTTTTTCCAGATCTGCGTTGAGGTTTTCGTCTTGGAAAACTAGAAAGATGCACCGCTTGGGGAGGAATTTCTCCTTGCGACTTCTCATGCCACCACCTAAGGGGTCCTAGGCAATGCCAGGGTTTTTGCCCCCTTCACTGAAAAGGCACCTGGTGGAGAGAGGGGTCCTCAATCATTGGATAACAGAAACCCAAGCACAGAAATTTGTACATCTCCAACTGCATCTCATGGTGTTTCACTAATAAAAATTTAAATTAACCAAAAAAAAAAAAAGGCTCCTTGTTGGGGTCTGATGAGTCTTTGGCTTTTAAATTTGCAGAATTAGCATCAATTTCATCAGATGGAGCGTGCCTCTCTAACCAGTTCAGCAGATCTTCAATGTTAACTGAGGGCTTGAATGAATCCTTCCTGAAAGTTCCATGCAGTTCCAAGTTCTCATTCCCACCTCTCTTGCTGGATTGTTTTGATATCCACTAAAGGAAAATAAGAGCAAATATATTCAACATGTGATCATTACAGTTCTTCAGGATTAATCATTCAGACCCAAAGCCAAGCTATGCTTTTCTTGAGGAGTTTATTTGACCTGATTTGGAGAGTAGAAGTGCCTCAATTTCCCATGCTTGATAGTTACAGCCTGTGAGATTTGTGAATTCTGCTCACAAGGAGATGGCAATCTATTATGTGGGACCCCTGACACATCGGACGGTTTGCTGGGAGGAAGCAGAAAGTGACCATTATTAAAAGTGACCATAACTAATAGTGCTGAGATAAACAATATTGATGTGATATATAAATCAATATTGTTTGCTAAGGAGTCTCACCTATTTTAGCATTTACTCTGTTCCTTTCATTTCTTTGAAGATCTTAACTTCATGAAGTATATTGTTCTTTTTGCACTCCAATGCTCACAGGGAATTTTTTTCAACTAAATATCCAACGAAATGTGACCCTAGTCAGAAGTATAACATTTGTTAGGATGAGCTGTGATAGTATTAGGAAAGTTTTAATCTTCATTAAACTGCAGTATCTTTGAGAGGAGAAAAGACACATATATATAAGAAGAATGAAAACTGTGACCAAGATAATAAATAAATTAACATCATGAATGAAGGTGTTTTGGGCTCTCAGAACCAACGGGGGATTGGAGACCATCTCATAGTTGCTATTGTAATGTGAGTTTTAGTGTGACTAAATAGAACATATTTATGATCACTGCTTCTCTCTGCATGTGTATATAACAAAATATTCTCATTTAATGTTTTTACCACTGTACAGATAAAAACTAATCTCCTACAAGCCTCTTATGGGATTTACCTGATGCTCCTTGATACTAATAAAAAAGATTAATTGGTAAATGTTAGATAATACAAATTACCTACGTTTTTCCACTTTATTTTTGTGATTGCTAAAGCTCCAAACTTAAAGTCAAAGCCTAAATAAAATGACCTTTAACATATCTGTTTAAAGGAGAAAACTCTTAAAGACAGACTGCATTTGTTTCAACCATTTGAGGAGGAGAATAATAATAATGATTAACTATATTTCTGCTGCATTTGTGCTAAGCATATTAAATAATAATCACTTCAAAAGTTCTAACTTCCTTTTTTTTCCTATAAGGAAAAGTCCAACTGCAAACTATTTTTCTGGACTATGTTGTAAATATCTCAAGGAATAGTCTTAAAACAGGAATTTGCACTTACAAAACATACTAACACACACTAGAATCTTCTTCTCCAAACCACTTTTTTCTTAAAATATAAAATTTTTACGTTGCAATTATGTGGACAATCTATACTTTTAATTATCTTTGTGTAACCAGTTGTCTTTCGAGTAAACATATTTACATATAGTCTGGCATGCAATTATATTTATACTTAACTGATTCCCTTTATATATATAATCATGTTCACATGCATAATTTCTAAGTAGCCTATTTCTATTCAAATTCCAACTGCATTTTATTTTTGTTTTTTAAAGTTCATTCTTACGTCTTCAAATGAAACAAAGTCACTGTCTCACCAGAGACTTTTCCTTTCCTCTTAAGAAAAAGGGTCATCGTAAATCCTATAATTAAAATTGCAAAAATTCCGTCTGAAAAGTTAAAAACACACAAAGCAAAGGAGAGGCCAAGAAGTTCTGTTGGCAGCAATATATATTACTCTTGAGCAGTAAAAGGGGCTAAAATATATGTGAAGTGGTTGTTTGAAATGTTAAGCTTTGAAATATTTGCCCATAATGTTATTTTAACATAGTTGGTTGCACTGAATGGATGTGGGTCTCTGTCCCAAGTGATACTTCTGTGAACATAAAGTATCTGCAGGTGTTTGCCTCCAGGTAGGTCACTGAAAGACAATGCAAATGAGGACAATTTCTCCAGTAGCAGCAACCATAGAAATTAACAAGCAGAAACCTGGTAGACGTTGGCATCTTTCACCATAGCAAGATAAGTTTCAGGGCATTTTAGAATTTGCCCTCCATTAACTCCTGGGTTACCCCATCCCTCACGTATGCCACTAGGTCATAGACATAGAAACTGGCTATATTAAATTCTCAATTATCCACTTATAAAATATGCACTTTTTATTTTATTCAGGGCATGTGTGATATCTTGCACTGACTAGTGGCTGCCATAAGTCACATGTTGGCTTCTACAGCCCATTCCTGTCAACTGGCAAGGACTTTGGCCTATAATATTAAAAAATACATGTTTAAAATAAGCAACTTCTATCCTGTATCTATAAAAGTCATGTGACATTTCTCGTTATAAAAGATCATCTTGTAATAAGTTTTGCTTTCGATGATCATTTCACATACAAGTTCACTCTGTTTGTACAGATAACTGAAAAGATGCAAAAGAAAAAAAGAAAATAATTTATATGGTCACAGGCATTTAAAATTTGTATCACTCATTTAATTCTCTTCAAGAATCCATGACAGAGAGCTTAATATACCCACCTCACAGATGAGGAAACTAAGGCCTGCGTGCATTGAATAATTGTTTGAATATCATATAGTTCAAAGCAACGAAGTCAGTATTTGACTTCATTGCTCTTTTAATTCTCCTCTCTTTGATTCTAATGCACTTGAATTTCCCACACAATAGGACACTGTCTTGGCCTTGGGCGCATATGCAAAGTGTTCATAAGATCTAGATAATCACAAAATAAAAAGCATCAATAAAAATATAATCATTAGGGGGCTGGAGCGATAGCACAGCGGGTTGGGCGTTTGTCTTGCACGCAGACAACCCGGGTTCGATTCCCAGCATTGCATATGGTCCCCTGATCACCGCCACGGGTAAATCCTGAGTGCAGAGCCAGGAGTATTCCCTGTGCATAGCCAGGTATGACTCAAAAAGAAAAAAAAAATATATATATATATACAGATACCATTGGGCTACGCTAGCACGCAACCGGGATGAATGGAGACGTTACTGGCACCCGCTCGACTAAATCGATGAATAACGGGGATTAAGTGATTAAGTGATTAAGTGATATATATAATCATTATAGTTCAGTGGAACTTGTCTGACAATACAGCTTAAATATATGTATGTATATGTATATATGTAAATATATATATATACGTTATATACATATGTAATAAAATACATAAAATGAAATCACTCACATTTAACAAATCCCTAGAATAATATGGTGTTTTTCTCCACAGTATGTTTGATAATTCAAGTCTGGACATTGCAGAAAGAATAGAAGAGAGAACCTCCTGAACAAATTTCTAGCAGTCTGATCATGGTTTGTTGTTATTTTCAAAAATAAATTTCCTCACAGCATATGCCATAACTAGTAATAAAATCGGAATTGGAATTCTGCAATACTGAAGCATGAAATGTCCTGCAATGGGACTGCATAGCAACCAGATGTCCATGGTGGAAGGTCTGGGAAAGACAATTAAATACAGTACTTTTCCTCCAGGGCAGTATTGATCAAAGGAATAACACATATACATGTTTCATCATTCAAATGCTAATGAATCTATAAACCTCATTATTTCTTATCTATCTTTGAGTTTCCACAGCAGTTTTTGGTGACATACCATATTTATGTCAGTAATGTTTGCACTTTTTATATATGTTTCCTGAGTTCTACAACAGAGGAAACCATTAATCAAGAAAAAAAACATTCATTATGTGATCATAATCCCAGGGCATGCATCATTTGCAAATTGAGACTGAATAAAAACTTTTCAACTCTTTGAAGTATAACTTGTGTTAAACAAGGATTATTATTAGGCTAAAGCAACAACAGCAACAAAAACATTTGCTAAGGCATCATAAACACTGAAAATGTGAATGCAGGGAAAAAAATTTCCTCCTCTTTATAATACTTTTTAACAGACACTTCTAATGCACAACTTGCTAGCCGCTGTCATCATTTCTCATTTGTTTTTAGAGAATCAATGTGACATGGTAGAGAGATCAGGATATTTGAACATATAATGACCTGGGTACAACACTTGTCTTGCTATATATTAGCAAGATGACCCGGAAAACATTTATTAATTTCTCCAGAAACTTCAGTATTTTCACTTGTAAAATGGAATTATTAATAGTATGGTAAACTAATATAATTATTCAGTGTTTCTGAGATGTGTTGCTCTTATATAAGGTGAATTAATAACTACTTTGTAGGATGTGTTAGGGATTAAATAGGAGAATAGATAAACAATCTAGCATAATCAAGCATCCAGAAGGTGTTTTATAAATCAGCGTCATCTAGAAATTTGTGCTAGAAATATGTGTTTATAGCAGAGTACCTGTAAAATAATCCCAACAATCAAAGATATTCATTGTATATTTTGGTCTCCTAGCTTCCATCTTCTTGCTTTTATGTAGATGTTTTTGATATTGTTCAGATTATACTATCACAGTTTTGCATTTGCTATAGTGACTTAGTATATAATAAAAAATTTTTCTATTATTATAAATATGTTGTAATCATTCTTTTAATTGCAGTAGAATATCAACTTCAGGAAATAACAGTTCACTTAATTAAGTTCAGATTTTGCCGTTATAAACAATACATCATTTGCCACATTTCTGAGTATTTTAGTTTAGCTCTGTATTCTAAAGTGATTGTCTATACCCTTCTGCCAAGAGATACACTGAGTTGGGAAAGTTTAGGGAATGAATGATAAAGAAGAAAAAAATTTCCATAAACAATAAAATATGTTAAAGTAGAACACAACACTTTTGTCGTGAATTATACAGATGTAAAGTAAATTTAAAATTACAATGCAAAGATCTCTTTTCAAGTGCACAAGAGTTTGACAAATCTGTGATTTTATAAAAGTTATAATTTAGAGCTAACTGATATCCCACAGCGGTTCTACTTACTAAGAAAAGCACTCATTAAGACAGGTCTGCAAAAATAAATAAATAAATAAAATAAGACAGGTCTGCAAGCCAGGGCACCAAAAGCTTAAATTCTGGTCATTTTTACATATTCAAGGAGGGCTTAGAGAGCTTTAGAAGACTTTGATATTTATTTGGCAAGATTGTCAAGTTCTTCAGAAATGCAAAACTTTCACTGAAGTTAGTAATTTATTTTTTAATTCTACAATAAATCATTAACAACATTTTCTGTAGAATTAGTAGCCTTCCCCCAAAGAAGATTTTTCTGGCTGTGATGTAAATCATCTCGATTCCACCATGTAAATATCTGTATTGTGTCCTTGTAAGGACACAAATCAAAACTACATCGAAATTTCATTCAAGTAAAGATTGAGCATAGACAACCACATAAGCCCTGGATTCTTCAACAAAAGGGACCTCTTGTGTCTAAGTCAAATTAAACTAGATACGTAAAGAAAATTTAATAGGAACTAGAAGACAAGGAGCTTGTGCCATATGTTATAAAGGTTTTATTTAAATCATTCTAGAAACATAAATGCATTTCTACTGACTCAATCTTGATGACAAGGGAAGATGCAATGAACCACGATCAATTGAAGACAACACACTATATCATTCCTTGGATGCAATGTGGAGAAGGAATTTGACAAATCTGCATGTTCCTATTCTTTCCCTCTTTCATTTTTAAAGACATGAGAGTTTGAAGAGAAACACAATCTATTTCTTTCTCATACCTTAGCTCTTAGACCTTAAATGCTTAGACCCACACTCAACAAGTTTTTTTGTTTTGTCATTATAAGGAATCAGGTACATTTTCCTTCTCCAGATTTCCTCTTTTATACATTCATTCTTCCTAGCCCTGGGGTTTCATCAAAAGACTCATTTTTTTTTTATTCTATTGATCTTTATATCTGGTAGTTGCAATTGTAGCAGTAAATTTCTATTTATTGGAACTCCCTTGGGCCTGTGACTTGATTTCAGACACCTGGGGAAGTGTAGAGGCATCTCCTTCTTGGACCACATGTTTTTGAAGTTTCCTATAACAAACATACTATACAACAGGACGACTGAAGAAGAAAACAAATGAGAGTATCTCATTGATATCTACATTGCAGATAGAGAGAGCTTTAAATATATGGTTATAATCCAAATAGCATAGATGTTGTATCAGGAATAACAGCATATGACCCAAATTGAATAAATACACATGGAAACACGTTTTTAAATAATTTTCCTTTCTTTCTCTAATTGACTTACTGTTAGCTGTTTCAAGGACGAAACAAAAGCATATAATCCTAAATGATTATAAATACTAGTTCATGTATGTAATCATCTCACTGTGTCTGAATTTGAGCCAAACTTTAAGAGCCCTAAAGTTTCCAACTCAGAATATTTTAACAAGTGTGCCATCAAGTACCAGTTGACTAATGATTATTTCTGTCGGTTTACAAACTTGCAATTCTGTACTGTGGTCAAAATTGAAATCTTGATAGATACAGAAAAATTAAATTACATCGAGGTGTGAAGACATAGTACAGTGGGTAAGGCTCTTGCCTTAAATGTAGTCAACACTGGTTCTATCCCTAGAACTACAACACATGATTTCCTGAGCTGTACCAGGAATGATCCCTGAGTGCAGAGATAGGAGTAAGCCCTGAACAAGGTTGAGTATAGGCCAAAAACAAATAAAAAAATCAACTTACACCCGACATTACTTTTTATGATAGTCTAAGACTACAATTACTTGCTTAGGGTCCTAAACTCCCTTAGCATGAACAATCTATTTTCTTCTTTAAGAGAACATTCTGCCTCTTTTGCCAGGACATCTTCTGCCATTCTCTTTTTTTTTTTTTCACTTCTCTGTAGTCACTCCACTCTTTACATCAGCTCTGTCCTTGTTTACTAACGACGGTCGTGACTATCTTTGCTATAAATTACCTTCCAAAATGAAACTGGGGCAACCAATCTCATTTTTGGCAGTATATCTCAGGTTGGGGGAAGAAGCACAATTCTTAATGAATCAAAAGATTTTTTTCTAACATAACCCCTAACATATTCATCTGTTTCTATTGACATTGAAATAACATTTGGGCAACATTAAATTGTCGACAATGTTCTTTGAGCACTGCCAGGGATGCTCGGATGGCCCCTGGCATCACGGAACTGAGCACAGCTGCATCTTCAGAGCCCAGTACCTAGCATTGAACTGCCAGTGCTTAGCTTAGTACCAGTGAGAGTGACCCTCAGGTCTGTCTACTTGGGATTTCCCAGGAAAATATTCAACAGATAATTTTGTTTAAAGACTCACAACTAGTTACCACTTGTACCATCAATACAAATGAATATTAGAGGCATTAATATTATTAATTCCCTCAATTAAAAGAAGGCTACATACCAAAAAAAAAAAGGAAAAGAGAAATTTTCTCAAACTATACAACTATGAAATATAACACGTAAAAGAATTTCTGACATAGTCTTTTCAACTTCAGAGATATTAATGAAAAGAAGAGAAATCAGGAAAAAAAAAGCTAAGGAAGGAAAGATAGAAAGAACTAATCATATGAAAGAGTTTTTTTTTAAAAAAATGGGGATTTTTTTATTATACGATATTTGTCTGCTAAATATCAAATTCAGTGGTAGATTTTCAAGACTAAGCTATTTAAAAATATTTACAAATTAATAAATTTATTATTTTTTCAACAAGTTCTGCCTGGTCCCTGCATTAACTGGACTGCTTCCCTTGTGTTTTAGCTTTTGTTCAGCAGAGTTTTACGAGAAGACACTCCAATCTTGAGTCTCATTAGGAAGATTGCTGACTCAGTGACCTTCATTTCAACAAGTCACTTATTCACTGCTTTTCTCTATGCACCCATATCCTGTTACAGATTTACTTTGAGCACATTCTAAAATGATTAAATCACTTAAACTTACTGGTTTCTATAACATAAGGATATTTTTCTCCAAGGACTTGAAATCATCATTCATTTAAAAATAAATGCTGATTATTACACTGAACCAGAATAGAAGTTAGAAAGCAAAGATTAAACAACCATGGGCATTCACCAATGAGTTCCTGAGTCATGCAAGATGTAGTTTATTGTACTGACCCATTTTTACTCAAATTTATCAAGTGTTCATTTTAATAACTTCCACTGCCTTATTTCTACCATTTAAATTTAAATGCAAATCTTATTTTGTGATTCCACTAAAGATCTTATATAGACCAAGGAAAATTGCTATACAAATGCCATTACCTAGAAGTTTGAAATCCTGGGACTACAAAAGGGTTAATTAATTACATTATCTGTAGCATTACCCTGGCTACATTCTGCCTGGAAGGCATATGGATTCACTCAGCTGCTGAATTTGAAAGAGCTGTGTCCTTTTCATGCAAAAGAAAAATCATCCACATAAACCTCTTTCACCCCCCTGTAAGCAATAGATGTTTCTTTTTTACCTGATTGTTTTGTTTCCACTGAAATAATTAAAGGAACCAGCATTAAATATGTACCAAATATATCCTACCATCCTGGACATTTGAGGACCGTGCAGTGTATTTCAATCCGTTTATACTTACAAAGCTTCTGTTATGTTCTAGACAAAGTGCTAGAAATTGAGGTGAATTTGACAGATTCAAAAACAAATGGCATTGTGGTGTCTGCCAACCAGGAACTCTTATCACTAAGTTTATAAGAAGCTAAGGGGAAAAGCACATTGCGGAATCAGTTCAAGATTCGATTGGCTATAAAAAGGAGAGGCAATATGTAAACCATTTGCTTAGCTACTGAGGCAGTCCAAATGAATTGTGTAATTGTTCAGCTTATTTTAGGTTTTCTTTGCTACTCTTTCCTACTCATTTTCCTTGTCCTGTGGTTCTTTTCTCTTTTTTGCTTTGTTTTTTAAAAAAAAAAGACTAAAATTACCTCAAAATGCATACAATCTCATAGGAAAATGATGCCAAAAGCAGAAAGAAATTCAGAGTTGACAAGTATATTGAAAGCACATAAGAAGAGTTATATACCAAAGCATAGAAACTCTTGCATATCAAGGATGGATAGCAAATGGACTCTGAGTTCCCTCATGGCCTAAGATAAAGGAGACATAACTCAAAGTTTCCAAAATATTTGTAGTATTTCAGCAGTCCTTACACATAAAGCAATGCAACTTCTCCCAGTGCTCAGTTGGAAACATTTTTCTTGAGCCTGTAAGAGGGGAATATAGAATGATGGGGAACAGATAATATTCTCTGTAGTATTCAATTATCTGACAGAGTATGTTTTTGAGTAGGAAATATCAGACATTTCTGTCGTTGCAGTATCATTATGGGGAAGGTGTACAAACCATAAAATATGAAACATTTATATTATGAGATTTCTCTCTCTCTCTCTCTCTTGGCTTATGTATGATACATGCATGTACTTGTATGCACATATATGAATTACTTCCCAACAAGGTTGTCAGCCTGCGCAAGGTAATCCTTGTCGGGCAGTCATATGTATGTATCTCTGTGCTTTCATATGTGTATGTACATACATTTTATTTATGTATTTGGATACACACATATGTAAACATATATATCTGTTTTTATATGTTACTACACTGTCCTCCTGTTGTTCATTGATTTACTCAAGTGGACCCAGTAACGTCTCCATTTTGAGACTTGTTATTATGTTTGGTATATCAAATACATCATGGGTAGCTTGCCAGGCTTTGCCCGGTGGGCAAGATACTCTCGGTAGCTTGCCAGGCTCTCCGAGAGGGGTGGAGGAATAGAACCCGGCTGGGCCAGGCTGGGTGCGTGCAAGGCAAATATCCTACCACTGTGCTATCGCTCCAGCCCAATATCACTTGTATCACTTGTTATCCTGTTGTTCATCGATTTGCTTGAGTGCTTGCCAGTAACGTCTCCATCCATCCCTGTTGTGAGCCTTGTGTAGCCCAATGGCATCTGCTGCTCCAGGAACACGAAAAGCCTCAAACCGTTCATTCAGGGTCTTGACGAAGAAGTCTCACCATCTCGTAGGTAGGTGAGGGGCAGGCGTTCTTTTGACGTCCCATGGAATCCAGTAATAATCCTGCCCCTGGATTTGTTTATATATACATATATAAATATATACATACATGAAAATATATATATATATATGTCTATATATTTGCTTGCTTTTTAGACCAAACTCAGTAGAGCAGAGGAGGGGTTTTCCCAAAGGGTTGGTGGGGATTGTGGGGGTGAGGGGGACCATTCCCGGTGGTTCTTAGATGAGCAGGGATGGAACAAGGGGGTCCTCATGCAAAGGATATGTTCCTGTCCTTTAAGCCATCTCCTCAGTCTTATATAGATAATCATTAATTTAACATATCGAATAGGATTATGTTGCACTAGAAGTGTCCTCTAACTATGTAACTCCGAAGAGGAGGAAGTCAAAGAGAACCAGCAATGGAATGGCACTGCTGTTAAAGTAACTGTTCTCCAGTTAGAGTTCTCAAATAAATGGACAGTGAACAAACCTCTGAAAGGCAACGGAGCTTTAGGAGGTAAACCCTAGAGCAGACAGAGCTGAAGATAAAGAGCAAAGAAGAAAGACATGAAAGTAAAAAAAAAACAAACAAACGAAGTCCTCCCGTTGTTCATCGATTTGCTCAAGCGGGCCCAGTAACATCTCCATTTCGAGACTTGTTGTTTGTACTGTGTTTGGTATATTGAATATGTCATGGGGGGAGATACTCTTGGTAGCTTGCCAGGCTCTCCGAGAGGGGTGGAGAAATCGAACCCGGCTCAGCCGGGCTGGCTGTGCACAAGACAAACACCCTACTGCTGGGCCATGGCTCCTTAAAACATTTTATCAAAAAACTTTCCTCACTCCTTCTTCTCTCAAAAAAAAAAAAAAAAGAATTCTTACCGAAAGGATCATTGATTAATGAGATTACTTCAAGGTCAAATATTTGTATTTAGTTTGCTGCAAATTTAGTTATATTTCGTGTACGACTAGAAAAACTGTTTCTACAGATGGATGATATCTGAGTCAAAATCCCAGGCCTTTTCAGAATGCAGGTGAGCAGAGTCCCCTCCCCTCTGGCTAGGCCCAAAGCCACCAAACCCAACCTCCTCCACCTTTTAAACAGGCCCAGTTCCACATCTCTTAACGTATACAGCTGCTGTATAAATGGCCATGTGACACCTTCTTCAAATTTCACAGTACTTCCAGCCCACTAGAAGCACAGAAAATTTGATGAGAAAGTCACGTAAAGCCCACCAACCTCAATGAGCAAAAACAGGGGCTGGAACAATAGTACAGTGGGTAGGGCGTTTGCCTTGCATGTGGCCTACCCGGGTTCGATTCCCAGCATCCCATATGTTCCCCTGAGCACCACCAGGAGTAATTCCCGAGTGCATGAGCCAGGATTAACCCCTGTGCATTGCCAGGTGTGACCCAAAAAGAAAAAAAATGAGCAAAAACAGAAACACAGAAGACTCAACCAGCACCAACCAGCTCAGTAATTCCTCAGAACAACACTGTGAGATATACCAATCATCACAAATTGGTTTTTATTGATCTATTTTCTGATAATTCCTTTTTGTTGTAGCAAGCAATATGAAGTAAGCCTGTCATGTGTCTGCTAAGGATGCAGATCTGGGTTCTGAGAGAGAAACTGGGGACATTAATGGAGGGGAGGTTACTGGTGGTGGGACTGGAGTTGGAACATTGCATGTCTGAAACAACTTTATAAATCACGGTGTTATAAAAATAAATACATAAAAATCAACATGTAAAAATTAAAATAAAAGTACCCTTACAATTTAATGGTATCAATTTAATAATGGCATCAGTAAATACAATTTTTAGAATTGCAATATTTAAGACAAAATATTCTTATTTGATTTTGAAAGTTTGTTTATAAAAGGTCACGGTCCTCATGTTGTTCATTGATTTGCTCGAGCAGGCCCAGTAACGTCTCCATTGTGAGACTTGTTGTTACTGTGTTTGGCATATTGAATACGTCACAAGTAGCTTGCCAGGCTCTGCCACGCGGGCGAGATACCCTTGGTAGCTTGCCAGTCTCTCAGATAGGGGCAGATGAATCGACCCCAGCTCGGTAGGGCTGGCTGTGCGCAAGGCAAATGCCCTACCTCTGTGCTATCACTCCAGCCCTTATAAAAAGATTTGTTCTAATTAATTTAGCAACAAGTTATTTTTCTCACAATGTTTATAGTTTAATATTTGCATTTTTATAATTTTTTAACTTGTTTTCATAAAAAGAACTTAGTTGAAGTTGATTTTATTAACTATAGGACACAGGTAATATTCCACCCTACAGATAGGAAAGAATCTCAAGGAGCAAACAAAATGAAAGACTTTCATGGGAACAAGGGAGTGGTAACAGGAAATTATAACAGCAAACATGACTGGTTGAAGCAATGATCACTTTTCTTTCAGGGATGGCAGTGGTCTATCAGGCTATTTTTTTAAAAATTTTTATTAGTTACACACCATGAGGTAAAGTTGTATACTTACAATTTTTTGTGCTTGGGTTTCAGTTATACAATGATTGAATACCCGTCCCTCCACCAGTGCCCATTCTCCACCACCACGAGTCCCAGTATCCCTCCCACCCCCCATCCCCCCATCCCACCCTACCACTGTGGCAGGGCATTCCCTTTTGTTATCTCTCTCCTTTTGAGTTCTGTGGTTTGCCAAAGAGACATTGAGTGCCAATCTTGTTCGTACTATAGTCTACTCTCATCACGCATTTCCCATCCTGAGAGGAATCTCCCAACACCCTTTATTTGGTGCTCCCTTCTCTATCTGAGCTGCCTTTTCCCCTAACATGTGCGACTGTACTCAAAGCCATGAAGTGGACCTCCTGGTACTTATCTTGGCTATTCTTGGGTGTTAGTCTCCTATTTTGTTACTTTATATTCCCCAGATGAATGCAATCTTTCTATGTCTATCCACTCTCTTTCTGACTCATTTCACTTAGCATGATACTTTCCATATGGTACCACTTGTATGTAAATTTCATGACTTCATCCTTTCTGACAGCTACATAGTATTCCATTGTGTAGATGTACCAAACCTTCTTCAAGCGGTCATCTGTTCTTGGGTACTCAGGTTTTTTCCAGATTCTAGCTATTGTAAACAGTGCTGCAATGAACAGACAACTGCAGATGTCACTTTGACTATACTTTTTTGCCTCTCCGGGGTATATTCCCAGGAGTGGAATTGCTGGGTCAAATGGGAGCTCAATTTCTAGCTTTTTGAGAATCGTCCATACTGTTTTCCAGAAGGGCTGAACCAGTTGACATTCCCACCAGCAGTGAAGTAGGGTCCCTTTCTCGCCACATCTGCACCAGCACCGGTTGCTTTTGTTCTTTTGGATGTGGGCCAGTGTCTGTGGTGTGAAATGATATCTCATTGTTGTTTTGCTTTGCATCTTCCTGATGATTAATGATGTAGCATTTTCTCATGTGTCTTTTAGCCATTCAGATTTCATCTTTGATGAAGTTTCTGTTCATTTCGTCGCCCCATTTTCTGATAGGGTTGGATGTTTTCTTCTTGTGGAGTTCAACCAGTACTTTGTATATCCTTGATATCAACCCTTGTCGGATGTGTATTCAGCGAATATCCTTTCCCATTCTGTGGACTGTCTTTCTATTTTGGTCACTGTTTCTTTGGAGGTGCAGAAGCTTCTTAGTTTAAGATAGTCCCATTTGTCTATCTCTGTTTTCACTTGCTTAGCCAGTGGCGTGACATCTTTGAAGACACCATTAGCTTAACTCTCTGGTACTAACCAGATAATTCCGACTCGACTAGCTTAAGATTCCATTTCTGACATGGCCAGAATTATAACTAAATCTTGGTTTGGTGAAGTGGGGGTTAGCATAAGTGACTCCATTTTGAGCCCATTGCCTAGTATTTGACATTTGGCATTCTATGAGGTATTTATGCCTTTTCAAAGTTTTGATAAAATATTGAGCATTTAGTATCACTTATTCTTTCACGGATCCTGAACATTAAATAAGACATTGCATTATTACCAGTGTTTCTATATCACAGTTTCTATATCACATTTCACATATTAAAATGTTGTTCTTAGCCATATGCTGTTAAAGAAGTCAGACAGAGAAAAACAAATACCATATGAGTTCAGTGATATGTGGAAGATATTAATCAAATAAACAAAACAAAAATTAAGTAAAATTCTAAAATTGTGATAACAAAATGGTGGTTACCAAAAGGAAGAAAGTTATACAGGGGTGAGGAGTAGATAAGTCCATTAAAGTAGGTAGAGATGGGGCTGGAGCGATAGCACAGTGGGTAGGGTGTTTGCCTTGTACACAGCCGACCCGGGTTCGATTCCCAGCATCCCATATGGTTCCCCTGAGCACCGCCAGGAGTAATTCCTAAATGTATGAGCCAGGAATAACCCCTGTGCATCGCCGGGTGTGACCCAAAAAGCAAAAAAATAAAAAATAAAATAATAAAAAAAAGTAGGTAGGGTATATGGTGGATAAAAGCCACAGTTTTAGTTGTAATCACAGTGTACTGTATACAGATGTATTATATAAGGCTGTAATACCTTTAATTTAAAAAATAAAGAAAAAATTCTAAGATTACAAAAATGAAATAGTTGTTATAGGGGGCTGTGATCAGGGTTCAGTGAAATGAAGTAAAAGAAATCTATTGTATGCTGATGGACAGAAACTAAATCTGGGAGGTATTTATAATAGAGCAAATACAGAAATAGAACTATAAGGTGATATGCCTGAAACTTCTCCAAACTATTATTAAAACTTTTTTAAGTTCAGTTTTGTTCTTGTTAATCATTCATCACACAAGATGAAGTAGCTCCCTCTATCAACTGAAATGCTCTCTTAGTCACATGCAGTGACTTCATCATGCTTCTGAGCAGAGGTCACAAACTCTCAAAATACAAACAAATAAATAACCTTTCTCTTAGAAATTTACTATCACCTAGTCTGTATACTTGCCCGTGTGAGATCAAATGAATGCCTGTTCTGTGGTGTTCAAATTCTCAGAGTTCCATAAGCATTTAGCACAAGTCACGGTCACGGTCCTCCAGTTGTTCATCGATTTGCTCGAGCGGGCCCAGTAACATCTCCATCGTGAGACTCGCTGTTACTGTGTTTGGCATATCGAATACGTCACGGGGAGTTTGCCAGGCTTTGCCGTGTGGGCGAGATACTCTCGAGCTTGCTGGGCTCGAATAAACATTTAATAAGGACATGAAATTGCAGTTTTTTTTCTAGTATTCATTGTTCACCTTCAAATTTACGTCTGACTTTAGGCAAATCACTTTGGGGACGGGGGCAGTGAGGGTATATCTGGAGATCGAATCAAGGACCTCACACATTCAATGCACGTGTTCTATTGCACAGCCTTAATAATCATCACTAAAAGATTTGTCTTAGTTTCCTTATTTTTCACATGGTTCTATTGAAATAACGATTTCTGTTATTTACAAGGATGCTTTCTAAAATAACCTATTTGAAAATCACTGACTATGAAATATAAATGAAAGCATTCCTTGTTCTCAGGAATTCCTATAACTTGTCTACCTCAATTCATTTCTGCTAACTCAAGAAGAGTACCCAGTAACTTGTTTGGATGAATTAACAATGTTAAATTAATATTTGCTAAATAGATATCTTTATAGTACAAAAATTTAAAATACATAGAATTGGTCAAAATTGATTATTTCCAGATGGTTGATCCACTGAAGATCTATAAAGTAGACTCACCCAGGTACCCACCCGGCAGCAGGGCCCCTTCCTGGGGCTGCACATCTAATTAGACCCCCATAGAGCGGCCAGACTTCATCCTTGATCTGCGGGGGATGGGAACCGAGGCACACCATGCGCAACCAAAGCGGAACCGTTCCGGGCACCCTCTGCTCACGAAAGCAGGGCCCTTTCCTGGAGCTGTGGCCACTAACACAGCCGCAAGTATTTCTCCCCATACATATTCCATAGGAATCGTAAGTTACCCTCTTAGATGGAACTTTCACTTGGTTACCTTAACCACCAGAAATGCATTAGCCAATAATTCATTAAGCCCAACTCAATTAATTCTGCATCATAAGCAGAATAGTGAGCGTGAAGGTCTAAACCACAAAGGTCATAATGATAAAGCAACGTGGTAGCCCACCAAGCTTATTTATTCAGGAGGTTAGCCCAGAAGATTCCAAAAGTAATGAAGTCCTAGATAATCTCTCTGACAAAGAATTTAGAAAGGAACTACTAAGGATGCTTAGGGAGGTAAAAGAAACAATGGAAAGCAATGCCAATAAAAGAGAAGAGGATTTGAAGGCAGAAATGAGGAAAATGCAAACAAAATTACAAACATAAATGTCAGACCTGAAAAACCTTGTAGGAAAATTGGAAAAACTCAGTGGAAGGCCTCAGCAGCAGAATAACAGAGGACAGAATCAGTGAGCTTGAAGATGAAGCCCAGAGACTCTCCAGAGAAGAGCAGAAAATGGAAAAGAGACTCACAATCTGGGAACAGATGAGAAGAGAAGATTGTGATGAAGCCAGGAGGAGTAACATAAGAATTATTGGAGTCCCAGAGGGACAGCAAGAAAACCCTGATGAAGAAGAAACTGTCAAAGACATCATTGCTATGACGTTTCCAAGAGCTGAAGAAAACATGCAACCACATTCAGGACGCCCGAAAGTACCGGCCAGAAGAAATCCAAATAAAAATACCCCAAGACACATCCTGATCAAAATGAACAAAACCTTAGATAGAGAAAAAGTTATGAAAGCAGCAAAATCAAAGAAAGAAATTTCCTATAAAGGATCACCCTTAAGATTCACAGCCGATTTGTCTGATGAAATCCTCACGGCCCGAAAACAGTGGTGGGATAGAGTGAAAAAACTTAATGAAATAAATGCCTCACCAAAAATACTTTACCCAGTGAGACTCTCATTCATAATAGAAGGAACAACACACAGTTTCACAGACAAACAACAGCTCAGGAACTTCACAGACTCAAAACCATGATTACAAGAACAACTAAATGGTCTATTTTAAGACAAGACAGGCCTGTCAAATACACCAAATTTCAACCAAAAAATGGGGAAAAAAACCATAACAATAATCTTTCAACGTCAATGGGCCAAACGCACCAATTAAAAGACACAGAGTGGCAGGATGGATTAGAAAATTGAACCCAACATTCTACTGCCTGCAAGAAACACATCGCAATAGTCAGAGCAAACACAGGCTCAAAGTCAAAGGCTGGAAAACAATCCTACAGGAAAACAACTCCCATAAAAAATGGTAGCCATCCAAGTATCAGACCACATTGATTTCAGACTGAAGAAGGTCACAAGAGACAGTGAAGGCCATTTCTTATTGATCAAGGGATCTGTACAATAGGAAGAACTTACAATAATAAATGTATATACACCTAATGAGGAACCAGCAAAGTACTTAAAACAACTACTCATAGACTTGGAGAAAGACATCAATAGCAACACAATACTAGTGGGAGACTTGAACACCACTTTATCACCTCTTGATAGATCTACCAGACTCAAGCTTAGCAAGGACATACTTAATCTGAGGGGGAAAAAATGGAAGGGACTTAGTAGATATTTACAGGACACTTCATCCTCAAAAAGCTGAATACACATTCTTCTCAAGTGTGCATGGAACATTCTCCAAGATAGACCACATTCTGAGCCACAAAACATATCTCCATGAAATTAAGAAGATAGAGATTGTATCAACAATCTCTCAGACCACAATGTGCTGAAATTAGAAGAAAATCACACAAACAGAAAACTAAATTAAACACCTGGAAAGTAAACAGATCACTATTGGACAACGAGTGGCTTAGAAAGGAAATCAAAGAGGAAATCAAAAGGTTCCTGGAAACGAACAAAAATGAGGACACAAGTTACCAAAACTTATGAGACACAGCAAAAGCTGTGGAAAGAGGAAAATTTATGGCTCTACAAGCATTCCTCAGGAAGGAGGAGCAAGCCCATATAAGTAACCTAAACTCACAGTTTAAGAGCTTGGAGAATGTCCAACAAAAGGAGCCCAATCTGAACAGAAGGAAGTTCATAATAAAACTCAGAGCAGAAATTAACAAGATGGAGGAATTCCCTCTCACTTGCCACCCAGACAGCGGCTGGAAGGAACTCCCCAGAGTTCCTGCATGCGTGTCCAGCAAGCCCCCGCCTTTCCTCCTCACAGGTCCCTCTGTGTGTCCCCCCCAGTTCGTCCAGACCCATGTTCCCACTCAGAACCCAGAAAAACAATCTGAAAGGTCAATGAAACCAAGAGCTGGTTCTTCGAGAAAATAAACAAGATCGATAAACCTCTAGCAAGACTCACAAATAAAGCGAGAGAGAAAACCCTAATACTGAATCAGAAATGAAAAGGGGCATATTACAACAGAAACAATATAAAATCAAAGGATCCTCAGGGAGTACTTTGAGAAGCTTTATGCCACGAAATACAAACACCTCGAGGAAATGGATAAATTCCTAGTTCCCTAGAGCCTCCCAAGGCTAAGCCAAGAAGACCTAGAATACCTGAACAGACCTATCACCACCAAAGTAATTGAAATGGTAATAAAAAATCTCACCAAGCACAAAAGTCCTGGCCTAGATGGAAGCACTAGTGAATTCTTCCAAATCTTTAAAGATGACTTACTCCCAATCCTCTTTAAGCTTTTCCATGAAATTGAAATATCAAACACTTCTGAACAGTTTCTATGAAGCAAATATCACCCTTATATCAAAAGCAGACAGAGATAGCCCAAAGAAAGAGAATTACAGGGCAATATGCCTGATGAACACAGACGCAAAGATCCTCAACAAACTATTAGCAAATAGAATCCAACAACTCATCAAAAAGATCATACATCATAATCCAAGTAGGATTCATTCCAGGGATGCAAGGATGGTTTAACATTTGGAAATCAATCAACATAATCCATCATATCAACAAAAGAACAGATAAAAACCATACGATCATATTAATAGATGCAGAGAGAGCATTTGACAAGATCCAGTGCCTCTTTATGATGAAAACTCTCAGCAAAATAAGCATTAAAGGAATTTTCCTCTATATAGTCAAAGCCATCTACCTACCCATCTACTTGCCCAGGGCAAGTATCATTCTCAATGGGGAAAAACTAAAAGCATTCCCTCTAAGTTCGGGCACAAGACAAAGTTGCCAACTTTCGCCACTCCTATTCAATGTAGTACTGGAAGTCCTGGCCATTGCAGTTAGTCAAGAGAAAGGTATCAATGGAATGCAGAAAGGAAAGGAAGAGTCAAGATATCACTGTTTGCAGAGGATATGATACTATACTCAGAAAACCCTAAAGACTCTACAGAAAAGTTCCTAGAAACAATAGGTTGGTTTAGTAAAGTGTCAGGCTACAAAATCAACACCCCAAAATCCATGGCTTTCTTATATACAAATAACGAAAGAGAAGAAAGTGACATTAAAAAAACAATCCCGTTCACAATAGTACCTCAGAAAATCAAGTACCTCGGAATCAGCTTAACCAAAGAGGAGAAGGACCTATACAAGGAAAATTACAAAACACTACTTCAAGAAATAAAAGAGTACACTAGGAATTGGAGACACATCCCCTGCTCATGGATAGGGAGGATTAACATGATCAAAATGGCAATATTACCTAAAGCACTATACACATTCAATGCTGTCCCTAACAGGATACCCATGACAATTTTCAAAGACATAGACAAAACACTCCTGAAATTCATATGGAACAATAAACCCCCAAAAATACTTAAAGCAATCTTTGGGAAAAAGAATGGGTGGCATCACTCTTCCCAACTTCAAACTATACTACAAAGCAGTAGAATTAAGACAGCATGGTACTGGGCTAGAAACAGACCTTAACCAATGAAACAGAGTTGAATATTCTGTCACAGACTTCCAAATGTCTGACCACTTAATCTTTGACAAAGGAGCAAGAAATGTGAAGTGGAACAAGGAAATCCTCTTCAACAAGTGGTGCTGGGAAAACTGGATAGCTTCCTGCAAAAAAAAAAAAAAAATCTCTGACCTCTGCCTAATTCAAGTCACAAAATTGAGATCAAAGTGGATTAAAGACCTCAATATCAGACATGAATCCAGAAGGTACATAGAGGAAAATGTAGGCAGAACTCTCCACGACATTGAAGCTAAAAGCATCTTTAAAGATGAAACAGCACTGACCATGCAAGTGGAAGCAAACATTAACAAATGGGACTACATCAAATTAAGAAGCTTATGCACTTCAAAATAAACAGTGACCAAAATGCAGAAAAAGCCCACAGAATGGGAAAGAATATTTACCCAATATCCATCTGATAAGGGATTAATATCCAGGATATACAAGACACTAGTAGAATTGTACAAGGAAAAAGCCTCCAACCCCATAAAAAATGGGGAGAAGAAATGAACAGAAGTTTCCTCAAAAAAGAAATGCAAATGACCAAAAGGCACATTAAAAAATGCTCCACATTGCCAGCCCTCTGGGAGATGCAAATCAAAATAATAATGAGATATCATCTCATACCACAGAGACTGGCACACATTCAAAAGAACAAAAGCAAAAATAGCCAAAATCTGGAAGCAACTCAAGTGCCCTAGAACAGACGACTGGTTAAAGAAACTTTGGTACATGTACTCAATGAAATACTATGCAGCTGTCAGGAGAGATGAAGTCATGAACTTTGCTTATATATGGATAGACATGGAGAGTATCATGCTAAGTGAAACGAGTCAGAAAGGGAGGGACAGACATAGAAAGACTGCACTCATTTGTGGAGTGTAAAACAACATAACATGAGGCTGACACCTAAGGATAGTAGATACACGGGACAGGTAGATTGCTCTATAGCTGGAAGGCTGCCTCATGAGCAAAGGGGAGAAGGCAGCTGGAATAGAGAAGGGATCACTAAGAAAAAGATGGCTGGAGAAATAGGTAGGGATGGGAGATGTGTGCAGAAAGTAGACAAAGGACCAAACATGATGACCTCTCGGTGTCTGTATTGCAAACCACAATGCCCAAAAGTAGAGAGAGAGTATGGGGAATATTGTCTGCCATGGAGGTAGGGCGAGGGTGGGAAAGGGGGGTTATACCGGGGATATTGGTGGTGGGGAATGTGCACTGGTGGAGGGATGGGTGTTTGTTCATTGTGCGATTGTAACCCAAATATGAAAACTTGTAACAATCTCACGGTGATTCAATAAAATTTAAAAAATCTATCAAGTAACTGAATTTTGATAATTATGTTATCTTTTGTTGTCATGTAATGACAGAAAGTAGGGATTCTGGCATTCTGAACATGGTTAGGTAAAGGTAAAAGGTAAAGGCCCTCCCGTTGATCGTCGATTTGCTCGAGCGGGCCCAGTAACGTCTCCACTGGAGACTTTGTTGTTACTGTGTCTGGCATATCGAATACTCTCGGTAGCTTACCGGGCTCTCCGAGAGGGGCAGAGGAATCGAACTCGGGTCGGCCATGTTGGCCGCTTGTAAGGCGAACGCCCTACCCGCTGTGCTATCGCTCCAGCCTCTGGGAGTGGAGGACCACCAGGTTGCCTAAGGAGGGGTGAACATGGTTAAGCACCTAGCAAACCAAATCCTGCACAGTTCTGTCATTTCAAACTGAAAAGCATCTCTCGGTTTGGTAGTAATTTTTGCCAATGATATCAGGCTCTCATAGATAAGACAATTTGCTAAACACTGAACTTTTCCTTTATTTTTAAGGGATTTCTCTGGATGCCACACAGGAAATCAAAAAGAACAGCCATCAGAAGTGTGCTTTGGGTCTATAAATAAACAAATGAGAGAACACATTTTTTTTTTTTTGCAAGCTTGGCCATTTTCTATAACTCTTGAGCTGAGTGCAATCTGGAGGTGAATCACTTTATCACCTCCTAGGAAAATGTCTCAGATTTGCTGTTTTTAATTTATAAAACGGGAAGACTGCTTGGGGGGAATCTAGGAAGCATTTGAGCTCCCTCGCAGTCATGAGGAAGCATTTATTGAGCGCCCACTGTGTGCTTAGCACTGTGCAAATACAAGGTGTCAGGGTAACAAATCACCACCCTTCTGGCTGCAAAATAATTTTTAAAAACCTTCAGGTCCATTAATATTCCATGCCATATGGTGGAGAAAGGTCTAAATTCTATTGCTTTTTCTTTTAGAGATAATTTATGAAAAAAATGAAATATTAACTAGGAATGTAGTCGAATGGCTTTCTGTTTCGCTAGGAGATGACAAATGAAGCCGCAAAGGCACACATTTGAATAAGGAATTATCAATCAACCTCAAACTTGACCCACAGCTGTCATCCCTATAAATTAATGTTTACCATTTTTAAGTATGTGCAGGACATCTGGAAACACACAGGCTGTAGCTGGCGAGAAATTTCCAAGAAATAGTATATCAAAAGCTAATTATAGCAGCAGCAAGTCCAAGTGTCATTTTGTTATGGTGAATTATAGACGGGGAGCTCTGTCACTGCAAACTGTTATTCATAACTAAATCATAATGCTTTTAAGTTTTAATTAATCTGCTTAGCTTTAGTTGCAAGGGAGAAGCTTGCTTAACTGTTAAGCCACCGAGGCTCTCTCGGGCTACCCTGGAACTGTGTTTGAGTACCTGAGGGAGCAAGACCACATTATCTGACACTGAGTCTATTAAGGAGAATTTCTTTTAATATGCCAGAGCCTGAATATTTCTTTCTATTTCATTATCCAAAAACCAATTAATTTTCCATAAGAGCACCAAATTAATTACAAAATACTATGGAAATCAGAGATGTCTCTCCTTCCCCACCATTATGGAAATGCCAAGCCCCTTGGCAGCAAAATCCTTCCCGGGTACTAGTTTTTCTCTTTAGTTAACATTTTATTTGTGGTGTCAGGAACACTGTGAAAAGCTGGCAGTTTTATTTCTCTTTTACATGACTTATTTCCTTCTATTGCTTAAAATCCACACTCTATTTAATCCTCCTTACCTCACCAAGGTTGGCTGGAGAAGGGCAAATTTTCCATCAAGAAGCTAACTCATCATTCACTGTGGCTTTCTGAGTTTTCATCGCGGCTGCCTACGTAGATGATAAACTCCCCATGGACAGGGCTGTGGTTTTAACTAATTTTATACCTCCCACTCTCTGTTTTTGGTCTCAATCTCCATTCTAATCTTACTAAGGATTAGCTAAATTCTTGTTTGATGAAAGACTAATTTCAGATAGTAGAGGGAATTTTAAATTTATTGAACTGGCTATCCGAAATCAATCCGAAGAGACAGTGATAGACACCTAAATGGTTTTTTCTGCCAAGCACCCCAAAGGAATAACAATGACTAGAACTCAGAGCTACTCTCAAGAAAAGAAACCAATTCTTTACCTCTTGCGGAATTTTGAGCACTTTCCATATAAAAGGAAACACCGAGAGGCCAAAGATACATACATGCATGCGAAAATAGTATTTGATGATTCATATCATCTGAAATAAAGGCATTAGTTGCTGTTCAAAATTTTCTTTAGAGCAGAGGAATTGTTCTTTCTCAAATGAAATAAACAGGATCCTCTCCAACCCAGAACACTTTCATGAAATAAAGGAGGGAATGAGGAGACCTATCCAAGAGTGCTTTCTTGGATTTCTCGTTACCAGAAGCGACGCCTGCATTTCCTGCCAAAAGTTCTTGGTTTCTGAAAACAACATCTGAAAATGACCAGGAAAATCTTCCAGAGGATAATGCATACACCTTACTTTGTCTGACCCTTTCCAACACCCAATACTAAGGTTTGACCCAGCGGGCATTTAATATACATCTTATTGATTTAGCAACATGGTCCATGTCTTTCATTGCTTCCCATCTTGGATTATTGATTTATTTCTATATCTAGATTAACTGAATTTTCAGTGCAATAGATAGTGCCCTCTTGTTTTATCATCACTTATTTAGTTTAGTTTGTAGATGAGATGATAACTCAACTTTTATCTGTGGTTTGTGCCAAAAGTAAAACAATAAAATAGGGTCTGCTTTAAAATGTTTTATTTGTTTATTTCGGCTTTGGCATTTTTTGGCCACGCACAGCTATGCTCGGGGTTTACTCCTGGCCCCATGAGAACGGATCACTCCTAGTGGTACTTGGGGACCATATGGGTGCCAGGGATCAAGTCCAGGTCTACCACAAGCACGGCAAGTATCTTACACACTTGTACTATTATTCAAGCTCCAAACAGTTTATCAAAGAAATTCTTATCTAAAAAATCTGAGAGGTAAAGGTAGTTGAACTTGATCTTCTTCCCCAGAATTGTGAGTTTTGTTTTACCAAAATAAAAAGATCCATGTTTAACTTCTAACTAAGATCCTTTCCAATCTTCAAGTCTACAATTCTCTGGCAATAGAGGTAGTGAGTTCTCCTGTTCCACATTTCAAATAATGTAGCCACTTCTCTATTTGTTTGTGGAGAGATAGTACAGTGGGTAAGGCCTTTCATGTCAACCCATTACCACATATGCTACTTAAGCCTGCTAGGAGTGAACACAGTGGGGTGTAGCCTAAAACAGACAAACAAACAAAAAGATGAGGAATTAAAAGCAGTAAGGTTTGTGCCCATACTTAATCTTTAATTGAAACGAAGGAATACAGAATATTTCTTTTTCCTCTATTCAGTGGATAATTTTGTCTAGTACTTTTAAAATATTACAAATTAGTGCAGCTCCATTACAGTGTTAATCATACTTTGAAGTCTCAAAACAGCCATTGAAATAAAATTAAACAGATTACATGACGTGCACTAGGATTTTACTTAGGATTTTACATATCCTATTTCTAATAAGGAAACTGAGGCATAGATAAGCTCGAGTAACTTAGCTCCATGAGGGAGGAACTTCAATCTCTCACATCCACTGAAGTTTTTTTCCTCCAAAATGGGTTTTATTCCAGAAGCCTTTTTCTGGGACTCTGTGTGTGTGTGTGTGTGTGTGTGTGTGTGTGTGTGTGTGTGAATGTTTGTGAGAGAGACAGAGACAGAGACAGAAAATATATGCATGTGTGTGTGTTTAACTGTATTGACAGTGATGTTTATGACCTTCTGAGCTATGTTTTGCTTTTATTTCCATCATTAAATTTTAATTTTCTCATCCCCTTCATAAAACAAAAATAAATTAAAAATAATATAAAAAGGTCTTTTGATTTGATTTCTAATATGAAAGAAAAGCTAATGTTGGGATAATAATCACTAAAATGCTGCTGGAATCTGCATCAGTCTTACGGCCAACATCAGAGGACAAGTTGAAATGGCAATGGATAAATAATTAAAACATTTGGGCGACATTAGGTTCATATTTTCTCTTGATAAAATTATGTTTTTGAGACTGCAAGATAAGCCTCTAAGTGCGCCATAGCCAAGGGTTCTAAGTCAGTCACTCCCTTCCAAACCCAGTTCCTTTCATTTAAAAACAAACAACAAATATTGATGGGAACAGTTAGGCTCTGTTCTACCTCTGTGTTAGCCCAGAGTTCAGAAAGAAAGTGCTTACCTTCCTCTTCCCTTGCACTCTGTCATAAAGCCCAGCAGACTGTCCAATAAGTGGAAACACAGAAATATGGGCGTAGTAAATTTGACATCCTGCGGGCAGCAGTTCCTCAGGTTCAAAAGTAACTGTGTGACCCAACCTGAAAAACTGAATCGTCACCAACAATGTGAAGCTATCTTTTTGAGGTGAGGGAGGAAGGAGGTTCCGGAAAAAGTTCTCATTTAAAATGACTGCTTCACCGGTGCTGGCGTGGATGTGGCGAGAAAGGGACCCTCCTTCACTGCTGGTGGGAATGCCGACTGGTTCAGACCTTTTGGAAAACAGTATGGACTATTCTCCAAATATTAGAAATCAAGCTCCCATTTGACCCAGCAATACCACTCCTGGGAATATACGCCAGAGAGGCAAAAAAAAAGTATAGTCAAAGTGACATCTGCACTTGTTTGTTCATTGCAGCACTGTTTTCAATAGCCAGAATCTGGAAAAAACCTGAGTGCCCGAGAACAGATGACTGGTCAAAGAAACTTTGGTACATCTACATAATGGAATACTATGCAGCTGTTAGAAAAGATAAAGTCATGAAATTTGCATACAAGTGGTACTATATGGAAATTACCATGCTAAGCAAAATGAGTCAGAAACAGAGGGATAGACATAGAAAGATTGCATTCATCTGGGGAACATAAAGTAAAAAAATAGGAAACAAACCACCCAAGAATAGCTGAGATAAGTTCCAGGAGGTTTACACCATGGCTTGGAAGCCAGCCACACATGCTAGGGGAAAAGGCAGCTCAGATAGAGAAGGGAGCACCAAGTAAAGGGTGTTGGATCCTCCCAGGATGGGAGAAGCATGCTGAAAGTAGACTATAGACCAAACATGATTGCCACTCAATGCCTGTTTTGCAAACCACAACACCCAAAAGGAGAGAGAGAAAACAAAAGGTAATGCCCTGCCACAGAGGCAGGGTGGGATGGGAGGGATGGGGGGTGGGAGGGATACTGGGATCAGTGGTGGTGGAAAATGGGCACTGATGGAGGGATAGGTACTTGATCATTGTGTAATTGAAACCGAAGCACAAAAATTTGTAAGTCTACAACTGTACCTCATGGTGTTTCACTAATAAAAAATTAAAAATAAATAAATAAAATGACTGCTTCTTTTTCATGTAGCTGGATGTCTGCCAACAAGACAACACATTTCAAACAAGTACCTTCCGTGAGAGGTAGGATGGTGGCATGAGAGAGGTCTGTGTGCAGCATACCTGCAAATTCCCTGGTCTTGGTGAATTGCAGAATCACTCCTCTAGGGTGTCTTGTATGTGCCAAGCACCAGCCTAATGACATTGTCTGAGTTACTTACTTTGATCCTCCTAATTTGTCACTGTCACTACCATACCGTTGTTCATCAATTTACTTGAGCAGGTGCCAGTAACGTCTCCATTTGTCCCAGCCCTGAGATTTTAGCAGCCTCTCCTTACTCGTCCTTCCCAACAGTGCCATATTGGAGGCTCTTTCAGGGTCAGGGGAATGAGACCCATTATTGTTACTGTTTTTAGCATATCAAATATGCCACAGGGAGCTTGCCAGGCTCTGCCTGTGGGCAGGATACTCTCAGCAGCTTAGTGGGCTCTCAGAGAGTCATATATATAAATTTCCATCTATGATTTGTTGCCTACTGTCTGAACCCCATCAAATATGGTGTGGTAATTATGGAAAATGGGTAGGGAGTGTCTTATGATGTGTCTAGGAATATGTTCACTCATATTTGAGGCTTGGCTGGAGCGTGGCAGCATTTGGATAGTGGAGGTCGGCTGCCAGGGCTGGGTCCCTCGGGGTGGGACCAAATCTCCCAATTTGTAGATTTTCAAATAAGCTACCCCAGTGAGGAAGCAATACAGGAAAGACTTTCAACCTCCTGTGTGAAGTCACGCAGGAACTGATAAACTTGAAGTTAACTGCAAATAAAGAAAATCAAACCAATTTGTGAAGTTTATTTTACAAAACAAATGAGCTTTGGAGAATAAGCAAGGTTTCCCATGAAAACACCCTGTGTATTTTGTATTGGTGGAAAGGAAAACTCAATTATTGATAGTCACTCTTGCCTTCCTTTCTTCCTCCCTCCCTCCCCTCCATGGTTTTTACGGATATGCTTATTCAGCTAACACTGCATCTTTTGTTTTAGCTTCACCAGGGCATCCCTCATTGGACATCCTGACACCTGAAAAATCCAGGGAGCACCAGAAGCAGGGACTATAGACTCTTAGGTAAAGGGAAGACATGTTTTCTACTTTTTTTGAAATAACTCTTAAAGCTAAGAAATTTTGGATGGGCCTCTTTGCTGTAGAACGATTATGTACAATAAGACCAAGATTCTTCCTAATAGAGCTTAATTAATTGATGCTTCAAACATATTTTCCACTTTGCTGCCACATCTCACCACCTGCACAAATGCACAGATTCTTTATAACTGGCCTGGATTCTAAAGGTAGTTACTCTGGTACTGAGGAATATTACAGTCGAGGCCAGAGAAACTCCCTTTGCAATTCAGTATGGGAAACCAGATGAGGGTCCTTAATGGTCATGCATTATTGTTGGCTTTCTAAACCCTGAAGTTATTCCTTTTCCCAACCCTATTTAAATACTGAGAGAAGTCCTCCCGCCAATCAGATTGACTTCTTCCCTTTTAGTAAAGATTATTTCTAATTGATTTTTAGACTAATTTACCATTACCTTCTGAATCAGCTCTTTAATGCTGTAGTCAAATGAGTGCACTTCTTCTGCTTGTGAAGAGCCTGTTTGTAGGAAATAGTCCTTTGTCGTTTGTGAAAATTCTCTTTCTGCCAATTCTGATATTTTGTTCATAAAAATTGGGGCAATTGAAGATTTTATTATCAATTTTGGTCTAATTTCACCACTCTCCCAGCCTTAAAATGCATTTTCTACTCAGATTCATCATTTTATGTGCACTTCCTGTTAATTATTAAAATTCTGTAATATTTGCTGTCTTACAAACTCTCCGTTTTTCCCATTCATATTTAAAGACAACTTTTTCCCTTTTACAAAGACAGTGTCTACTAAGTACCAAAACTTGGACAACATAAACATAAAAGCCAGGTTTTTTTAAAATCCAAATCATTTCACATAGCACAGCGGTAAGGCATTTGCCTTGCATGCAACCGACATGGCTGACCTGAGTTCGATTCCTCCGCCCCTCGTGGAGAGCCCGGCAAGCTACCGAGAGTATCTCGCCCGCACGGCGGAGCCTGGCAAGCTCCCCGTGATGTATTCGATATGCCAAACACAGTAACAACAAAGTCTCCAATGGAGATGTTACTGGACCCGCTCGAGAAAATTGATGAACAACGGGAGGACAGTGACAGTGACAGTGACTTTTGTTTAACATCTACAGACATTTATTTTCATCTTTATTTAACACCATACTGTGAGCAGTGCATATCTTCATCTCTTTTCAATAAATATCTACCCAGGTATTTTTATAATGGCATAATATTCTATAGTGTGACATATTGTGATAGATTCAGCCCACTGTTGCACATTTGAGTTTTTCCCAATACACATTTAGGGAAAAAAGTATAATAGAAACATTTCTTATTGCAAAAATCTCTCTCATTTTACTTATGAAAAAGTGAAGAGAGAAAGAAAGGGGACATGTTGTAAATAGAGAACATGGGCTTCTCCAGAGTGGAAAAAGTCAGATCTCTATTTTTCTCAGTGTCACCTACCCTCCACCTCACTATCTGACTAACATTTACAAACAGAATCATCCTGATGCTTAGGAAACTTCATTCTCTCCCTACTGTAGACAGGCTGCTTTTCTGACTCCCTTATTCTCTTCAGGGCCAGCTTTATGGTCAGATGAATCTTATCTTCAGAATATTGTACTCTAATAATTGTTAAACATAGATTATTATATAACAAGAGATCAGTCCTTGCTTGCCAAGTCTTCGTTGTTCTATAAACACATTTATAGAACCTACTAAATTCCTCTAGTTCCATAACAAATATGACAATTAAACATCTCCAGAAATAGCAAAATATTTTGGGGGGACCCAACCATCTCGTTAACTCCCTGTATTCTGGGATATACAGAGATGAAATTCTAACAAGTTTTCATTATTTTGTGCTGTCCTTAAAAAAAAAAATAGGTAAAGTGGTCTGGTATCCTACACAAAGTAAACAATTATCTTACTACCCAAATGCTTGTCAGAGAACGTCTATAGTGTTGGGCCGGAGAGATAGTACAGTAGACAAAGCACTTGCCTTGCATGAAGCCAGCTGAAGTTTGATCTCTGGTATCACGTGTGGTCCCCCAGCACTGCCAAGAGTGGTCTCTAAGCAGAGAGCCAGGTACAAACTCTGAGCAGCATCACGTGTGTCCCCAAAACAAACAAACAAAGCAAAATAGAACACCACTAGTGTTCATTCATATTCATCTTAAGGTACAGAAACAAAAGAGAACTTCAAAATTAGAGAAATTTAACAGCTGACCCAGGCAGGTTCAATCCCCAGCACCACTGGAATTGATGCCTAAAGCAAAGAGCTGGAAGTAGTCCCAAGCACTGACAGATGTAATCCCCCTCCACCACATAAAAAAGAAATACTTTATGAAAGTTAGAGAAAGTTATAAACTGTAATATAATATACCTGCCCATATAAGGTCTGCTTAGTGGTATGAGTTCATTTTGATTTATAGAGGGTTCAGAAGGACTGGAACACAGCAGCCCAACCCGGGCAACCTGGGTTCAATTCCTCCACCCCTCTCAGAGAGCCCGGCAAGCTACGGAGAGTACCTGGCAAGCCATCCGGGACATATTTGATATGCCAAACACAGTAACAACAAGTCGCACGATGGAGACATTACTGGGCCCGCTCGAGCTGACCAATGAACAACAAGAGGACAGTGCTACAGTAATACGGAAGGAATGATCTATATCGAACTGCCTTCTACAGTAGATCCAGGTAAGACACAGAAACACGTCATCTTACTGTGAATCTTAACATCATCTAAACTCAAAGGTTGGCAACTTTCTCACCATTGAAATGTTAAGCAAAATCAGGGTCCAAGTGTTATTGAAGGATAGTGGGATCAAATGTTTTCTTATTATTATAAGACTCAAAATGTCTTCCTGAACTGCAACCAGATATACACCAGTTTACCTATTTTTGTATCATCGTTTCATATAAAAGTAACCTGAGAATCCTCAACCCAACATGTGTATCTTCTGGCATTGTGCTAAACATTGAAAGGCCCCTGAAGAATTAAGCCCTGTCCACACACCACCTCACCCCACGAGGCAACTAAGCAGCCACCGTTTCCAATCTCACACACTCTTTGGCACTAATATGAGGGAACTGGTGGCAAAGATATCCAGGTTTTCATCCTACATAAACAAGGCAAGTCCCAAGCAGAAAGTTAGGCAGATTAGCTGACGTTTCTTGGACCCATATGGTGCGGAGACATGTCTACTCTTCTCTAACCCATTTCCAGCAAGTCACCGAAAATTAAGTATATCAACCAAGTTGACCAAAGAGATCATATTTGATACCACAAATTTTGCAATCCTCATCCATACAAGTCTCACACTGTTGCTGGGCTTGCTCAAGCAAATCGATGAACAACGGGAGGACAGTGACATCCAAAATCTAAGTAGGTTTTTAAAACTTGTAAGCAATAATGCTGTTGTTGACATGTAAAATAACATGAAAACCAGTCATTTTTTTCTCCATTTGTACACAATTATGCACCCAAGGAAAGAGGTTTTATGATGTTATATTTTCCCTCAGACTTTTTTCCAGAGTTTACAGAGTATATTTACATTACAATTGTAGACTCCTAATCAAGAATATTTTTGTACCTTCTAACATCTGGAAAACTTTTTTTTAATGTATTTCGCTTCTAGTTGTGCCCACATGTATTTGTAGATGGAATTTGTTGCCTCCATTGAACAAGTCTCATTTTTTTCCTCATCACAACTGGTGATGTCTAGAGTTTTCCCTGACTCTGTGATCAGAAATCACTCTGGTGACTATATGTGTTGATGGGGCCCAAATTCCGGTTGACCATGTATAAGGAAAATGCATTCACTACCTGTAAGAGTATCCCTCCTGCCCAGAACTATATTCTCAAGCAGCTGAATGCTGACGGAGACTGAATCAATGTGCACTAAAGTATACTGTAAACTCAACATCTCTACCTACACTCCTTCCAGTGGTCTTTGTATCTTAACGTGCTTAAAATACTAGCCAACAAACGTACCTCAAAAAGCACTATGGATCCATGTTATCTCCCTTTTATTCTATACTATTAAATAAAAGGGAGATCAATAGAATTAGTGAATTCTTCTGTTGAAGATCAAAAGCTACATCGCACTATTTTATGATATAATCAATTGGTTAGTACTTTTTTCAATCACCAGGTAGACATATCCTGGAAATAAAAGAAACTCCATTGATTCCTGGGGCTCATTTCTTCTTAAATTGTAAGATTTTCAGTTCAAATCTTTTCCTTAGTTTAAAGGCACACAGTACCTACTAAAACACAATATACATAGGTCCCTGGTGAGTCCCACTCTTCTTCACTTTCCATGTTTAACGATGTTCAGGAAAAAATGGTGTCTATGCCCCCTTATCTGGGATGAACGCAAGATGGCATTTCCAGAGATATATACAATGCTTAGACAGTTCCTGTGGGTGAAATAAGGAGAAACGTGTCAATATACTAGGTCCTTTGTCAAGTGTCCATATACCCTATGATAAAAACATGCCTCCAAACCCTTGGACTCTCACTATATCTGTATCTGTAGCGCTCCTACCTCTCTTGAGAAGAATAGTGATTATGAACAGATACTGGCGCAAGGTTCACCAGCTAGTTTGTGACAGGCAAGTTATTCATTTTATTAATACCTTCTAATCATTATTTAAATCATACTTGCAATAATAACTATAATAATAATGTTTTCCTTATGAGGATTTTCTGAAAATTAAATGAATTAAAGGTGTTAGACTCTTAGAACAAGAGTATCTACATCAGTTCTAAATCATTTTAGCTATTACTACCTTTTATATTATGCACGAAAGAATTAACTGTTCTGTGATGGAAACGGGTATGACTGGATGGACAATGATACCACAGTCCTCGGGGTTATTGGTAGGGGAGTAGGATCATGATGTTGTTACTGCTATACATTTGGATTACAGGATTGGCTGCCTCAGTTTTCTCCCTTTACCACAATGAACTATTAAATGTCTCCATGTAGAGTAGGAAGAAACCTAATGATCAATTCATCAACAGAGTAAATATAGCTAACAACAAGCCAAACTTCCAATAAAAGCCATCAAGAAATGCCACGAAATGACAACCTCGGTACTTAGATGCCCTTGATGTTGAATCCTGTGTTCAGATTCACTCGGTGGATTCCAGCCTTCCAGCGATTGCTGATTTTACCAATCCATTCTTTTAAGGACAATACCAGGTAATCACAAAGGTCTCTGCTTCCTGCCTATATGACTTCAAGGTTGAGTTCTATCCTGGGAGAGGGAGCAGTTCCTTCCTGAGTGAATGGAGGTCCTCAGGCACACCAGGTCAAAGGAAAAGACGGAATGAGAATTGTGAAAAGCTTCCCTTAAAATCAGATACAATTTCAATTGGATGACCTGAGCTAGCACTTTTAAGAAGCAAATGATGAGGTTCTGTATGAGGGTTGAGAAATGCAATCATCACTGAAGGATTAAAATAAATAGTGCAATGAACCTTCATCCTCATTCTCCCCATGCCTCAACACCCTCTCCCCTTGATAAATACACAAATATACATGGGTGCACACCATTTCAGAGGGTAATTATCCAAACTGTCTAGAACAAACAAAACAAGTGCAAATGTTATGTCCATGTTTAATGAAGACTTTGGAGTGGCTCAGTGAAGTGAAACCCATTCTGCTCCGGTCACGCTTTCCCATCCCCTGACCCCTCACACAGGCAACCAATAAGGAGACTCATTTGAAATTCAGAGGCTTCCAGGCTGGGATTTAATAACAAAACTGGCACCTGTCACTTTTTCTATATATCAGCTCCACTCGACTGCTTTAACCATTAAAAACAACTCATCTGAGGGAAAACACAAAGTGACTGCTAGGGAATATTTACTCTTGGAGCCTACAATGACCTCTCAAGAAGGTCTGAGGTGCGTGCTGCTAATAGTTAGGGAAAAAAAATAACTTCTAAGAAGTTAGTCATGTGATTTAATTTCCATTTCCCCTTTCTATTTTTATTTGTCTGCCTTAATTGCATAGTAACTTGACACTCATGTCTTTGCACACACAAATAACTAACTCTATTTCCATGATGAAGCTAAAACAATGAAGTAGGGGTGTGTGTGTGTGTGTGTGTGTGTGTGTGTGTGTGTGTGTGTGTGTGTATTCTTCTAACGCTGGACCTACAGGGAATTTAAATTTTGGAATATTGCTATTCAGTATTTCACACTTATGTAAATTAAATACAAAACACTTAAGTGTTTAGTTAATGTAAGTAGTTAAAAAATTATCTAAGATTAAACTATATTTGAAATCGTGACTTGTCTGGAGGTAACTATCATTACTGAAATTGATGAAACACAAAATATACTTAAGGAGAATTTTTAATTTTTATTTTAAGGAAAGCTACTTAATATTTGGAAGTAAAATTGCTTTATTTGGGCAATTATGAGGGAGGAATAAAGAGAAGAGAGAGAAAATTTTTAGCATCAAGAAGAAGAAAGGAGACTTCTCCAGAGAGAAGAAGAGTGAAATACAAATATGAGGTTGAGATGCAGTTGAATCCCAGTATAGAAATGAAGCAGGTTATTGAATTTCACATTAATCATAATGACTTTCTGAGCAACTCCAGTTGACCAAAAACAGTATTGCTTCATTTTCTCCATAAAATATTCTTTTATATCAAAATCAAGAGTGGCCCAAGTATTGTTAACTTGCATAGTTACTGTGTTCAAGATACCCTCCTTTATCCTAATTCTAGGTCCTTTTCATAACCAATTCTCTGAAAATTTCTCAACTGCCATCTGTACAAATTCACACATGTAGAATGTTTGCTGTAGGCTTAAGGGTCTACTTCTCTTAGAAGTTCTAACCAATATGTTAACACTGGCATTCCTGGGTTAAATATTGTTCTTAAAATAGCTAATTGTCAAAAGTAGTAGTAAATACCATGCAACCTCTTCTATAGAAAATCTGAACTGTTACCTCACAAACATCTTTGAATGATTCACTGAAAACAAACAGTAGGTTATCTCATATATTACTATTTTTGTTGTTTTTGTTGCTGAATGATTGTTTACAACAGTTTAATATTACGTCTTTTTAAACCCCACACTCACGATACTATTTTCATCCCCACAACAGCAGTGTCAGCAACTCATCAGAATATAGTAAGTAAATAATAAACTGTGAGATGAGATCATTTTACTTGTGTCTAAAATCTAAAGTAGACCCTGGTTGTTATCTTTTCTCTCTTCTTACTATAGAGAGTCAACTAAGTTGAAAGTGCTCATAGTGAGAATGATATAAATTCATTTGTGCCTTATCTTTCATATATAAAGTAGGTTTATGAAAATAAGAACATAAATTTAGAGGCAAGTCCAAAATGTAAATATATTACAATACATTTTGTCACGTAAATATATTGCATTACCCATTTTTTTCAGGAAGTGTTAGGAATCATGTTGATAATGCATTAGTATCTCAGTGAAAAGGAAGAAGGAAGGGAACAGAGAGATAGTGCAGCAGATAGGACGTTTGTCTTGCTTGTGGTTGACTCGATTCAATCCCTCGCACCATCTATGGTGCCCTGAGCACCACCAGAAGTGATCTCTAAAAACAACAACAAAAAAAATCAAATAAAATGGGCACTGGTGGAGGGATGGGTATTTGATCATTGTATAACTGAAATTCAAGCACAAAAAATTGTAAGTCTACAACTGTACCTCATGGTGTTTCACTAATAAAAATTTAAAAAATAAATAAGATAAAATAAAATAATTAAAACAGCGCCATAGTGAACCCTAAACGCTAGTAGATATGGGTGGAGTCCTAAAACAAAAAAAAAACTTCAACTCCAATTTTGGCCTGTATTAATTTTATTAATTGATGACCGAAAATGTGACTTTCCCAAGAAAATTGTTGTCATCTTTCTAAATTGTTCATTGCTTTATAAAGGAGGAGGAGGTATAAAGGAAAGAGGGAAAAGAAGGAGAGTTTGAGAGAGGAAAGAGGAGAAGGAGGAAAAGTTGGAAGAGGAAGTGTGAAGGGAAGGAGGAGAAAGGAGAGGAAGAGGAGGAGGAAGACGGGAAAGATGAAGGAATTTCAGGTGAAACTTTATAGAGAGGTAACAGCCTTTCATGAGGGCAAAGATAAAAGTTATGCTTTTAAATTTTTATAACAGAATATCAATTCCTGCCCACACAAGTGGTATCCCAAATATATAGATCTTTGTTTAATCAATGGCCAAGACTATAGACACTTCAGGCAGTTTTCAGAAATTCAATCTTTAACTGCCTTTGATTCTGTACCTGTTACAACTTTGTTTGGAAATATCCAATATTTAGGAAAGGCAGTGTAAGTAACATATTAACACTCTTCCTTTAGAATAGCTAAACTCCATACCTATGTTAGTTAAATAGTCATAATCAACACTATTCACCTTCATTACCTTTGGTGTTTTCTGGGAGGAATTTCTTTACCTGGTGGTAATGTCATGTTTTCCGTTGTTATAAGGTAAGAGAATAAAGATCCACTTAAATACAATTTCTGGAGAGTAAGACATGATAATAGAACTGAACTCAGGCACTCATGTTCTTATTTCCCTTGGCCAGAACTTAAGTACATAGTAAAAAGTATACATCAACCTGTGTATTATAGTGGATATTCATTTATGATAATAATTAGGGGTATAGATGCTACAGACTTAAGAAGAGGAATAAATATTCAAAACAAAGAGAGTGAGAGAGATCTATTCATCTATAATAATAAGAGGTCAATAACAGGGCATGAAATTGGTGTGAAAGAAATTTTAAAGAATGTTTGACTCGGGATGGGAGATGTGTGCTGAAAGTTGGCTATAGGCCAAACATGATGGCCACTTACTACCTATATTGCAAATCATAACAACCAAAGGGAGAGAGAGAGTAAAAGGTAATTTACTTGCCACAGAGTCAGGGGTGTTGGGGTGTGGGGGTGTGGGGGAGGGATACTGGGAACTCTGGTGGTGGAGAATGGGCACTGGTGGAGAAATGGGCACTCGACCATTGTATGACTGAAATGTAATCACAAAAGTGTGTAAGCCTGTAATTCTGCCTCACGGTGTTTCATTTTAAAAAAATTAAAAATAAACTGCAAACAAACGCAGTCCTCCCGTTGTTCATCAATTTGCTCGAGCGGGCAGAAAGGGGTGCTGGAGTGAGAGGCAGTTAGATGAAAAATGCATGAGTGAGCTTATGAAGTGAGAGGGAGAGGCGATGGTCACCGTATCCCAATGCAAAAATGAGTTGAAAATTGCTTTTCTGGGGCAAGAAAGATAGAAGGGGCTTAGGGCTCGAGCTTTGCGTAGTGTTTTAGTCCCAATACCATGTGGCCTCTTGAGCATCACTGAAGTAAGGCCCTGGAGGAGGCACACTTAGTAGTAACACATGACCCTGTTGGTCCCTGCATTACGGAGCCTGAGCAGCACTATATATATATATATATATATATATATATATATATATATATATAATCACGGTCCTCCCGTTGTTCATCGATTTGCTCGAGCGGGCCCAGTAACATCTCCATCATGAGACTTGTTGTTACTGTGTTTGGCATATCGAATACGTCACGGGTAGCTTGCCAGGCTCTGCCATGCGGGCAAGATACTCTTGGTAGCTTGCCGGGCTCTCTGAGAGGGGTGGAGGAATCGAACTTGGGTCGGCTATATTGGTCGCTTGCAAGGCAAACGCCTTTCCCGCTGTGCTATGGCTCCAGCTCATATATATATATATATATATATATATATATATATATATATATATAGTTGGTCACTGTCACTGTCCTCCCATTGTTCATCAATTTTCTCGAGCGGGCCCAGTAACGTCTCCATTGGAGACTTTGTTGTTACTGTGTTTGGCATATTGAATACATCACGGGTAGCTTGCCAGGCTCTCCCGTGCGGGCGAGATACTCTCGGTAGCTTGCCAGGCTCTCCCGTGTGGGCGAGATATACTTGATAGCTTGCCGGGCTCTCCGAGAGGGGCGGAAGAATCGAACTCTGGTCGGCTATGTTGGCTGCATGCAAGGCAAACGCCCTACCACTGTGCTATTGCTCCAGCATATATATATATATATATATATATATATATATATATATATATATATATTCCTAGCACTGAACTGCAGGCCTGGTTGGTCAAATATCTCAGAAAGTGGTTCCAGGTTCCTGAGCATCCCTTACGACCCCAATCTCACCCCTCCTCCCCAGCACCACTCTCTTATCTCATAACAAACTCAGTCACCCTTATGATTCTGCCCCACACTAAGATGCAGTTCTGTCTGAGATGGTCCACTTTAATGTTTCTTTGTTCTTTGACTTAAATGATCACAGTTCGATTATCTGGAGGAAAATGGACAATAACTTGTGATTATGACAAGATCTTGTTCACATATAATAAAATTTCATTTCATTTTCATTTCATCATCCTGTTATTCGTCGATTGCCTCGAGCAGGCCCCAGTAACATCTCTTTCATCCTAGCCCTGAGATTATATTCCAGGCTCTTTAGGAGAATGAGACCCATCATTAATAATAAAATTGTATCATTTTATTCACTGAAACATGATTTTTTAAAATTTTCCAATACTTTCCCAAGACCTGGGCCCTATGAAAACAGGATGAGAATGCTATTCAGGTCTCCCAAAGAGGAAATGAGAGAAAAAATCTGGAGTTCCAACCTTCATTGACGATCAAGAATCAGGGATGCTGTCTCATTTTCCAAGGCATCGAAATCAGATGGGCTGGACACATAATGAGATTTGGAGATGACTGCTGGGCTAGAGCCATTACCGACTGGATTCCATGGGACATCAAAAGGTCACGTGGCCGCCCACCTACAAGATGGTCAGACTTCTTCGTCAAGACCCTGAATGATCGGTTTGAGGCTGTTTGTGCTCCTAGAATGAGCAGACACCATTGGGCTATACTAGCACGTGACAGGGACGAATGGAGACATTACTGGTACCTGCTCAAGCAAATCGATGAGTAATGGGATGTCAAGTGATCAAGTGACAATTTGCTTAAAATTCACTTAAAATCTTTATATTTTCTCACTGTCTTCAGTACTTATTTGCAGTCACTTGGAGAAAAGCAATATATATACATGTAAGTTTCATCCAATATTTTATCCAGGATTTATAGGTATCTAGTTGTTATGTCTGGAGAAGGTATAAAGTTACATTAGTAAGGCTTCAGAATACTTAATTTACAGCAGTAGGGGCAGCTAAAGCCATAGAGAATACAAGAGAAAATCAGAAAATAATATAGTAGAATACATACCTTTGTTTAGTTCCTAAGGCTCTAATACTGTGTTGAAGTTACATGATCTTGTATTTATACGCTATTTGGGTTTTAAGTTGGTATATTATAATGAATAATTTAATAAAGCTACAGCCTAAATGCAAAGGGGAAAAATCCAAAATGTAATTATAACCTTGTGAAATGCCTTCCACAACAGCAAGAAGTCTTAAGGGCAAGTGGATTTAATAGATTCAATGACTAGCATATCATAATAATTCAAATTTGATTTTCTTTCTTCTGCTTTTCCAACCTCAAAAATATTGCTTATTGTTTCATTAACTATCATAAGTACTAAATTCTGATGGAGAAATAACATCGCAAATTTGAGATCAGGATTTATTTTTACTGTTAGTCTTTGTATACAGACCCTTAGTCTTTCTCCAAAGATATTCCATTATCTAGAGATGACTATGTAAAAGGAACCATTAAAAAATAGAAAATATAAATCTAATAAAAGTGCAGCATAATTACCTGGCACAGTCCAGCAACTAAGTGTTTTGCGTACTTAATTTTGCTAAATAAAGCAGTAAGTCCTGTTTGTTTTAACTTATTTGGAAAATCCTTTAAAAGTACACACATCCATCCTTCTTATTATTAAGTGAAATTAAATTTCTTGCCAATTGAGACCAATATTCCTTAAATGTGCCATGGCTAAAAAAGCCACATTTGGCAAGACTTGGGTTCATTTAAGGGGAAAAAAAAAGATAGGGTTAGGATTAAAACATTAAAGTTTGCAATAAAAACATGTAGATTGTAATTATAAAAGGAAAAATATTTAACCTTTAATTTGTATTTTACCTCTCAAACCCAAGTCAGTCCCCCAAGTCAGTCTTGATAAACCAAAACTTTTTGGTAATTCTGGACTTTGTATTTGTAGTGCTTTGTATTTGAAGTGCTGTATATTTGTATCTGCTTTTCTATTTCCCTATGGCCTTTTTATATTTTACTATAGAGCAACGTTCTTTGGTTAAACAGAGAAAGGCCATCAATGCTGTGCTTCTAGTATTTGAGAGCTTATTGACTCTGAAATATATTTACTTTTGAGCATCCAACATAATTACTTGACTCAAGCTTCAGTTACTGTAGTTCCTAACACCCCAAATGGTATGTCCCACCGTGGGACTGGAATGGACCTGGAGTGAGTGGCAAAGCTACCCTCGGCATCAAAATGGGACCATCTAGAAGGCATAAACGCATGGTCTTGATGCAAGCTTTTATGATTTAAGAGACAGGACCCCCTTGGGGAAAGACAAGCTGAACTGGCCTGAGGAGACTCAGTCTGGGATTTACCATAAAAGCCTTGCTTGTTCTCAAATCCCAGAGAACTAAGTGTTGGGATCTTCGTCTCTTACTGGGTTTATCCAAACAACTGCAAGTATTGATAACATATACAACTAGAGGGAAAGATAAAAAAAAAAAAACAATGTAGATGTCTTTGTCTCCCGGGAACATCTCCATTAATCTCCCCAAGAGAATTTCCTATGCTAATGACTTCCTATGTAAATGATCTATGCAAATTTCCAGATGTAAATGATGAATCACATCTAGGTGCTATATACCTCAATCCCCCTCAGATGCTCTATAAACATACTAGCAGCTTCGCATTAAATGGACCATTTCACCATCAGGCTGTGGTCCCCATCTCTGTCTCTGTCTCTCTGCTGGGGAGGCCTGGGGAGGACGGGAGGCGGCTCTCGGCCACAAAACACAGGTGCACTTCCAGCAACTGCTCTTATTTTGTGAACACATAGGTAATGATTAAATTTTTCCCAAGTTTATTTTGGAGCGATATATGGGCTGGAGCGATAGCACAGCAGGTAGGGCATCTGCCTTTCACATGGCCGACCTAAGTTCGTTTCCTCAGCCCCTCTCTGAGAGCCCGGCAAGCTACCGAGAGTATCTCGCCTGCAGGGCAAATCCTGGCAAGCTACCCGTGACTTATTCAATATGCCAAAGACAGAAACAACAATTCTGATGATGGAGACATTACTGGGCCCGCTCAAGCAAATTGATGAATAACGGGAGGACCGTGACCGTGACATTTTTTCAGTAATGAAGTATCAAGTCATTTGTCTTTATTGAAACCAGGAAAGCATTAAAGACAAAATTATGGTATCAAATATGAGATATGCAGGGATATGTGCTGCCAGCAGGACAACTTGTACCTGTGGGGCATGTGCATTTAGCAGCCTGGTGATGCCATCAGACTTCCTGATATCCCCAGATTGCTGATGTGCCTTTGGCCAGACCCCAACAACTTGGGTCCACGTTTACCAAGAAATGAAGTGGTCAAAAGTTCAGTACGTGGGAGCCACACCCACAAACCACCTCTGGCCCAGGTGTACATGCTCATTATTTATTGGCCTTATTTATTATTATTTATTGGCCTTATTTCAGAGACCCATAAATGCAGAAAGAGTTCAAAAGCCACTGTTAGGGCCAGTGGCAAAGGGCACTATGGACAAGCAGGCATGCCCTGCAGGGCATAAGCCAATAGTTTATTTCTCTGGAAAAGATGGAAACAACAAATCGTGTCCATGATCCAGAGACACACCAAAGAATCTCCAAAGCAAGCAGCTCACTACAGAGATGCCTCTGGAATTTAAGCCAGGCCGACTTCACCGGTGCCTCAGATGGGGGCAGATGCTGTCCCTCTGATGTCGGTGGGCCCCACGAGTGACTTATGTGAAGCAGGGAGGAGAAAGATGGTCACTTTCCCCAACTGCCTCTGTCACCCGGGACACAGGGTTACTGGGTTCTTGTCTTGCCTCGCAGAAAGGAATTTCAGGAGTAGCCAAGCAGTGAAACAAATAGATTTTATTTCGAGGATTTTTAAGGTGGGGGGGGGGAGGAAGAGAGGGAGAGAGAGAGAGAGAGAGAGAGAGAGAGAGAGAGAAGTAACGTACTCAAGAGAGAACACAGGCTTCTCCTAGGATGGAGAGAGAGAGTCCCTACACACATCCTAGCACTAGACACGAAAGCATGAAAGCCCACATCTCAAGAGGGGAGATGCGGGCGACACATGTGCTCAGCCCACATGTGCTCGGCCACGTGGGCGCAAGCAGCACATGGGCTCAGGCAGCATATGCATGCCCTTCCTTTGTTCAAGGTGGCCTTTATAGGATTTCTCCAACCTTCCCCCATGTGGGGCTTCTTCCTAGGTAAAAGTCCGTTGCTAAGGAGGTTACCAGGGAGGTTGGGAGCTGTGATGGTCTCTTCTTTGGGCTGAATCACTAAAGTTAATCAGATTAAAGGGGAGGTCCAAAAAGAGGAATTTCTTGGGGAGGAGGCCTATATCCTCAGGGTCTGCGGATGGTCTTGGATGGTCTTATCAGGCCTTTGTTTTCTGTATCCACAAGGTGGATTATTCCTAGAATTCTTCCATGAAACTGTTTCATTGCAAAGGCCTTTCCCTATCTACCTGCCTACAACACCTCCACCTGCCCCCTAAGAACCCTGGACTCCGCCAATTTCCAGAACCCAGTGAGAAGTGCAGGTAAGTGGGTCCAGTGACAGCAAATTCCAGCTTCAAGGGGTAGGGAATGGGCTGGTTCCTCTCACCCCACCCAACCCCATGGGACCCTGGAGGTCACATCCACAAACTGCCTCCAGCTGCTACTTATGTTCCTTAATGGCCATAATCCAGAGACACACAAAAGAATCTCTGAACCAAGGAGCTCTTGCATAGATTTTTCCAGACCCTAACCATCTAAAATTTTAGAATTCCATGAGAGCGCAGTTGTAACATCTTATACTATTCATAATAGGCAATACAAAAGAGAGTGTGGGGGAGATGGTCTGCCATAGAGGCAGGGGGGTGGGGAGGATATTGGGGACCTTGGTGCCAGGAGATGTGCACTGGTAGAGGGTTTGGTGATCAATCATTGTATGAGTGAAACTCAAACGGGAAAGCTTTATAACTGTATCTCAAAGAGATAAAAAAATAATTAAAATAATAATTAAAAAACAATAAATATTATAACAATTTAATAATAACAAATAATAAAAATAAAATTAACATTCTAAATAAAAAGTAATGTGGATTTCATGTCCAATTCAATCAGCTTAATTAATGGCTGAATAAGTAGCAGTACTCCTACATTACATTCAAAAAAAGATACCGTTTTAGTTCCATTCATATTGTAGTAAAAAGCAAGATTTCATCATTTCTTACAGATGAATGGTATTGAATTGTTATAATAAATTCTTTGTCATATCTTAAGCATTTAGGTTGTTCTCATATTTTGGCTATCGTAAACAACACTGCAGTGAACAAAAGTGTATGGATATTTTCAAATTAATGTTTTTGTATTCTTGGGACATTCAGAGGTGGGATCAATAGATTATCTGGAATGTCTGTTTTCAGTCTGGGGAGACGTCTCCATTCTGTTTTCTATAGAGGTTGAACCAATTTACTTTCTACCAATAGGGTAGGAGCTTTTATTTTTTCATCACATCCCTGCCACCACTGATTATTTTTATCATTTCTAATATAGGCCATTCTCACTAGAATGAGAGAATAACTCATTGTGGGTTTGATTTGGATTTACCTTATAATCAGTGGTTACGAACTCTTTTTCATATACTCATTGGCCTTCTCTAGGTCTTCTATGGGGAAATATTTGTTCAGCTTTTTTCTCCATTTTTTTTTTTTTTGTTTTTGTCTCAGAGAGTCCAGCAAGCTACCGAGAGTATCTCGCCCGCATGGCAGAGCCTGGCAAGCTACCCGTGACGAATTCAATATGCCAAACACAGTAATAACAAGTCTCAAAAATAATGAAGACGTTACTGGGCCCGCTCGAGCAAATCGATGAACAACGGGAGGACAGTGTCATATCTGGCTGTGGTCAGGACTTATTCCTGGCTCTGTGCTCAGGGATCACTACTGGTAGGGATCGGAGAACCATATGGAATGCAAGGGATCAAACTTGGGTTGTTCACAAGCAAGGCGAGTCCCTAACCTGATCTACTATCATTCTGGTCCCCTGTTTGGTTTTGTACTGGGTGGATGGAATTATTTTGTGCTTCTTGGTTGTTGTTGAACTTTTGTGGGTGCTATATATATTTGGATATTAGTTCTGTGTCAGCATATACGAGATATGCTCAGTATGATTTATTTATTTTTTCCCCCAAGGTCAACTTGTTTTTTTTTTTAATTTTTATTAGTGAAACACCATGAGGTACAGTTATAGACTTACAAACTTTTGTGTTTGGGTTTCAGGTATACAATGATCGAGTGCCCATCCCTCCACCAGTGCACATTTTCCACCACCACGGATCCCAGTACCCCTCCCACCCCCCATCTTCCCCATCCCACCCTGCCTCTGTGGCAGGGCATTCCCTTTTGTTCTCTCTCTTCTTTGGGGTGCGATGGTTTGCAAAAGAGGCACTGAGTGACAATCATGTTTGGTGTATTTCAGTAAGCATCTCCCATCCTGGGAGGGTCCTCCCAGCACCCTTAATTTGGTGCTTCCTTCTCTATCTGAGCTGCCTTTTCCCGTAGTGTGTGCGGCTGGCCTCCAAGCCATGCATGGAGTAAACCTCCTGGTACTTATCTTGGCTATTGCTCAGTATGATTTAAAACAAACTTTGATTCAGACCTTTATGCCATTCCCAAATTAAAAAAAAAAACACTAAAAAAGACTGGATAATTTCTTAATAGCTCTAAAAGGAGTCATTAAAGAATCAGAGGAAAGGTGTTTCCTTATTCATTAAAAAATATATACAGTTAAAGATTAGATTATACTTGAAATGGATTTTTTCCCCTTAGATTATCAAGCCTATCTGTCTTTTTAAAAAATTATTCTCTTCTCCTTCAACATCCTTTTCTTCCTCAACATGCTGGTGTGGAGAAAAACCTTTGTAGTAGCCTACTGCCAAATCTCTTATCATCCTTTGAGAATAGTATTTCAAGGAATCTTATTGTATCTTAAATGTGGAAAATCTTGATCTCTATTCTCAGGATTCCCCCCAAATCTTTTGTCTTATACAAATTTAACAGGAAGTAGAAAATATTAAATATGCCTTATGAAAAATTTTTGAGACAACCACCTGCATTTTTATTGGGATTTTGTTCTGGTTTTGGACTACATCCCATGATTCTCGAGGTTTACTACTGTGTCTACACTCAGGGATCACTCGTGGCAAAGTTTGGGAGCCATTTAGAATACTGGGGAATGACCCTGGATTGGTCACATTCAAGACAAGTGCCATACACACTGTATTATTCTCTCAGCCCCAGATTCCTGTATTTTGCTTAGACAAGTTTTAAGCCATGGAGGAAAAGAGTTTTAAAGAAAAAGACACTGACCCTGAAATAAAAATATGTTCTTGGTGATTCTGAAAGGAGGCTACAAAAATATGCTAGAAATACCCTAATCAAGGGATATCTGCATCCTCAGAATTTCATAGACTGGGGCGTGCACTTTGTATATGTCTCTTAGATTCTGAGTTCTACTATACTAAAGTTTCAGTGTGCCAGGTATGGCATAACAGAACTTAAGAGGCAGAACTTGTAGAATAAGCTTATCCCCCCCCCTTTTGTTTTTTGCTTTTTAGGTCACACCCGGCTATGCTCAGGGGTTACTCCTGGCTCATGCACTCAGGTATTAAAAGGTAAAGGTAAAGGCCCTCCCGTTGATCGTCGATTTGCTCGAGCGGGCCCAGTAACGTCTCCATTGGAGACTTTGTTGTTACTGTGTCTGGAATATCGAATACTCTCGGTAGCTTGCCGGGCTCTCCGAGAGGGGCGGAGGAATCGAACTCGGGTCGGCCAGGTTGGCCGCGTGTAAGGCGAACGCCCTGCCCGCTGTGCTATCGCTCCAGCTACTCCTGGCAATGCTCAGGGGAACATATGGGATGCTGGGAATCGAACCCAGGTCAGCCATGTTGGCTGTGTGCAAGGCAAACGCTCTACCTGCTGTGCTATTGCTCCAGCCCCCAAGCTTCTCCACTGTTCTACACCTCCACCCCATCTTGGATTTTCCCCATTCTCAATCTCTATACCCCAAAAACTATAATTACTTAGTTACAGATGAACTACATTTCAAATTCTGATGGAAAATAAAAATATGCAGTTCTAAGTTGAAATTGATTTGAACTTTAAGATGGTGATGTATGTTAGAGAAAATTTTGTTATTAAATTATGTAAGTGGGTAGATTCCCCAGGGAAACAGGAGACTATTGGAAATAAACTAAGTATTCTAATATATAACAGGAAAAGAAAAGGATGAAATCTTGAAATATAATGATGATGGTGAAAGAAGAGGAAAGAGAGCCCAGGCAGATCAAGGTGTAAATATTTCATGAAAGAAGAAATTATGGACCTAGTTGAGTTCAGGAGTACTTCTGCTACAGTGGTATCAAAGCAAACTGAACTATAATGCATTATGATGCATTGTCATGCCAAGCTATGTTAGACTAAGTTCCTGAACCTAAAATATATCTATATAAAAAAGTAACTAAGGTATTTTAAAAAATTATCTTATTCAATTCCTTTATTACATGTAAGTTCTTGACTTCCCTGAAGGCTATAGGGAATCATTCACCTTCCTTCATTCATCCCGTCGATGGACCAAACACTCAAACTTGATGATATTCTTTAAGCTAGCTGTTTGTTTTGAGCATTGTATTTAAGTACTTAGGTTCGTTTTTTGTAATTTGGGGGAAGAATCCTGTAGAGCTCAGGGTTACATCTGGTTCTGCGCTCATGGACCACTCACGGCACAGGGCTCAGGAGATGATATGCTGTGCTAAAGATCAAACCAGGTCATCCACACGAAGACAAGCATTCTCCTCAGGACTCAGGAATTTAACATTTCAAATTTCATGGTATGTCTCCTTAAGGAGGCCATAGAAAATATGATTATAATTTTTTGAAAGTAATGTGACACTCCAGGCTGGAGAGATAGCACAGCGGTAGGGCGTTCGCCTTACAAGCGGCCAACAAGGCCGACCCAGGTTCGATTGCTCCGCCCCTCTCGGAGAGCCCGGCAAGCTACCGAGAGTATTCGATATGCCAGACACAGTAACAACCAAGTCTCCAATGGAGACGTTACTGGGCCCGCTCGAGCAAATCGACGATCAACGGGAGGGCCTTTACTTACTTACTTACTTTAATGTGACACTATAAGCCAATCAATATAGATAAATGCCTAGAAGTACCCTAAGACAGAAAGACCCACTCAGGAAATTATTAAGATATGAATTTTATGTAATCTATAATCAACTCTCATATTCACTAATCATTTCCATCATCTCTTCAAACCAGTGTTTAACAAGTAAAACTATCCCCAAGTTATACTGAATTTACAGTAGAAGGTAATATAAACTATATTCCAACTTTACAGCTTGTGGGAGAAAACCAGCATTATGAAAAAATTATAGCACAAAGAGGTCATTTTAGTTTTCTAGTTTTTTTCAATATATGTATATTAAGTAAAAAAGGAATGGAATACACACTTAAGACTTGCTGGTTAGCAAAGTACATGACCTGTACCCAGAAATTTATCATCTATTTTGGTTGGCCAGTAGCACTGAGTATTCAGACTAATATTCACTTATCTTCTTGATAGAAAAAGTATGTTGGGATACTCCCACAAAAGTCTTAACTACGAAGTCCAGTTTAATTTCTCAGCAGAAAGTCAATGGTAGTGACTTCATTTGTGTCTGTTGTACAGAATATCAGCACTGTGAGATATAACATTTTTCACAAACTTTCTTTTAATGAATTATTTTTGAATAATTTCTCTTACTATTTTGTTGTAACAAGCAACATAAAATAAATTATTTTGTGCCTTCCAAAGGGGCAGGCTTGGGCGGTGGATGGGAAACCGTGGATTTTGTAGAGGGAAGGTCACACTGGTGGTAGGATTAGTACTGTAACATTGGAACAACGGAAACAACTGTTTTATGAACAACTTCGTAAACCACAGTGTTTAAATAAACTTAAAAAAAACATTAAGATTACCAAGCTGAGGAGAAGGAGTAGAGCAGACAAGAAGGGGGTATGCTTGGGGATTATGATGGAGCGTCTTGAACATTTCGGTGGTAGTGATTAAGTAATTTTTCTCAAGAACATGAAGGTTATCACAACTGAAACCGGGTTATCTAACCTGCAGCAAATTGTGTAAAGAAGAATATGAGACCAAAAAAATAACAATGAAAAATGTGAGACAAAGAAAAATGCAGTTTGGTCCTTTATAGAATAAATTTATTAATCCCAAATCTAGACTGCTGTGGAAACTCTCTACAGAACATTGAAATGCATCTAACTACTATCAAACTGACAACCATTTTCTAGAATTCTTGCTCTCATTGTATATATTGTTCATATATCTCTATTGAGTTTTAAGTATGCTCTTAAGATAAATTAACCAATAAGTTGTTAAAGTTTTTGCATTGAGATTATATTTGCCACAAATGATGGCTCATTCTGAATTTGCAAGTGCCAACACAAACATCTGATTTTATCTCTCACTCTTAATCAGATATATACACACTCATATATTCATATATATCAATACTAATAGCTAAATATATTTACCTTTCACCTGTCTTGTTTTCCATTTATAGTCTACCGACAGTGGGCATCATAGGTGATTTAGACTGAAAATGATTGGGGAAATAAATACGTTACTCATTCTTATCAATGTTTTCCCAGTACAGACAGTTGGATTGAGAACTAAGCAAGTTTTTCTAGCGTCTTTCAGCCTTCCCCCAAGGGTGCCTTCGCTTTACATGAGAAGCATGAGAACATCAGGGTACCAACTTCATTGAAAGCTTTCAGACCTCATCAACAGGAATAACTTACTCTTCAGAAATCTGAATCCCACTCTGTCATGCCTTCCTCTGAGTAGATTGCTTTGGAGAATTCCAATATCTTCACTTTATTTCCCAGCTCTAGGAATATTAGCTCTAGCATTTAGTTCTTGGATCTATTTTACCTCAGTGTATTATTCTGCTTTTCCAGTCTCTCACTCATGTTTAACATTTTTTTTCTATTAAATTCTCTTGTTTGACATATCTAATCCTGTTTCAGTTTTCCTGACCAAAATATCTCCATGAATAAGTGTTTGGTAATACTTACCTTCAGTAATTCCCAAATCGCGCAGGAGGGGTACTATTCCACTGATACTTGGCAGCAGAGCTGTACCACTTGATGATCACCATCTGTTCCATTAGTCAGTGTCAAATCTACATCAGCTGTTCAATATTTTGAATATTAACTTAGCTTGTTACTATAGACACTGAGATAATTCCTTTGATATTTTGTATTGCTGGTGTCCGGTATTTAATTGGTAAATTCACTTGCCTCTAGATGCTGCTGGCAGACAAAAACATCTTGTGTTAGGGTTAAAGAGAGACCAAGAAAAAATTGGCTTAAGCTTCGTTCATTTGATACTATATAAGCAGGCCAAAGGAAAGTACTTACTCATCCCGTCACTGTGCTATTTGCTTAACTCCAGTTTTATTTCAATATGAACACCTCCTTCTCCTTCTAAACCAAATATTGACTTTATTTCTAACTCATCAAATAAGCTCAACTCTGTTTATGCTACACCCTCATCTCTCTCTCTCTTACACACACACACACACACACAGACACACACATGTATACAACTTCTTATGGTGGAGATTGAACCGAGGGGGACTATTGGAAAAGAATGGTGTAAAAAGATCTGTAATATGACCACGTCTGATCACAGAGATCACATTGAATTGAATGTATCTCGCTTAGTGTGGTGTTTTGTGTGTTCATTCAAGTCAAAATTTCCCTAAATTATAATTATTTAGACAAAAGTCCTGTGGGAAATCTTCAGCATTGACCAAAGTTGTAAATCTTTGCATTTGTCAATAAAAATTCTTCCTGGGAAAACATAATCTACATCGCCTTTAATAGACTTGATCTCTAAATAAAATCTGATTGTTTTGCCCCCAAATCAGTTCCCAGAATTGTTGCTCATACAGACATTCAAAACTATAGAGAGGAAGATGATTGAATGGAAGGCCAGCCACACGTTCTAGGTGAAAAGGAAGCTCAGATAGAGAAGAGAGCACCAAATGAAGGGTGTTGTGAGGACCCTCCCAGGGTGGGAGAAGCATGTTAAAAGTAGTCTATAGACCAAACATGATTGCCACTCAATGCCTCTCTTGCAAAACACAGGACCCAAAAGGAGAGAGAGAGAACAAAAGGGAATACCCTGACACAGAGGCAGGGTGGGATGTGGGGGGATGGGGGGTGGGAGAGATACTGGGATCCTTGGTGGTGGGAAATAGGCACTGGTGGAGGGATGGGTATTCTATCATTGTATAACTGAAACCCAAGCACAAAAATTTGTAAGTCTACAACTGTACCTCATGGTGTTTCACTAATAAAAAAAAAAAAGAGGGAAAAAAATAAAAAAATAAAAGTCTGTGAAATACCAAAAAAAAAGTCTGTGAAATACCAAAAAAAAAAAAAAATGTAAAATGGTGTGAATTCAGATTTCGTGGGAATGGGCTCTAGAAATGTGAAATATGTGGAACATGTTTAATTGTCAGCAGTTTATAATGTCCTTGTGGTATGATACTTAAAGATGGGTAATATGGGCTAAGCATATTTCATATGCCTGCCCTATTTCATATATATTAACTTATTTGACCTTCAGTTAATCCTGCTATTATTTTCATTGTTTCCAGGAAAGAATGAAACAAAGCCATTAAGTGTTACTTAATTTGCACAACATTATACACTTGGTACTTGTGATCCTATACCAATACAGTCTGACTGACATCTACACACTCAAGCATTATACTTGCTGCCTGTGGCAATCCTCAAAGTTCACCTGTGGCAATAATCCGACTCCTCTCATATCTGAACCTCAGAGTTCCAGAGAATCTCAGCACCGAAGTTTAAATGTGAGAAAATAAAACTCCGAAGCTGAAATGTTCTGATATCTAAAACCCAAGACATACACCAATCCTTTTACAGAGCGTTAATAAAGAGTCCTTTCTTCATAAGCTCACGGTGAAATCGTTTTGATAAGATCAATCAACAAATCAATAACATATGGATGAATTTTACCTGGAAATACTTCTAAGCTTATCTGTTTTTTTTTTAATGGAAAACACATCTGGTATTTACCTATGCCAAGAAAGTTTGGAAATTTTTGTAACTGTTCAGTACTCAAAACAATGTCATGGCTCATCCTACTCACAGGTGTTTGAGATGAAAGACTCCAAAAAGAATAGCAAACTACTGTGCAAACACAGGGAAGTTTTACAATACAAAGAGTCTAACATAGAATGTTGAAGAAACAAAAAGCAAATTTTCATCAAAAATAGGGAAAATACTTGATGTACTTTATTGCATTTGATGTAGTTTATGAGGAAGACACACATATTGCAGCAGGATTAACCTGTTGATAATCTAATATTCTTTAACAATCAGCAAATTATTATACAACACTTTCCTTGAATTTACTAGTTGAAATTAAAAACGTGTATTTCATTATTTATTTTTGATTGTTTCCGTGTTATGGAAACAATCAAAATATATCAGTTACATTTGTCAAAATAACAATTCTTTTTTTTCTTTCTTTTACTTCTTTTAGTCTACTTCTTTTTTAATAACAATTCTTAAGTGCTAATTTAGTTTTAAAGAGTAAACACCGTTGAGAACATACTGATTTATCTTTAGGTGATCAGTGAAAGGAGATCATCTAAGCTGACTTTTGATACAGTGGAATTTCAAAAGTAGAATTTCAAAATTACGGTTCCATAAACAAACTGTAAGATGGAGTAGAGATTAGACGTGCCATCAAAGGCAAGCATGGAATGAGCTATAAAAGGATTTGAATCCTTGTCTCACTATTATGTGATCCCACAGTTTTATGTACAACTTATCACAGAGTCTGTTTGTTAACATGCATACACAGCAGAGACTCATTAAAAGAATTTGGTTTAGTTGTGAAGCTTTTATACTATGCCAAAGATTTGCTAAACCAATATTTTTAGAACATTCTCTCATTTCACCTACTGCCCATCAGGAAGTCAGCTACTTCATGGCTGTCAAGTCTTCATTGACTAGACTCCAACTCTTCCTTCTTCAGAATCAGTTTAATATCTTCCACCTCTATATTTAAGATCACCTTGCCTGTGCCATTTTTATTGCGCTTATGAAGATGTGTGACTTTATATATTTCTTTTCCATAACTAAAGTCATAAGATCATCAAGATCTTATGGATCATCCAGAGCTATAATGCCCTATTTTTTTAACACTTGCTCTCAACAGAAGCCAATGCAAAGGGAGGGAATTCGGTACTTTATAAATTAAAAAAAGACAGAAATATGAATGAATTTATAACAGTTTTTTTTCTTAAATTATATCAAGGCTTGGGGACCAAGAGATAGCACAGTTGGAAGGCACTTGCCTCGTACATCGTTAACCCCAAGTTTGATTCTCAGCACTCCACTTAATCTTACAAGTACTGCCAGAAGTGATCCAAAGCATAGTCAGGAGTAAGTCCTGAACATAACTAGGCATGTCCCAAAATAAACAAACAAACCCCACATATACATCAGAAACAGTTATACTGGTGTTCAAATTGTAATGTATGATTTTTAATAAATGACAGTAAAATGATTGAAAAACACTTAAGGTCAAAGAAAAAACACAAAACATATACAACAAAATATGATACTAAACTAATAAACTCCCCCACTTAAATTATTATGATAACTAGTATCAGAGAAAATTGGGGAAGAAAACCTCATCGATTCAGAGGACTGACATTTGGCAGAATAACTCATAGAAAGACCCATCGAAAACTTCATCTTTGTGGCTGGAGTGATAGTACAGTGAGTAGGGTGTTTGCCTTGAATGTGGCCGAGCCAGGGTTCGAGTACCAGTATCCCATAAGGTCCCCTGAGCACCGCAAGGAGTAATTCCTGGGTGCAAAAGAAGCAATTCCTGTGCAACACCAAATGTGACCCCAAAAAGGAAAAAAAAAAAGAAAACTTCATCTTTGCCTCAAGAAAAGGCCATATCTAAGCCGTTTTATTTTATTCTTTCAGCGAAGATAGTTTTTATTAAACTTAGAAAGATGTGACAGGAAGATAAAGAGAAAAACACATTCAAGAGAGAACAAGAATTCTCCAGAGTGAAAAAAGCGAGCAGAGACACAGAGATTACTAGTAAGAGAGGTACATATTCAAGGTACAACATGGACTTAAAGAACAAGCCCACACCACAACCATTTTGTTTATTAGTAAGACATCATGAGGTACAGTTGTAGACTTACAAATTTTGTGCTTGAGTTTCAATTATACAATGATGGAATACCCATCCCTCCACCAGTGCCCATTCTCCACCATCACGAATCCCAGTATCCCTCTCATCCCCATGCCCTTCATCCTACCTGTCTCTGTGGCAGGGCATTCCCCTTTGTTCTCTCTCTCCTTCTGGGTGTTGTGGTTTGCGAAAGAGGCATTGAGCACCACAACCATTTTAAAGAGATGACTAGACACTACACTTTCAAAGGGAGTACCATTTATACTAAGAAGCTATTTTTAAAAATTATACAAGTTTTCTCTATGAGTTTATTAAAATAGTCAGTTTTCGGAATGCATGAGAAAGCCTAAGAAAGGCATACATAGAATATTAGTTTAGTAATGTTTAGGTCCAAGGATATCTTCTCTCTTAGGACAATCTGAAAAAATGTTTCTGTACATATTTTAACATCTAGTTTCAGAATTCAGTTGTTCCCATCAACAATTTGTACTTGTTAAAAGGAGCAAGGAATTAGTGAGAGAAGTTTTTAATTAACAAATTTTATTTACTTATTTTATTCTCTGAGAGAGGTGTGTTTTGGGCATACCCCACTGTGCTCATAACTTGCTCCTATACTCAGGGATCTCTCCTGGTGAAGATGGTGACAATAGGAAGACTGTATGCTGTGGATCAAAGCTCAGTCATCCATATGTAGGCAAGTGTCTACTTAACTACACCATCTCTACAACTCATTAACTGCATTCTAATGAAATGCAAGTCCATGTTCTTACCCTTCAACTACACACACACACACACACACACACACACACACACACACACTCACATACACACAACCATTTGACAGCTTTATTTTAGTTTTTTTAAATTTTAAGTAACATGTTTACAGTAGCTCCACCACTGTTCCTATGTCACCTCTTGTTAACTCTTCACTCCCCACCCCTGCTATGCTCACTGCTTGATGTAATCTCTTTGACCAACAGTTCTTTGTTCTTCAACACGACTGATACCCTTCTTTTGTCTTTCTCGTCCACAAATGAGTGAGATTGTTTGTTATTTGTCCTTCTCCTTCTAACTTACTTCTAAAACATAACACTCTCCAGTTTACCCATGCTGTCGTGAACTGCATAATTTCTCTCTTCTCTTGAATAGAAGTCATTTGTGTGTTCTCTGGGTTTATTAACGTGGCTAGAACAAACAATATAGATTAAAATGTTCTTTCCAGGTGGTTAGTCACTTTGCAGTCTGTTAGAGCTAAAGAAATTTCCTAACTTATATTTAAGGAATTTTTTTTAATTCATGTGCAACTCACATAACATCAAATTTAGCAGTTTAAATCATCCAACTCAGTGGGTTTTAACATATTTGGGTTTTAATATATTCAGGGGTTGTACAACTATCACCATTAGTCATTCCAAGTGACTTTCACACGCTAAGCCCATAAGTAGTTTCCATTCCATATGTCCTCAGTCTTAGTCAATTAATACTGTACTTTCTGTTTGTCAATGTTCCCATCGTGTGAATTGCATGTAAATGGTATAAGGCTATTTGTAAGAGTTGTTAATTGTTTGATTACATTTAACATAATGTTTTCTAGGTTTATTCATTTGCATGCCTGGGTATTTCTGTCTTTTATAGTGCTAAATAATATTCCGCAAGATAGGTGCATCATATTTTTATCCAATGGTCATTTAGGTTGCTTCTGTTTAGTGGATATTATAAATAACTTTGCTTATTACATTCTTGCATTGTTTTTGTGAGTATATGCTTTTGTTCTCTTGAAATGTACTTAAGAGTTTAACTGTTGGTCTATATACTAATTCTGTATTTAACATTTTGAAAAATGACCTGTTTGGTAAAATGACTACACCATTTCATGTCTGTATCCAATAATGTTTGAAGATTATAATTTCTTCAGATATTTGCCAATATTCCTTATTTACTATTGTTGGTGTTGTTATTATTATAATATCACTTTATGTGAAATGAAACTAAAAATATATTCTTATATTTATATTACTTAATCATAAACAAATTGCTCAATTACTAAATAGGTGTGTAATCATTTTTCACCAGAGAGAAATTTCAATTAGAAAAATAGTCTATATACTTGAACACATATAAATCATAAAGAGAAAAATAAGTCTACCATAACTGATTATAATGCAAAAATTATCAAAAACATTAATCATAAATAAAATCTGATATAACCTAGAGTCTGGTTTGTAACCATTTGATTACAAAAAGAAAGACATCCAAATAATCTATGAACCTTAAAGTTTAAAAGTGATTTTAAAAAGGAAGTGAATTACTATGGAGGTACAACATACAGTATAGTTGAAGGCATATACAATGCAGCTGAAGAAATATCCTTATTAGTAAATTCATAGTCTTAATGTATTTATTAAGACACTGGAAGCCTTGAAAAAGCAGAACTGTCTGAACCAAAAAATACCAAAAAAAAAAAAAACTAAAGAAATTAATAAACAAGGACTTTACTACCTTGGAGGAACATCAATCAAAATTATGCAACTAGTATTTCCTAACAATGTAACATTGAAACTATTGACATTGATGTTAAGAAAAAAATGAGTCTACAGCAATAGTATAGTGGATAGGGGAATTGCCCTGCACGCAGACAATACCACTGGTTCAATTTATCTCAGGCACCACATATGGTTCCCGAGCCTCCGCTGGAGTGATCCCTGAGTTCAGAGTCACATGCTCCCGTCTAGGAAGCACATCAAGCAAATAAGTAATGTCAGTTGGAAACGAACTCTTCAGGAGTCTTTCCCAAAGTCCGTGATACTGCACCCTGAGGACCACCAAAATGATCTAGCAGGGCAGTAGTAGACTGGGGTGCATTAGAAAAGGGACTTTTTCTAAAGAGGTACATTCCCGAGGGGTTGATTTCCAGGAGCTCTTGAGTAATTTTTTTTTTTTTCTGAAAGCAACACAGCAGCCCAGTCAAATTTGGGAACTTACGTTTGAGTTTGCCTTAGTCTCTGAGAACAGAAGTGATGTCGTCTAAGTGCAAGGTAGAAGTGGAGGTGGAAAAGAGAGTCCTGGGGACTGTGGTGGAGGGATATTGGGACCTTTATTTTTTCAATTATTGTTTTATGGTTTGAGGGGTCAAATTTCAGTCTCAGGCACCTTATTACTGAGCTAATTGGCATTTTGGTGGTGTCCGCACTATGAAAATCTTGGTTAATATTGTACCCTTAAGTATATTAATGTTTAGACTCTAATATTAGACTCTAATATTGGATACTATTATGCCCTTAAACATATAAACATTTCGATGCTAATTTATGCATATTATATAATATATAACATTTATATCATATATATTTAACAATGTATATACAGATGTGGTCTCTGAGCAAGGATCAAATTTCATTGTGTATTGTTGAATGTGTGATATGTTACAAATAAATTTGATGACGTGTTGGAGACGTAAAATAATATTTTCATATTCTGCTTATGGCAGTGAAAATAAAGATAGCTCTTTTGAAGGTCAATTTTTATATTTAAGATACTTTGAAGTATCTTAAAGTTATGCATTTCCTATAATACAGAAAATAATTTTTTTTTGAAATACAAGCTCAACAGTACACAAATGAGCTTGAGTTTAACCATTATTATCTAAAATTAAAAAAAAATAAACTGTATGCCTACCATTAAAAAAACATCAATATAAATAATATACTTATGTAATAACAAACTATACAGTATCAAAAAAGTATCCTAATGTTTGCCTAGACCAAACACTAAAACAAAATCAAACATTGATATTAAACATTTATGTTCAAACATGGTTGACGTAATGCCCAGAAGGAGAGAGCAAAGGAGAGAATGAGCAAGAGAAAAGGAAAATTCCTGCCATAGAGACAGGCAGTGGGGAGGGTAACAGGAGGGAAACTGAGGACACTGGTCGTGGGAAATGTACACTGGTGGAAGAATTGGTGTTAGAACACCATCTGACTGAAACTTGACCATGAACAGCTTTGGAACTCTGTATCTCATGGTGACTCAATAAAAAATAAAATAAAATATGGTTAAGGGTTCAAGAGATAGTAGGGCAGGTATGGTGCTGCCTTGCATAAGATCAACCTGGGATCAATTCCCAGCGCCTCATGTGGTCTCCCAAGTGTCACTAGGAGTGATCCCTGAGCACAGAGCCAGGAATAAACCCTGAGCATCAACGGATATGGCAAAAAATAAAAATAAAAAATATATTAATTAATTAATCAAAATATAATTAAATACCACAAGCAAACTGAGAGGAATATATGCCACATATTTTCATGGATTCAAGTGTGTATGTGTGTCTGTGTAAAAGAAAGTTTCTCTATACCTGTTCTTTAACCATTTTACAGTAAAAGGTAAAGGTAAAGGACCTCCCGTTGATCGTCGATTTGCTCGAGCGGGCCCAGTAACGTCTCCTTTGGAGACTTTGTTGTTACTGTGTTTGGCATATTGAATACATCACGGGTGGCTTGCCAGGCTCTGCCGTGTGGGCGAGATACTCTCGATAGCTTGCCAGCTCTCCAAGAGGGGCAGAGGAATCGAACCCGGCTCAGCTGGGCTGGCTGTGTGCAAGGCAAACGCCCTACCCATTTTACAGTATGAACCAATATCTGTCCTGCATACTGACCCATGGGCCAGCACTTACTGTCACTAGAAATGATGATGAAGAGTCATAATGTCATAAAGAAATGCCAAATGAGACTTAGTTTTAATTTTTTGCTTTTTTTAATGTAGAAGTACTGCTATTTATTCAGCCACTGATTAGACTTAGTTTTAATTTTTGTGTTTTAATTTATTAAGAAATAGAGCACTTTCATACATATTTGGTCTAAAAATATTGAGTGTTTCCCCTGCAGGGATTGTATGTGGGTGAATGTTATCCATCTACTTTCCCAAAATACCAGAGGAAAAGGTAGAGTTGAGAGGAAAAGGTTGGGAAAGGAGATATTTGAGTTGCTAGAAGTGCTTGGGGTAGAAAAATGTTTGTTTATTACATATATCACTTTACTGCCAATGGTGTCTCTTTGATGTCAAGTCACCAGAATTTTACACCAATAATTAGTTGACTGGGTCAAATATTTTTACTGACCCTCAATTGTATCATATCCACAAAAGGAAGATAGGACTTAGTTTACTCCTGCCACCTCTTTCCCATCTTTTACAGTTCTAAAAGTGTGTACTGTATTTTCCTTTACAGTCAGGAGAGGGAAGGTCTTTTTTTACTCTTCAGCTCGGAATGTATCCTCAAGGCAGAAAGGGAATTTAAATTGATCAATCATTCCCACTCTTCCACAACCAGTAATTATTGCTTTTAACAATCACTATGCATGTAGGGGGAAGATAAGAAATACCATCCTCCAGTATACTGTTCTCCCTTGCTATTAGCTGCTCTAAAAGTGTCTCATCCCTACAGTGGTGGGCTCTGATATAGTGATGATTATAATCCTTTTGTACTTGTCCCAAGACAAGAGTTATGAGATGGGGGAAGCCTATAACCTAAACTTTTCAGTTATCCACTTTGGTCCATTTCTTCCATCTCACTGCTGATTTCCATATTTGAATTAACAAGGTCCAATTAAAAGTCAATTCTAAGGTAAGAATGTGTTTTCTTGACATCACGTGTTATACTTGCTAGTCATATTTAATTTTGTTATAAAATAAAGGCAAATATTAATAGTTTCAATGACATGTAAGGAGGTGACATTTGGAGCCCCCTGAATTCTCAGTATTTGTTACTGTTCTGCTTAGTTACTTGAAAACTGGCTCCTCTCACATTCACTGAAAGGGAAATAAGGGAAATTCCAGATGCAATGAATCAATTCATTGCCTTCATATCTCACAAAGAACTGGGATTACTATCTGAATTCATGACTTCTTAACTCTCTCTTGCTTCAGTAAAATACTCCAACAAACTTTCTCTTTGATCTCTTCCATTTGCCTATCATAACTCTGTAAAAAAAAAAAAAACCTTTCCACTGTAACCCTCTTGTTATCATTAATTGATTCTAGATATCTAGCTGTCCTTATCTCTGCTGCCCTGACAGATTTAACTGATGTGGTAGTATACCGCACTTCCTGGAAAGCTTTGACATCAGACACTTCAAGCATAAACAGAGCCTCAGTAATGGTTTATTATTTTGTTTTCCTGCCTATCTCTTCAAGAGCATCAGCAGTCTAGAAAGCTGTGTTTATGACTGTCCCCAACACTGGTTTGCCCCTCCCCAGTCAATTTTGATTATTTTCTCTTCCACTTACTTAATTTCTTCAGATGCTTTAGCTGAGTTTAATTCTCCTTCACTGTCGTAGTCGGTTTTCTCATTTCTATTCGACGTCACCGCATGGGCAATGGTATTAAACCTATCTCTTGTTTTTCTACTTGCAATAAAATCTTACCTGTCTATAAGCAGGAGATCTAACACAATTTTTCCTTCAATTACATTAGCTACGGTTGGTAACAGAAAGTTAGAGTTCTCCAATTCAGTAACTCCTTTGATCCTTCATGGGTCTTTAACCCACCAGATGTCTGGGGAATCCAAGTCCCTTCGGAGTTCAACATTATGAGAGTTCAACTGACCTCAGCAGCTGGTTTTCCCTCACCTACCATTTTGGTGGCCGATAGCAGATGCCTTATAACGCTGTCATTGTTTTATGTTTCTGTCTCTGTCTTTCTAAATCCAGAGCATGCTAAACCCTTCCTACCCCATCATAACTAGGTTGCTTTATAGAGAATGCAAAATTTCATTAAAATTATGTCAGTATTATGGATTCTAGTGTGGGCTTTTTTTTCTGAAGAGGGATGAGAGTGTGAATCAGAAAATAAATGAAAACCTTATTCTGTTATTATTATTGATAACATTCTTTATTCCAGATCACTCAATGTCTTTTCAATGCTGTTGCACTCTGCACTGATGGTTGGCCAATTTATCTGACATTCTTAAATCCTCTAGGCAGACAAATGAAAAATTTTCTGTGCAAATTTTTGAAGCCCCATAATTTTGAATGTTTTAGGGCATTTCCATTCCACAAATTTCCACAATAGCATAAGTGAATGCAAAAAACTGTTCTGTTTTCTACCCAATTCTCAGGAACTACTCCACTTTTACTACAGTCGATTTCCAATTGTGAATTAAAAACATATTTGAATTGCTAAATGCAAAAGATTTAAGTCCAAAGTACTTGATGAAAATAGATAGGACAAAAACATGAATATAAATCCAAATGAAAATCCTTTGAATTGGATTCCAGGAAATATTTTTTGTAATGCTGTGATTAACGTCTCTGATTCTGGAGCTAAAGACTCTAGTTTAAGTCTTATATGCATGTTCTTACTATATGCATGTTTAAGTAAGCTATATAACAATTATAGGTGTACTTCTCTCTAAATTGGTGACAATACTAAGAGTTTGCCTCATAATATTACTATAGGGATTTAAGTACGTATATATATGATGATTAGCACAATTTTTGGACATAGGTACTTTAGTATAATCTGTCATTATTGCATACTCTGACACTGTAAGCATATTTTAATATAAAAATATTTATGTCACTCATTGGAAAAAATTTTTGAATCTCATGTTCCTGGATTATTTAATTTTTATTTATGAAGAAAATCAAAAGCTGACTATATTTTGAAAAACAAGACAAAATATGCAACATCAGTTTCTCAGAATAACAATATGCCTTGGGTCATTCTACTATTAAATGAATGTCTACAGATTGTGATAATTTCTTGTTTAGCATTGTAAAGTCAGAGAATTTTAAAACTGGAAGTATCGATATCAAATTTATTACAGTGCTTTGTAATTTCCTAAAATCTTTAAAGTACACTTTCTGAATGATTCCTTCTTACACCTTATAAGAGTCTAGTATTACTCCCCTTATTTCAAAGGATAACAAACTGAGGGCCAAAATATTTTAAATGACACAAAGCCAAGCTACTAATGTCTCTGGAAAAATATCTGTTAGATTTTCTGAATGCTCTTATTTCCAAGCAAGAGGATATTACTATCTCGAGTTTGTGGATCAAAACCACTACACAGGTCAATTATTCTCAATAATTTTTATACTCCATCATTTAAGGGAAAGATCATCAAGTTTCTGTGTAACCACTTTCTGTTAACTGGGCTCTATATTCTACGATTAAGCATCATGGCCCACTTAGGTTATTAGGGAACATAAATGATTGGATATTCCACCTCCTTAAGGAATGTAGAGATAGGAGTTGGAAGAATATAGATATATCTTTAGTCATACCATACACTTGTTGAGAGCATATAGTTAAAAATGTGGCTGACAACAATTCAGTCCTCTAGCATCGCTGAATGCAGCCCTAGAAACTGAGAGTAGCTGAGAAAGCCTGGCACGCCAAAATAAATACTACTAATAAATAAACTCAAAGCCTTTTTTGTTTAGAGCACGAATGATGGAAATTTCATGGACAGGCCCATAGAACAAGAACTTGAGAACAAATATTCTCAAAGTTGTATTCTCTAAACTGTATAAAGGTAAAAGGTAAAGGCCCTCCCGTTGATCATCGATTTGCTCGAGCGGGCCCAGTAACGTCTCCATGGGAGACTTTGTTGTTACTGTGTCTGGCATATCGAATACTCTCGGTAGCTTGCCGGGCTCTCCAAGAGGGGCGGAGGAATCGAACTCGGGTCGGCCATGTTGGCCGCTTGTAAGGCGAACGCCCTACCCGCTGTGCTATCACTCCAGCCCTAAACTGTATAAAAAATAAAATTAGTCCAGGGAGTACTTGGTTATCTCCAGTAAGTTTACAGTTTTTGCAAATTTTTCTGGAATTCGATACAAAGGTTCTGGATCCATACAGCAATGATAGTTGTTATTCTAAGAACTTCCCTTCATACTATTATAGTTATTCACCATTGCTTCCTGTGTTGTTCTTTTACCATCACAACCTGAGTTTACTTGTATGCAAATGAAGCCCATAATCATTAGAAAAGTGCTCAAAGATGAGTTATGGAATTGTTAGGACACCGTATCAGCAAATATCTATAATGGTCCATTCTCATTACAGTGCAAACTAAAAATAATATAAACAGACTAGAAATGAAAGAGTTTGAGATGAGTTTTTCTTCAATATCCATTTCTCAGTAACAATTTCTCAACACTGACATTATTGGAGTCATGCAGTCAATGATTTTTTTTAAAAAAGCATTTACTTAAAAAAATAATTTTTTTAGTAGCAGCAAATCGGAGGATTTCTGCAGTATTCCTGGCTTCTACCCACTAGATGCCAGTAGAATGCCCCAAGTTGTGATAACCAAATTATCACAAGACAATGTCAAATGTCCCAGGGAGAAGCCTCAAGTTGAAAATCACTGGTGTGGCTATTACTTTTTCTTCTGTCCCACTGATAAATATGACTTTTTCATGATTCTCTCTGCTGTAAGAGAAAAATCCCAGCAAAGGTGACAGGGGTCGCCTTGAGTGCAGTTGTCTTTATTTTGCTGGCTGTCTTTGTCTCTCTATCTTAGTAACACCACACACATGCACATACTTAAACCTTTTATCTTCCAAGCCTGCATGTTAGAGAGGAAAAGGAGCCCATGGGTTTGTGCTGTCAAGGCTTCCCTCTTAAGCCCTTTCCAACTTATAATTTAATAGATAAAGAGTTGTGCGGTAACATGGTTTGCCAATTCAACGTTCGAACCTGGTGATATTGCTGTGCCATACTTTCAGCCAAAATCATTGTTAAAGCAAAAAAAAAAATCTAAATGACTCCCTCATATAGTTAGCGCTTTACAGTCCAATGTGGAACATTCTTTCCTTTATGGGCTGTGCGCTATAAAGTGTATAGAAAGATGTTTAATGTGTCGTCGAGGGTAAAATTATTAGCGTACTATATAGGATGCAGTCGGAGAGCAAAAGAACCGAGGCTGGTGTTTGCCCTTAAAGGAGATGCAGTCATATAATAAAGAGCCTGAGAGCTAGGGTTTACTGTACTTTGGGAATTAATCACATAAACTATAAATTGAGTTCAACAGGCTGACTGGGTAAATAGGCACAGCTAATGAGGACACTATGAGATCTTATAAGAGAGCTGACTGCCCCAGGAAAAATAGTCCGTGGCGCACCTGATGGAAAACTAGAAGACATCAAAGCATAAAGGATTAGTGCTCTCACAGTGTTGAGAAATGGCCGGGGGGAGATTCACCAACTTATTACCCACACCCGAGCTAATCCTGTTATCTGCAAAATATAACTGTGTTCAGAAACTGCCACCACCTCAACTTGCAGGAGGATAATTTTTGCGTTGAATGCGAACAAAAAAAAAAGTGCAGGAAATTTTCATCCGACTACAGACAAAAAAAAAAATAGAAGATGATTAATATTTTTAAAGGCTCCTCATTTCCTCCACTCAGACTTAACTGCGTGTGTGAAAACATACCTAGGTGGAAAGCTCCTGCCTGTCTAAGTGGTATTAGAGCCGGGAGAGGGGACAAGAATGTCTGCCACCAAGTTTATGGGATTTTTTTTTTCAAAACTGCTTGTCAGCGAAATGAGTTTCAGTGGGATGTGCATCATTTATAATTAAGCCTATACTAATTCCAAGCACACTGGATTTACCTCTGCGAAGCAGGCAGGCACTCTGTTTGAAAGGTGGAAGAACTAATCAAAGAAGTAAAGAACCTGCCAGCCCCTTTGCAGCCCTTTGCTGTCCAGGCAGCCAGCTCAGGATATTGATTGCTGGGGTGACACCCACCTGATCCCAACAGATGATCTCTGCGGGGTGGGGAAAGGGGCAACCCCCTGAGCTCCCTGCCAATCTGCCTTGGGGGAAATGGCTTCCTGGGCCAAAGCTGACATTCGGTTCAGGCTTGTTTATGCAACGGAGGATCCCAATGTTTAGAAGGGAACAGTAGTTTCTCCACAGCCTCTTGACTGATTGGAGAAGCAGAAGGTGAGCCAAAGCTGGGGCAATCGCAAGCTGACCTCTGTTTTCCAGGTACACCCCTTTTTCTCTCCTTCCCTCCCCTTTGTCTCCCTGAGCTATTGATACCACGGCTTATGGGTGAATACGGAGACTCTGCAGGGCCCTGCCAAGCACAGGGCTTAGGTCACCCGATGAACTGAAATGATTATCAAGTGAGTCTGTGAGGACTCCCAAGATCTCGGTGACAATTTCAGCAATTAGCACCCCCACCCTCCAAAGAAAAAACAACCCTCAAGAAAAATTATGTATTGCTTTGAGTTTGAATTTGTGAAAATCAGTTCTGCGACATAGGTCTCCTCTGGCAGAAAACCTGAGAATCGTCGTTTTATTATTCGAAGAATAAAACAAGATTTTGAAACAGTGCCAACAATCTGGGTTGGTCTCTATGCATTCTAACGGACTTCTCTGTTATGCTTAAGCTTTCTGATATGAACAGGCCCAGATGCTACAACCTCCCCATCTCCCCAGTTCACTTTTCTGCAACCCATTTGCCCCTTCATTTGCAAAGAATCGGCTTTCCTAGTTTGCTTCTCTTGAATATTCACTCTGTTCCCCACGCAGAGTTTTTACGGCCTGTCTATGCCCCTCATGCAAGTGCTGTTTTCTTTTCTCTCCATTTCAGAGTACCCACTTGCTCACAGTTTCAGTGATCTCCCTTGACTAAAGATTACCAGAACTTTCTCATGAGGACTTCCTTCAAGCCAAGTTTCCTGAAGCTGGTATAGACACCAGCATCTTTCTGCACATGACCACTGAGATCTCTCTCTAACCCAAACACCTCATCTCCAGCTGCAATTTGAGGGGGGATCTGACCTCAGTCTTCCTTACCCAGATAGGCGCTCAGCTGGCTTGGCATTGGTTGGTTGGTAGGCCTCACTCATTTCCATAGGATACAATTATCCTTAAGTGTCTTTTCCATTCCATAAACAAAAATGATCATGATGCAGAAACCAACTAAAGTGCCCCTCCAACTCCCTATACCTCGAAGTCTTAATAAACCGGTTCTTCCCAGGATCCCCCCTCTTCTGAGCATTTATCATTTTTACCGTCCCCACTACACATTAGACACTGCATTCCTTAAGCTGCTAAAGCAATGGTTAAGGTAAGATTGGCTGCCATCTCAATTTAGAGAAGAGAAAGTTGAGTGTCTGAAGGTCAGTGATTTGTATAGTCAGAAGGCTCATTTCTGGCCGAATGAAAAGTGAATCACTGTTTCTTAGCGTGTATTTTTAATGGATTTTAGTGGATCTTAATGATGACTATTATACCACTCTAGTTTTTTTTTTTTTCAAAAAAATGTAATAAATCTAAGCATAGGTTATCTATGTTTCTCTCTAACATCTAAAACACACACATTTTACCTCTTAGCACGTGGCACGATATAGGAACTCAATAAATGCTTAGAAATTAATTTGGGTTTATTATCCCAAAAAGATTAATCACTACAAGACCTGAGAGCCCCTGTCATAGGTATCTTTGAGTGATTTGGAAATTCCTCCTCTTAAGATCTTTAAACAAAGGGAGAAAATTGTCTTCCTTAAATGAACCACTGCCTGAAGGCAGGGGGATAGATTGGCTTTAGGAGTTTCATTTCATCACTATAATCCTATGATTATCTCACTTATATCCCTGGAAGGAAGATAGAAAGCAGGTTGAAAAGGAGCCATAAATCATCTTCTGTGGACTCATGAATCCCAGTCATGCCTCCACCCCCTCCCTTCCCCCCAAGAACTTGGCTTTCCATGGGCAGTACTTAGCTGGCCTGCCCTGCCTGGTCACAGAGAGCACCTCCACCTACTCCATGAACCCTCGGGCGCCCAGAGCAAATAAGGGACCCTTACTGAAATGGCAGACTAAATAGTAGTCGAAAGCACGATTCTCAGAATTCATCCTGGGTTCCAACTACGGAACCACTAGCAACTTATTTAACTTCACTGGCTTCAGTTTCCTGCTCCAGAGAATGGCAGAAGTTATCTGCTAAGACTTATGAAGATCAGATCAAATAATACAAGGAAATTTTCTGCCCTGATGAGAAACATCTATGGGCTTCTCTAAAACATCACTGGGAATGAGTTTCTATATATGCTCCAGAGCTGGTTCAATTTGACAACGGTCATTTTAGTCCCACTGTCTCTCTGAAGTCTCCAGGATGAGATGGTAGATACTTCTAGAAGTAAAACCACACCTTTGCTGGTTCCTATTCCCAAAACACCTGAACTACCAGATATCATTGGTCCCATACAAAGGGAAGAATAAGATTCTATTCACATCTGACTACTTGAGCAAGGAAAACTAGTATCAGAAGCCAACTAAGATCTTTGAATCAGAAAGCCTACTTCCTTTCATCTCTTAAACCTTACTTCTTCTTTGATGTGATTTTCTTTTGGGGTGAACCCTTAAAATATAAGTGATGGAGAGAAACGAATAGGGTTTTTTTTACTTTCCTTTGCTTGGAGTAAGGCTATAAAGAAAGTATTCATCTTACTGAAATAGCCCAAATGTTCTAGCAGATGTATTAAATGTGGTAGAGCTTTAAGAGAACACTGGTGGGTTCTGTGCAGAAACACAAGACACCCAATTACCAATATTATACACTTGGAAGTCTTGGTAACTTGATTGGTGAAAGAAAGAGTTTTTTTTAAAAAAAAGATATCTACTGAGTGATGTAAGGTAGTCTATAGGAGGGAGAGTGAGAGGGAGCAAAATGGTGGTGGCGTCTCTCAGAACACTGAACTGTGGGGCCCAATAGCACAAAAACTCTCTGTAATTTCATGGAATGAATGTAAGTGTCCATTCTTTTTTCTCAAAAAGGCATTTTTCATGGCCAAGCCTGGCTCCTGGAACTGCTTAGTCAGCCCAGACTTCCACCGTGAGTGACCAGCTTGGACAGCTGGGAAGCTCCAGAAACTTTTGGCCAGCAAGGCGCCCACTCTGGGCCCAGAAGCCATGCCAAGACTAAAAACAGGAACCACTCCTATGGGTCAGGGACTACCATTTCTTCCCTAGACTAGGCTGCACCACCCACCGCATATTATGGAGGAAAACCTCCCTGAGTATAGTCTGGAGACCTAGGAATGGGGTGTGTGCCCCCTATTTCATTTTCTGCTGGACATGTAGCTGCAGCCCACCGCCCAGACCATGCATGACAGCAGCCCTGGCCTGGGTCCTGGTCCCTATGGGGGCAGCTGCTCCAGCCATCACCACTGGGGCCCAGGGGCATGGTACCACCAGTGCGTCTACCTGGATCTTTGGCGCGGGTGCCTGAGCAGCCTGATGGTGCCTTCAGACTTCCTGATACCCCAATTCACTGCTGTACTTCTGGCCAGACTCCAGCAATTCAGGACCAAGTTTCCCGAGAAATTAAAATGCCCAAAGTTAGATAATGTGGGAACCACGCCCCCAAAACACCTCCAGCTCAGCCATACAAGCTCATTTATTGACCTTGTGTCAGAGACCCATAAATAAATCACAGAAAAACATCAAAAGCCACAGATAACCTGTGCAAGGCTGAACAGATCAGTGTAGATCAGAGAGGCAGGGGGGAGGGTCAGTCTGGTGCCCACCAAGACAGAGCCCCCAGCAGCCACTTGCTCCCACAATCCAAAATTGCCAACCATTTCCCCTGACCAGAGCACACCCTCTCGAGGTGAATGTCACCAAGATATGAATCTGCTGAAAATTTAGATATGCGGGTTTTGTGACTGACATTTCCGGGCTTTCTCAGGGTTGGGATAAGCTAACTCTTCTCCCCTCCTTGTACCACTGGAAGCTCCAGCAGTTACATCCACACGCAAAAGCTGCCACCCAATTAAAAAAGAAAAAAAAAGCTATTCCAACTGTACCTTCCCCATAAAAATATTGAATGCCCTAAACAAACATGATGACTTTAGTACCTGTATGGCAAACCATAATGCACAAAAGGAGAGAGAGAGGAAGAAAGAAGAAATGTGCCTTCCAAACAGGCAGGTGTCTGTGTAGGGGGGATGAGGGGTGGTATAAGGGTGGTGGAAGGGAAACTGAAGTCATTAGTGGTGGGAAATATACAGTGATGGAGAGATGGATGTTCAAACATTGTATGACTGAGGCCCAATCATGAGTAGCTTTGTGATGGTCTATCTCCCTGCGATCCAATTTAAAATAAGGGGGTGGGGTGGGGCGGAGAATGAAACAAACTTAAAAAAAGTTAATGTAGTTCTTTCAAGTTTTTAGAAAATTTTAACAACACATATGACTGAAAAACCTTCAGATGAGTACCTTTAATAAGAGATAGAAGAGATAGTTTTATTTTAGTGAACCATTTTTTTTTTGATTTCTGGAGAATTAAAAAATAAGCCAAGTCCCCCTCTTTTTGAGGTAATATTCAGTCATTCATGGAGAAATGCTTATACCTCTTGCTCACTCCACTATTCACAGACTTAATTTTCCAGAGGGCTGGAGCGATAGCACAGTGGTAGGGCATTTGCCTTGCACGCAGCCAACATGGTCGACCCGAGTTCAATTCCTCTGCCCCTCTCGGAGAGCCCGGCAAGCTACCGAGAGTATCTCGCCCGCACGGCAGGGCCTGGCAAGCTCCCCGTGACATATTCGATATGCCAGACACAGTAACAACAAAGTCTCCAATGGAGATGTTACTGGGCCCGCTCGAGCAAATCGATGAACAACAGGAGGGCCTTTACTTTACTTTACTAGAGCAATTTTCCAGAAGAAAGGAAAAAAGGACATAACTCTCTTCATTAACCCAAGCCTCTATACAGATAAAAAAAATCCTTAAATAGTGTCTCAGAAAAATCTCTATTGTGTCCTTGAACAAGGACACAGCCTACAGAGACTTCTGTTCCTGAGATTCCCAACTTCCCACCCTGGTCCAGTCATAGCAACCTAGGTTCAGTCCAGAGCAAATCTGCTTGGAGTGGGTCTCACTTCTTTGGCACCCTCAGGATGTGGTGGGGAAGTTATCTCTCCACTGCTCATCAACATGCCAAAGAACCAAGAGTTCTGAAACCTAAAAATAATACTGCAAAAGTTTATGACCAATGTATTGGAAAGAATCAATGATGTATTATCTTTAAAATAGACTTCATTCCAATTTACATACAAGTGGTACAACATGGAAAGTATCATGCTAAGTGAAATGAGTCAGAAAGAGAGGGATAGACATAGAAAGATTGCATTCATCTGGGGGATATAAAGTAACAAAATAGGAGATTAATACCCAAGAATAGCCGAGATCAGTACCAGGAGGATTACTCCACAGCTTAGAGGCCAGCCGGGCATTCTAGGGGAAAGGGCAGCTCAGATAGAGAAGGGAGCACTAAATAAAGGGTGTTTGGAGCATCCTCCCAGGAGGGGAGATGCATGTCGAAAGTAGACTATGGACTGAACATGTTTGCCACTCAATGCCTGTTTTGCAGACCACAACACCCAAAAGGAGAGAGAGAACAAAAGGGAATGTCCTGCCACAGAGGCAGGGTGGGATAGGGGGGATGGGGGTGGGAGGGATATTATCCATGGTGGTGGAAAATGGGCACTGGTGGAGGGATGGGTATTTGATCATTGTATAATCGAAACCCAAGCACAAAAAATTGTAAGTCTACAACTGTACCTCATGGTGTTTCACTAATAAAAATTAAAAAAAATAGACTTCATTCCATCCAATGTGATATTGCTATATTTTACTTAAGGACTCAGTGCCAGACTCCATTGGGAGTGCTCCATAATATGGCACATCAGCTTTTAAAAATGTAAACTATGGGGCTGGAGAAACCACAGGTAGGACACTTTCCTTGCATGCAGATGACCTGGGTTCAATCCCCAGCACCCAATATGGCCACTCAGGGGTGATTGCTTGAGCATCACTGGATATAACCCAATCCTATCCCACCACATCAAAAGTGAAGTATGCTGAATTTCAAAACTGATGGCAAAATCAATGGACTGGTGACCTGAATTATCCTTTCAGGAGCATTAGGGAAAGAAAGTACCGGTATGAGCAGCCATAAAAGTCCATTCTCTTCATGCTGGGTTTCAGAATGTCAGTGTTTCTCCATCCTAATGCTTCTCAAACTTTAACAAACCCACAAAACCCAGCAGAGTTCATTGAAATGAAGATTCTAATTCGGTAGACCTGAAGTTGGGATGGAGAAATTTTATTTCTATGCGGTGTTCACTAGCTCCTGAGTAAGAATCACACGTCAGTGGCAAAGATCTAGCAATCTTCAAATGTTGATTCTTTTTTAAATGAGTTATAGTGGCTTGAGAGATACAACAGCAGGTAGAGTATTTGTCTTGCATGCAGCCAACTAGGGTATGATCGCTTGTACCCAACATAATCCCCCGAGTCCCGCTAGGAGTGATCTCTGAATAAAGAGCCACGAGTAAGCTCTGAGCAGTGCTGGGTTTGGCAAAAACAAAAATAAAATAAAAATATACAACTGTAATATAAAATCATATTAGTATCATGTGTACAGCATGATTTGATATTTGTGTATAGTATCAATTGATCACATTTTAATATCAGCTCTCTTACTCGCAAACATATAATTTATAGTTATGAAATATTGACACCACGATATAATTTACATCCCAGGAGACTTGTACAAGTTATAAAATATTTCTCTCACCCATTTGTCCAGTCCCAACCGCATAGTATGGGTTTGAGATTATTGCACACACACTTTTAAGATCATGTGATACTTTGTTTTTGACCCTGTATAACTTTTTTTACTTAGCATAATGCCAGCAAGTTCCATCAATGTTTCCACAAATGGTAGGAATTCCTTCTTTTTTGTGATTGAATAATATTCCATCGTATAAATGCACCACATTTTATTCATCATTCCCCAGTAGGTTAAGTTAGTATAAGTGACCGGTTAGGTCACTTACATATCTTGTCTATTATAAATAGTTAATAACATGGAATTACAGCTATCTATTTGAGTTGTTCTATTTTCTTTGGATAAAGTCCCAGAAGTGGAATCGTTGGACCATTTAGTAGATCTATTTTAATTTGGGAGGGAAACCTCCACACTATTTTTCATAGCGACTGCATCAATTTTCAGTCCCAGAAATATGGTGTGAGGGTTCCTTTTTTCCTACATCTTCATCAACACTTTTATTTCTTGACTCACTCATAATATTCATTCTAACAAGTATCCTGTGCTATCTTGTTGGATTTTCTTTTCCCTCGTGACTAGTAATGATGAACATCTATTTATGTACTGATTACTGTTTATATTCACAACTATATTATATTTAGGAGGAAGATACAAGTGGTAAAATATGAGGCTTGTTTCACACAGCCAGAAAAAATATCATAGAATCAGGACAGACATCCTGGTATTTTGACCACCTGCCCATACTGTTAGGGCTAGAGCGATAGCACAGGGGTAGGGTGTTTTCCTTGCATGCAGCTGGCCTGGCCGAGCCGGGTTCGATTCCTCCGCCCCTCTCGGAGAGCCCGGCAAGCTACTGAGAGTATCTCGCCCACACAGCAAAGCCTGGCAAACTACCTGTGACGTATCCAAACACAGTAACAAGTCTCACGATGGAGACGTTACTAGACCCACTCCAGCAAATCGATGAATAACGGGAGGACCATGACCTTGACCTTCCCAAAGAGGAGGCACTGGAAATGAAATCACAAGCAGCAAAGGAGTTACCCAAAGATTTATGGGAATATTTCCCAAAGAAATCTACTGCCATGCATAATCTGTAACAGAAGAGAATGAGTATTAAACAAGGAGAAAGGAAGTCCAGATTTCAAGTCCTTTCCTATTAATTAGCTCCTAGATGATTCTGGTTCTAACTTAACTCCAACGCACCTTACCACTCTAGCTCTCTTTTCTTCTCCTGTGACCTATGAAAAGGTAATGGTTCAGTGCCTCTCCCTGTATCGCGGCCACACACCAAAAGAACTCATCAACATCTGATTCATTGTGTTTATCACAAGATATGACATTTTATGGAATGGGAAGAACATCCTGGAGACAACGGGATGTGAATCCTACTTTTCAATTAATTAGTGAAAGAATTCACAAGCAAGATCCTTAATTCTACCATTTCTAGGTTTCTCTGTAAAACAGTAATCATCACAGTACCTACATCGTGAAGTTGTAACTAGAGACTTAAGTTTATTAGTATCAGTAAGACAGTTGAAACAACACTTGGGTCAATTGTCCCATTTCAAATTCATATCTTAAGCCTTCCACTTATTTTCAGTAAGACTTCCCCTTATTTAGAGTAAGACTCAGTTGAGGGTTTGAAATTAACAAGCTGGAAGCGCTTACGAAATATTGAATGGATTATGTATCATATCTTGAATGGTTATGTATCTTTCGGTAAAGAATAGTCTGAAAAATAACTTTATTCTTTAAGAAACTAAGGAGGCTTGGTGAATTTTTACCAGTCATAGGCCTGTGCATCCTTTCAAAAGTTTGTTATTGATTTTTAGGATATTGTTGATGAAAATGAAAGAAATGTGTCACTCTTAGGAGGGAAGAAGGAACAGGGACATCTGTACCAAGTTTAAGGTAAGTGAGGATATGCACATTTTAGGAGCCCACCTCACCCCTAATCTAACATGCTTGCATCAGGCTATTCCAGGTTTTGACAGGTTGTTATTAACATGCTCATAGATCCCTCGGCTTCATCTGATCAGTTACCCTCCCTCCTTAAAATCACTTTTGTGGGAGGATGAAAGGGAAAGCAAAATGATTGAGGTGACAGGTCCCATGGTGTATTGAAGAACTGTGTCAGAAAATGCTGCCAAAAGCTATTTTCAATTGGAAAGGAAACACCCTTTTGCGCTTTGTAATTCATGGGTGGACCACAAGAAAGTGAAAATAGCTAATGTCTATGGAACGTTGCCACTCACACATAGCAACGGCCTTATTTACAGATACAAAAATCATTACTTCTTCTGTTCCCTGAAGCACAACTTTAATGCTGGGGAAATTTCCTCGGATCAGAAACAGAGAAGGCTAAATCTTTGAGATGGCTTCACTCCAACCTCCAAAGTTTGAACAACAACCTTGTGCATGCAATTTCAACTACTTTCTCCCAAGCCCTCTCTTCCCTTACCTATCCCTTCTTTTTTTACCAGACACGGGTTTCTGTCGTTTCTGGTACAATCTATCCTTTCTACTTTTACCTGAAATGGATTTTCTGGCTGGTTCCAGAGGAGTAGTGTGAAATCAGTCCATGGTCTTGATTTGTGTGCAAAAAAATCAGATTTTAAAAAAATAATACATCTATGATATTTTCCTTACATAAAATACAGCGTAATACTAAATCTATTTTGTAGGAAGAAAATCAAGAAATTCTATGTCCTCCAAGGAGGTTCTTTTCACAAATGAATATGTTGATGTAATAGATCTTCATGACTCTGGCAGGAATTATAATTAAAATGCTGACCGAGCTCATATTATATGCTAAGAACTCTTCTAAGCACTTTATACACATATAAACACTTTCATATTTTATATATATGCTTATGGTATAACTAAAGTTATGCTCAGTGTCCACAAATAGGTTGAGTAACTTTGTCTAAGTTACATAGACAATAAGTGCAGACTTATCACATTCATTTTGCTCTGGAGTTTACGTTTTTTCGGTTCTTTTGTTTGGTTCAGGAATCACACACAGAAGATTGGAGGGGAAGGAATAATAGTGCATAGCGTTACTTTAGCAGGTCTTGGAAAACCATGTGGTACCAGGGATCAAGCCCAGGCCCCCTGCATGCTCAGCATGTGCTCCAGACCATGATTCCATCTCCCTGGTCCACAGAGTTTACCACTGTGATATTCATCTTTGCCAGAGCGGTCACATGCAGAGAGAGGAGAAAAACATGTACCCTAAGCTTCTTTGCAGACTTTTGTCTCAAAGTCTTCACACAACTCTCAAAATACTCTGTAATACTACTGTAAATATCACTATCACCCCGTTGTTCATCAATTCGCTCGAGCGGGGCCAGTAACATCTCCATCTGTCATGTGCTAGTGTAGCCCGATGACATATTGGGTGCTCCTTCAGGATCAGGGGATTGAGGACCATTCATTGTTACTGTTTTTGACATATTGAGTATGCCACGGTTAGCTTGTCAGGCTCTGCCCTGCGAGTGGGATACTCGCGGTAGCTTGCCAGGCTCTCTGACAGGGATGGAAGCTTTTGGGGCAGCCTCTAATCACCTTTACAGGTGTTTCTAGTCAGGCATATAGGCGGGTATGATACTCTCAGTAGCCTGCTGGGTTCTCTGAGAGTGAGAACTAGACAGTAAGAGGTCTTCCAAGGTCTTCCGGGAGCTTGGTTTTAGAGTCTCTGGACGGCCGTTGATGGGGTTACACGGCAGTTGGTGGGTGTAACTGTCTAGCTACTGGAAGGTGGGGGAGCTGGGTGGAGGAGGCCCAGTCCCGAACTGAGCAGGCTTGGAGATCTCAGCTCCGGGTCCTCTGCCAGTTCCTCGTCCAAGCGTGTGGAGAGTGGTCTCAGCATGACTTTGGCTGGGTCCCAGAGGTCTTCAGCTATCGGGGCTCTGCTCAGGGTGGAGAGGGAAACTCAATCCACCCTCCTCCAAGGAGCCCCAATGAGGACAGCCAGGTGTGGGGGCAGGCACTGTAAATATAAAAGATAAATTTCAGAGTTCTAAATTTTATGTAGTAGGAGGGTGATATTTTCTGGCTAAATGGGATGCTATTTCATAACTTGGGCAAAGAGAGTGAAGAGGAATTTCCTGTAGATCTGTATTGAAGCTGCTTTTCTTCCCAATATATAATATTCATATCTGTATATAGAAAAATATCAAAAGTACAAGTTTGGTATGGGAGAGGCCTAGGTTTTAAAACTTACCTATTATGAAGTCTATAACTTTGGAATAACCAAAGGCCTCCAAGTGATAAAACTTGGGTGATCATCTACTTTTCCACTTAAATCTGCTGTGAGATGGTTTATACTAAAGATGAGTGCAAACTTAGTAAATAATAAGAATGATGAAGGAGAAGAGAAAAGTAGAAGAAGGAGAAGAGGAGGGGGAGAAAAAGAGAAGATAGTAGGCAGAGGAGGAAGAAGGAAGAGGAAGAAAACGAAGGAGGAAAAGGAATAGAAGAAAGAGGAGGAAAAAAGGAGGAGGAGGAGGAGGAGAAAACCAATCAATAAGAGTAAATAGTGATAATCTGGACCAAGTGGTAGATACAACCACAAAAAGAGTGGGTACAACCTTGCTGGCAGTATAACCCCTCCGATGACTTTAATTTTCTATTTTATTTTTGTTTGGGGACCACGCCTTGCAGTGCTCAGGGATTAAACCTGGCTCGTTACTACAGGATCGCTCCTGGAAGCACTTGAGGGGTGATATGTGGTCCGAGGGATGAAACTAGCATTGACCATGTGCAAGGCAAGCTTCCTGTCCACAGTACTGTCCTCTTCATCTCCTCTCATATAATTGGGTAATAGGCTTTAGCAATGATGTAGTGTAGGCCTTGTGTACGAAACCCTGCATTGAACCTAAACACTGAAAAATAGTAAGATTATCTCTAACAGAACTTCTTTAATGAGACTCTGAGTAAAATTTTTTTATTTTTCATTTTTAATTAAATAACTCTCAGAGAGCCTGGCAAGCTACCGAGAGTATTCAATATGCCAAACACAGTAACAAGAAGTCTCACAATGGAGATGTTACTGGGCCCGCTTAAGCAAATCGATGCACAATGGGAAGACAGTTAAATAACTGTGATTTTAAAAGTTATTGATAGATGATTTTAGGCATATGGTATTTCATCACCAATCCTATCACCAGTGTCACATTAATTCCACCACATTTTCGCCCTATTCCAACCTCTTCTCTATCCCCATCTGTCAATTTAACAGACACATTACAAAGTTTCAGTGGTTGCAGCTTAGATCTCATGTTTTCAGTTGTGTTGAGTCTGTGTTTTAGATATGAGGCTATGCCACTCACCCATATCACCAGTATAACTGAAGACCTCACACCTGTTCACCCATTACTTCCTGTTCTCTTCTTCCCAATAGATTTCTTTCCTTCTCTCTCTTTCTTTTCTCTAAACACTGGGGTGATCAAGGGTGATCTATGTAGGGTCAAAGCCATAATGAAGTGGGGAGGAAATTTGCCCTGCATGTGGCTGACTGGGTTCGATCCTGGGCATCCCATATGGATCATATGGTTCCCAAAGTACCACCAGGTGTAATTACTGAGTAATTGCAGAACCAGGAGTAACTCCTCAACATGCCAAGTGTGATCCCCCACCCCCAAAGAACTATAGGAATTAAAAATCTTTGAGTAAATAACTTTGTAGATCATGACCATTAATGAAAAAATTTTAAATTTTTGAACTACAAAATAAAAAACAGGTAATCTAGGCATTCCCTTTTACTAAAATACATTTTTTTTTAATTTTTATTAGTGAAACACCATGAGGTACAGTTGTTGACTTACAAATTTTTGTGCTTGGATTTCGGTCATACCATGATCAAATACCCATCCCTCCACCAGTGCCCATTTTCCACCACCAAGGATAATATCCCTCCCCCCCCCATTCCCCCCATCCCCCCCTGACACCGTGGCAGGGCATTTCCTTTTGTTTTCTCTCTCCTTTTGGGTGTTGTGATCAGCAAAAGAGGCACTGAGTGGCAAACATGTTCAGTCCAGTCTACTTTCAACCTGCATCTCCCCTCCTGGGAGGATCCTCCAATAAAATACATTTTCTTATTCAGTATTCTATATGCCACAGGTAAGTGAGATCATCCTGTCTTTGTCTTCCTTCTTCTGGTTTACTTCTGAGTAAAGTTTCTTAACAAAATGAAAAATAATATCCTCAACAACTTTCCAAACAAATAGAGTATAAAGATTCCATAAGTCTATTTTTCAAAAATTGAGTTTAAAAAAATGAAACAGTTCAGCTTGATTTATTTTTATGAGATATGGAGACTGAGAGTAAAGGAAGGCTTAATGTGATCAAAAGCATAATCTTTGATAATCTGGCTTGATTCAAGGGGGAGAATCTATTGAAAGCTTCCTTTCTTTATTTTTACACATGGATTCCTCTGAGAAGATTGTGAAAGTTATTAAAATTGTAATAAGATTGAAAGTTAAGGAGATTTCAAAATAGTTCTTAGAAAACACCATGTTTACACATATCCAAATATTTGTTAATGTCATTTTAGTCAGTTGGCAGATTTCTTAAATCCTATCCATCAGTTGCTAACCAGTTTCTCAGATTTCAGATCAGAAACTATTTGGAAGGATATATGAAGTATGGTTTCTCCCATAATATTCACCAATATTCTTTACATTGGCCATTTATGATATGAACTGAGAAGCAGATGAAATTTGAACAGTGAGAGTAAGCCGATGAGTAGTTAACTTATTGCAGAAATTCAGTAATAAAGAATAAAACTGTTTTCTGATGATATTTCTGCCTACTTGTTTGGTCACAGGTATGCCACTTCGAAAAGTAAGATTATTCTCCAAAACACTCAATTACTAATTTGAATAAATTGTTTACTAGACATAAGCTATTCTTTACTCGTAAGTATTTCTAAACTAACTTTGACCCTGCTAATATCCGAACAATTGTTATTTTGATCAATACCTTTGACTAATAGACCTGCCAGGGCACAATAGTTGCCAAGTACAGATGAAGTTTTATTTTATTTTATTTTATTTTATTTTGGGGTTTGGGGGAATATTAAGTTATGTTCAGAGTCTATTCTTGGTACTGTGCTCAGGAAAGACAATTGTCCATGTTTAGACCATAAGCTCTGTGCTCAGGTGTTGTTCTGGCAGTGTTCAGGGAAACTTGCAGCTCCAGGAGAGAACCTCCCACATAGGAAGGAAGGAAGGATGCTCTCTGTCCTTTGAGCTATCTCTTGGCCCTTGTGATTTTGTGTTAAAGATTCTGGCATTGACATATATCTTTGGAAAGGTGACATTAAACCAGGTAATGAATATTGGCTTTGAGTGGCATGATCCTACAGTAACCCGCTTTTACTTAGCAGGTTGTTTTTCTTTTCTTCTTTGACTTTTGTTTAATAATTTTAAGTTTCTATTTTGAGGAAATTATTTCTATTTTCTTTTCGGGTTTCAAACTCCTTAGCAAGTCCCTGTAAAAAAGTAGTCAATTTGATCAAATAGTCCTAGCTAAGTGAACAGATATATTGCTTGTACAATTGGCATATTAGATACAAACAAAATTGAGAAAATATAGTGGATGGCAGCATATTAAATATTCTTGGTTTAAATTCTTGATATTAATAACTTTTAAGATAATAATTAGGTTTCATAGACTATTTCATGGTCTATTGAGGCCACATCTCATTTATGGCTGTCATTGTTACTGTCCTCCTGTTGTTCATCGATTTGCTCCAGAGGTCCCAGTAATGTCTCCATTGTGACAATTGTTACTGTGCTTGGCATCTCGAATATGTCATGGGGAGCTTGCCAGGCTTTGCCGTGCAGGCGAGATACTCTCGGTAGCTTGCCAAGCTCTCTGAGAGGAGTGAAAGAATCGAACTCGGGTCAGTCATGTTGGCTGTGTGCAAGGCAAACGCCCTACCCGCTGTGCTATCACTCCAGCCCCATTTATGGCTATAACACTAAAATATAAATGTTTGGAAAGAGAAATAAGATAACATATGAATCCAGAGAGTCCAAAATATGTTACAAACTTCAATGATTAAATTTCATTCCATTAGAAATTACTAATTCTTTTTCCTACTGGATTATCCTGATGACCCTTAAAATATGGGGTTTGTATTTGTAACTGTAATTGAGCATTCATATTAAACTCACACTTAATCTACAACTGATTTTGATGTTTAAACTACAGGACAAAGGTAAAGGTAAAGGTAAAGGCCCTCCCGTTGATCGTCGATTTGCTCGAGCGGGCCCAGTAACGTCTCTATTGGAGACTTTGTTGTTACTGTGTCTGGCATATCCAATACTCTCGGTAGCTTGCCGGGCTCTCCGAGAGGGGCGGAGGAATCGAACTCGGGTCGGCCATGTTGGCCGCTTGTAAGGCGAACGCCCTACCCGCTGTGCTATCATAATGGCACAATATCATTTTGTTGGGTTTTTTTGGTATTTTACTACAAGATTTCAGATTTTGAAGCTATCTATGAAAGAAAAATAAATCCCTAAAGTCTGTTTGATCTCTGGATCATTACTAGGAAACTAAAATTTAGAGATTTTTAAAAGCAATGAATATAGCATAGTTTATAAAACCTCCCATCAACCTAATGGAGGTATATATTAATAACTGAATAACAGCCTGCAGAAAAAAAATCATCAAGATTTTTCAGACAGTTCTATTTGAAACTCAGCTTTATTGAGAAATTCTTTGCCCACGCCTAAACCAGAAAAATTCAGGTTTTGATCATTTCATACACTTGATTTCCATGAATATATTTTAAAAATGGATTCTGCTGCTTTAAGAAAAAAATAAAACCAGTGAGGTGAATTTCCTAAAACTCACACAAATGAGAATCATATTTGAGAAGTTAATCAGGGTTAATCTGTTGGTAAGAGATGAGAGTTTACAAGTCAAAAGGGCTTTGAGGGGCTGGAGCGATAGCACAGCGGGTAGGGCATTTGCCTTGCACGCAGCCAACATGGCTGACACAGGTTCGATTCCCAGCATCTCATATGGTCCCCCAAGCACCGCCAGGAGTGATTCCTGAGTGTATGAGCCAGGAGTAACCCCTGAGCATTGCTGCGTGTGACCCAAAAAGCAAAAAAAAATAAATTTAAAAAAATAAAAAAATAAAATAAAATAAAAGGGCTTTGAACAGTTTGAAGAAAAAAGGTTTTCATTCAAAATCATTTAAAATTTACATTTGTAATTTTTTTATTTCTTATTGAGATTCTGTGACTTACAACTCAATGTGTGGATCGCCTCTCCAATTTTGTTGCCTTTGGCCCTTTGCTGTTACCTTGCTACATGTCTTTAAGTTCCACATATGAGAGAGATCATCCTGTATCTATGCATTTTCTTCTAGCTGATCTCACTCAACATGAAGGAACGTCAACTTTTAAAGTTGTTATCTTGAAAACCGTATTTCTGAGAAAACAAATCCACCTGGGATAGAAGACTATGATCTTTCTTTTTTACAGCAAAATACTCTTAAAATTTTACTGGAAGTGTGGAGATAAGGGCAAGTAAAAAGTATAATATTCAACATTAAAAAATATATTTTACTGGTGAATGCAAAATCATCAAACTGCGAAGAGAGCATCTCCCCCAAATAAGGGTGTGGAGAGACAGAGACACAAAGAAACTGTTTGGTTGTTCTTTTCTCCCTAAAAATACCATTGTGACTAAATTGTATAGGCAGATGGTTGCTTTCTTCATAGGAGACAATAAGCAAACTGTAATGAATAACCATTTGACTGAAAATATAGTTTGCATAAAGGACAGAAGAAATGAGAATGAAGATACACGGTGTTTGAGGGGGCAAGAGCTTCACTCCAGCAACAGGAAGAGAAGCAAAGATGGCTGTGAGTGACAGTTAAAGAAAGGACTAGAATAACAAAACAAGACTAAGGAATAATAAAGAGGAAAGGGGGCCAATAAAGAATTAAATCAGGCCGGAGTGATAGTACAGTGGGGAGGGCCTTGCACATGGCTGACCTGGGTTCATCCCCTGGCATCTCATATGGTCCCCCAAGTACCGCTAGGAGTAATTCCTGAGCACAGAGCCAGAAGTAACCCCTGAGCATCACTGGGTGCAATCCAAAAAGAAAAAAAAGAATTAAATCTCTGAGGATCTAGAGAGATAATGAGATAATACAGTGGGAAAGGCACTTGTCTTGCATACAACCAACTCATGTTTGACTCCCTGAGCTTCTCCAGGAATGACCCCAAGCACAGAGACAGGAGTAGTAAGCTCTGAACATCACCAGATATGGCCCCCAAACAAATAAACAAAATTTGGCTCCCTGATAATTCTAATGATTATAAATAAATATAATTTGCACATTCGTCCTATCAGTGATCACATCACTGTCATCCCATTGATCGTCGAATTACTCAAGCAAGCACCAACAATGTTTCTATTCCTCCCAGCCCTGAGATTTTAGCAGCTTCTTACTCGTTTTTTCCCAATGATTGGAGGCTCTTCCAGGGTCAGGAGAATGAGACCTATTGTCGTTACTGTATTTGGCATATCAAATACACCACCGGGAGCCTGCCAGGCTCTGCAGTGTGGGCAGGATACTCTCGGTAGGTTGCCGTGCTCTCTGAAGGCATATATTTATAATTTCTCCCTATGATTTGCTGCCTACTGTATAAACCCCATCAGATTTGGTGTAGTAACTGTGGAAAATGGGTAGGAATTGTCTTATAATGTGTCACGCAGCATGGTTCTAGGAGCCTCATTTTATACTCCCGTCTGGGAGGAGCATCTGTGAGTTCTGAACCATGCCACCAGACTCTGCACCAGGCTATGGGGCGGGTGAGAGCCCTCCTCACCCCTAGGGACCCAGACCTGGCAGCTGACCTCCATTACCCAACAACTGCAACACTCCAGGCCACTTTCCAGATGCTCAGGCTGAGCCTCACACATGAATGAAGTCCCATGGAACCCAGATAATGCAGAACTTTGTGACCTTGGACTCTGTACTCAACAGGACCTGGGAACAGAGGTCCTCTGCCTGCTTCCCCCAGTCTCTAGTGACTCGGGGATCAGACCCACAAGCCACACCCTTGCAACACCAGATAATCTCCTCATCGGACACCCTCCAGAATTCATGGATTCTCCTGGCTATCAGTGATTTGGTAAAAAATAAAATCAACTAGATCTTTGAGATGAGCATAGTCTTGGGAGCCTGACTTATAGTGGTCACTAACTTTTATGATCTAGAAATTTCCATCATGACCAAGTGTGATGTCAGTAAACTCAGATTCTAATGAGATATGTACAATCAGTTTTCATGAGCCCATTCATCCTTCCCCAATGTACCACTGAATCCAGTTCCCCGTGTTCCTGTGAACATACAGACAACAAGATTTTTATTTATCATTTTATCCTCTTTTCTCTATAAGTATTACTATCCAAAATATAGGTTTTAGAAAGTTCAGTTGTATGGTCATAGAGCATCTCATATTGTACTGAATGGTAGCCATTACTCAGAGAGAGCTCTTTAAATGAAAGAAAATTTAATTTTTACAGTCATCTTTTCAACCTTACTAACCATATTTCAAGTGCTCAAAGTCACAGTGGAGAATTTGCCACCATGTTGGAGGGCACAACTACAGAATATTTCCACCTCTGCAAAAAATAAAATCATAGTGGATAATGCTGGTGGAAATTTTATTAATCTAAAATCTAGGGCTTCAGTCTAATGGCCAAAGGAAACCAGCTGTCTTGTAATCGTTGTTATACAAATAGAAGCTTTTTAAAATTAGATTGTTTCTCAGATATTTTACCTAATTCTATATTGATAAGATTCTCAATATTTGGCTTAAAGATTAAATTTTTTTTCATTAAGGTGTCGTGATTTACAACGTTATTTGCTCAAAGATTGAAAGACTTTTATTCCTATAGTTTTTTTGTTGTTTCTTTGGATCACACTCAGCAATGTCCAGGGTTTACTCCTGGCTCTGCACTCAGGAATTACTCCTGGCAGTACTGGGGGACCATATGGGATGGTGGGGATTGAACCTGGGTCGGCTACACACTGTACCCACTATACTATCACACCAAACCCAGATTTATACAGTTCTAATGAATAGATTTTTGCTTATGAGGGCAAAGAGGGAAGGAAGGCTCAAAGGGAACTCTACAGAGTTCTTTCAAGAAATTTAAAAGAAAAATTATTTTTATCACCCAATCTCTCATCTCTATCTTCACACCCCCAACTTTCTCACATAGCTTACAGAAATATCTTTTTGAAACAGGAATCTAAATAAACCCGTCTACTTTATGTTTAATAGGGCTTAAACTATTAAGCTCTAAATTAAGTACAAACTATCTATGTCTAAAAAAAAAATCTCATCTTGTACCAGTATGTCTCTTTATTGATTTTTCTCCAGTTATATATAATATCCTCCAATTCCATGAAATTTTCAGAGTCATATATTTGGAATTTTGTTCATGTTCCAGAAGATTCAGGAATTTATTTTATTCACTTGAATAGATCTGGGAACATAATAGGTGTTCAATGATTCTTATGATTTAAGTAGCTTCAATATATGCTAGAAACATGTAATTATGTAATTTTCTTCCTAGAAAGGAAAACATACATTGTACTATTTTTTTTTCATTTTAGAAAAGACAATGAGATGAAGTTAATCAAGGTTGTCAGTCATTTTCTTTCTGCCCGATTACACCATTTATGATTTACAGGCACTAGTTTGAAGTACATGAGTCCTAAGTATGTAGTTGGAACTGAATGAAATTACTTAGTGGTGTGTTAAGATTTTATAATAGTTCTGGAGAATGAAGGAGGAAATCTGTCTTATCTGGAGGACTTGCAGATTTTCATGCACCAAAAATAAGTGTCCTAGGGAATTTCAACATAAAAATATACCGCAGAATGTAGAGATGGAAAAGAAGCATTTACTGAAGGCATCTCCAGTAAACCACTAAATCCACAACACCACACACACACACACACACACACACACACACACACACACGCATAGAGTGTCTTAAATTATGGTTTTAAAATTTAGTTTATAGTTCACTTTTTAAAACAAATATGACAGATAAGTCTAGAACATGCAAAAATTTTCATTTCGAAATTTTCATGGAGATGGCTGGCAATAGTGAATAAATTATATTTACACATAGGACTGACTTCTCATGTCAAAATAGGAAGCACAAACTCCCTGAGGAGATCCAAGAGCTTAGAATATTTAGATTCAGTATAACTTGTAGGAACCAGGGGCCCAGAGAGGTAATTCAAATTTCAGGGAAGCACAGCCAAAACCATAAGGATAGGCTAACAGTTTTGGGTGACTAGCCATTTCAGCAGGCAAATTTTCCTCGACACTCTTTCCTTAAAATATTCCCCCATAGTAGTGCTTCCATGTTCCAGACTGCCACTGACTCAGTTTCTACCTAGAACTACTTAACGTCTCTGACCTACATCTCCGTCTAAAGGGAAAGTAAGGATGGAGTGTTTTTATTGCCAGTATCACAGAGTGACTGTGATTACATTTATATGGAATCTCTTTGAAAAGAACATGTAGCTGTAGAAACTTTAGCTGGTCTTAATATCTGTTAGAGAGTGCTCAGACCTCAAATCCTTTCATAGTTCATTCTAGTGGCCTCTGGGCTCTGTAGAAGTGCCTCCCCGTCCTCTTGGCTCAGAGAGACTCACCACCGGCTAAGAGTCCTGGCTTTCTGCCTGTTTATATATTTATGCATCAATACACCTATATTCCTGGTACTTGGGTGCTCATCTAGAGAAGATGCTAGTTTACTCTGCGCGCCAAAACTGAAGTCTCGGGGTGGTCTCTAGTCTCCTGGGATAACCTGAGTGATCAGAAGATAAGCTCCTGACGTTTTGACTCTTGACCAAACGCAGACGTTTCAGCTTTGGAAACGCGCCCATCTAACCAGCATGTGTCAGAACAAAGGAATGGCAACTAGAACTGAGAAGGATATTTAAAAGAGAATATTGCACCTGCATCCTGACAGAAATGCAGGTTTGTTTTACTCACTAATTAAAATCCACAAATTGAATATAATGAATTTTTCTCTCTTGTCATACCAGAAAATTTAGAGACACAGACCAAAGACTGTGCTTAAAGCTTTTGCTGGCATTTTCCTATTCGTTCTTTGTAACAACCCTGTTGGTGGTCCTCTGGGGTGGCAATTATAATCCTACTAATTATCCCCTATTGATCATTTTCTTGGTACCAAACATTGCTTTTTTATGTGCGTTTATTTCATCTCCATAAATATCCTATGAGATAATTATATTCCCATCCCCCTTTGTAACATTAGGCAACTAAAACTCAAAGAAGTCAAGTAACTTCTCCAAGGTTATTCACAGGAAGTGAAGGAAATCTTTGCTTGCTCTGAAGTTTATCTGACTTTAAAACCGGTACTCTGAACACCTCCCTTAGGTAAAAATCACATTACGTGTCCTGCATCTACTTTCTTGTTCTCCTGGTTCAGAAATGGAAGCCCAGAGAGTGAGTCAGAAACTTGCCTCGCAAACTCCATTCCTGTGTAGGATAAGTACAGGCAGGACAAGACTCTTTAGATGTTTCATGAGGGAATATGTTTGAACAATCCACTTACCTGAAAAATTGGAAGGATCTCCTTTCTCTGTATGCCTGGCCAAGGAACCAAAAGGACGCAGGGGGTAACCTGTAGAAATCAACTGTTCTTCTGTGCCCATGGACCACGCCCAAGCTCTTAATAACTGTGTCAGAGAAAGGGGCTGCTGAAATTCTTGGTTAATGTGTGTGTACCAAAGCATTGACAAATACATAAGGAAGCTGCTTATGGAAACTTAAGAATTGACACAATGATTTAGCTTTTCAAATGAATTCCCGATGTTTATCTTTATGAGGCTGTTAGTACACTGTAAACACTACTTTTGATATAATCTCCCTTATACTGCAACTGGGTGATGGCTGCATTCTGAATTATATTAAAAGCATTGTGCAACGTGGCATGTGATCTATGAGATAATAGCAATGTAACCACTGTGTTCAGGTGAAGTGTAATTAATGTCAGGTAGGAAATAGGATCAGTGCTTCCCCCACCCCCCCAATGGAAAACACAACATTATATGACTCATGTAAACTATTAAGACAAGCACGGAGGAGGAGAGGGTCCCCCAAATCACTCAAGTCACAGATTTAAGGAAATGCTTTAGAAAATAAACAGGTTTCTTTTTACCATATCATTTCAAACAACAAACCAATTGGTTTTATGTCTTTGCTTGGCTTGTGTTTTCATAAACTACTCATTTCACTGTTAAATCACACTTTTCACACCACAGTTTTAAAACTTTGCCCAGTAGCACAAGATGTCAGATTCAGATACTGAATAGATGCAAAAGAAAATAATCTTGTCAGACTCAAAGATACCCTCTGGATTTTGCAAATGCAAGTATCACGTGACTCCGTGGCTATGGGCAAGAGATAAGGCTATCCAGATCTTCAAAAACCTCAAAGCTTTGAGAACTGAGGCTTAAGATTCAGAGGTGAAAAGTTGCTTGTTCAAGTCCCATGGCTCCTTGACCTGAAGGTACAAAATACATTACACTGCACTCTTTCAAAGTTGGAGAAGGAGATTGAGAGGAAGAGAAGGCTCCTACAGTGTCCCCGCATCATTCAGTTCTAAGAGCTCATCTGAGACAGGAGGAACCTTAGAAAACCCTTTTACTTAGTTATCTAATCATTCAGTGCTCCCTTTTTTTAATCCTACTTCACTGTGACATATCAGTGCAATGCTATGCAAATTTCTTAACCAAATTTCAATGCTTGAAGCAACTCCCCTCTGACCCAAAAAAAATCATGCTTGCACTAACTATCCTCAAGGATTGTATAAATACGAAGTAAGGAATTGATAGGAGATAGAGTCTTTTAGTGCAAAACTCCATTATTAATATCCCCAGTACCAATACTCTGCTATACCTTCACCATTTCCATATGCAGCAACTGTGGGAATTCTGAAGAAATAATGTTCTGAATGCCACACCACACTCCCCACTGGGTCTTTGACCAGAATCCCCAAGGCTCCTGTATACTCAGATTATTTACCACTCTGTAAATCGCACACACACACACACACACACACACTCACACACGCACGCACGCACGCACCCTCTTCAGACTTGCATTTCTATTTTATGATTTTTAATATCACCCTTGGTATCCACTGCTTTCTGGATCTTGAATGATTAAGAATAAGCTAAGCTTCCCATCGTTAATTACAATAAGTAATTCCACCCCGGGCTTCCTGTCTTTCTTTAGTTTCCAACCCACCATCCTTTAATTCTCTGATCAGTAAGAATCAAGTCCAACTTGAAAATGCAAACAAAAGTTTCAATGAATTTGCTGAAGTCTGAGGTAGAGAAATGTTAAAGATTTCCCACCGTAAGCAGCCTTCACGTTATAAAACTCCTCTACTGCTAAAATCTCCTTCTCTTTGCAATTAGATGTGCTGTTGGCTCCGCAGTGTTCGAAGAATGTCTTTGAGGGAAGACCTATCACCCAAATAAACTTGCTTTCTGGGATCCTAGGGAGCACAAACTGCTGGAATGTGCCTGGTGGCGGGCTTGGAAATGAGAAGGAAACATTTGTTGATGGGAAGGGAGGGAAAGGCTGAACTTTTTAAGCTGAGGGGGTGAGGAGAAGGGCCCGGGGTCCATCCTGTCTGGTGAGCAGTCAATGCACTGCAGGCCTGCTTGCAGGCCAAGTGGGGTTGGAAAGCTCTAATTAGATTAGCAATGTTTTGCTAGAAGGCAGAAAGCTTAAAACATTAACTTTTTAAACAAGTACATCAGTTCTGAGTAAACATTATTCTTTTATTTAGTCGTATGGTCTGAGTCAGCCTATTTCCAGGACAGTGGTAATGCATGCGTTTGATTCCTGCATGCAAATATGCTTTCAATTTTACTATGCAAATCCCCTGATTTTGGAATGCTTCTCCAGGGCTCGCAACTGGCTATCTGCTGCTCGGTTCTCTCCTGCTTGACAGGATTCTGCTTCTGCTAGCCGCCATCAGACAGCCCATGGCTGCTCTAGCTGCTCCCGTTGGAGCTTCCTGGCTTCTTAGCCCTGTGGGGTTGAATGGCATTTTGCTCTCCGTGGGCCCCCATTCTCCACGTAGTTCACAAAATTAACCTAATTTTAATATTCCTATTAAGTGGGTCATGTATTTTTTTTTAAAGGCTCCCTCAAAAGCACAATCTACAAATTATTGAAGTCCATGCAGAGATGAGTAATGGCCCTCCTGTTGATCATCGATTTGCTCGAGCGGGCCCAGTAACGTCTCCATTGGAGACTTTGTTGTTACTGTGTCTGGCATATCCAATACTCTCGGTAGCTTGCCGGGCTCTCCGAGAGGGGCAGAGGAATCGAACTCGGGTTGGCCATGTTGGCTGTGTGCAAGGCAAACGCCCTACCGCTGTGCTATCGCTCCAGCCCGCAGAGATGAGTAGAATTCTAAAACCATTGCATGCTTTTCTTTGGTCACGATCCGGTTTTCACATCTGTCCAATTTAGTAATTTAATAATTCTTCGGTTTATGGTGAACGCAGATAAAAATGCAAAGGAGCAGATTCAACAATTAAGTTACCATATCACTGTATCACTCTATCACTGTCATCCCCTTGTTCGTCGATTCACTCGAGCAGGCGCCAGTAACATCTCTATTTGTCCCATAGACATGAGATTTTAGCAGCCTCTCCTTACTCGTCTTTCCCAACGATTGGGAGGCTCTTTCAGGGTCAGGGAAATGAGACCTGTTATAGTTACTGGTTTGGGCATATCGAATATGCCGCGGGGAGCCAGCCAGGCTCTGCCCCTGCGGGCAGGATACTCTCGATAGCTTTCTGGGCTCTCATATATATATATATATATATATATATATATATATATATGAGCACATCTCTTTGATTCCACTATTCTTCCTGCATTAACATATGCCTCAGAGACCTGGACCCTACGAAAACAGGATGAGAACGCTATTCGGGTCTCTCAAAGAGGAATCGAAAGAACTATGCTTGGAATATCACGATTCACTCAAATGAGAGATAGAATCCGGAGTTCTGATCTTCGTCAATGCTCAAGAATCAGGGACGCTGTCTCATTTGCCAAGACATCAAAAATCAGATGGGCTGGACACGTAATGAGGTTTACAGACAACCGCTGGACTAGAGCCATTACTGATTGGATTCCACGGGACATCAAAAGATCACGTGGACGCCCACCTATAAGATGGTCAGACTTCTTCGTCAAGACCCTAAATGATCGGTTTGAGGCTCTGCATGTTCCTAGAACGAACAGATACCATTGGGCTATGCTAGCACGCAACCGGGATGAATGGAGACGTTACTGGCACCCGCTCGAATAAATCGATGAATAACGGGGATTAAGTGATTAAGTGATTAAGTGATATATGTATATATATATTTATATATATATAGAGAGAGAGAGGCTGGGTCCCTTGGGGTGGGGAGGGGTCTCACCCGCCCTCCTCTGGGGCACCCCGACTGAAAACAGCCTGGCGCAGAGTCTTATATATAGCTTACCATATATAACTTATTTTTAATTCATTAGTTTCCTCCTTCCCCTTCTTCTCCTCTCCCCCCCACCCCATTTTTCAATGTCTTTGTATCTCAGTTTATGATAGCACAGCGGTAGGGCGTTTGCCTTGCGGGCAGCCAGCCTGGCTGAGCCAGGTTCGATTCCTCCGCCCCTCTCGGAGAGCCTGGCAAGCTACCGAGAGTATTCGATATGCCTGACACAGTAACAAGAAGCCTCACAATGGAGAAGTTACTGGGCCCGCTCGAGCAAATCGATGAACAACGGGACGACAGTTATATATTATCTATATTGTATCTCAGATGAAGCACAAGAAAATGCAGGTGAAATGGGTTGTATGTACTGTCTCTCCTTTGGGGGCAGGAGAACCTCTACAACTCTGTAGGTCCTTAAACATCCCTTCCCATCTTCATCTTCTCCAACTCAGAAAACCCTTATTCAGTATCCCAGTCATACCTGTCTACTCGGGGTTGCCAATGTGCCCATAGTTCTGTACATATTTTTCTTTGGTATCCAACCTCCTTCCTATCTTTCATTACACAGCACAGATTCCTCTATTTTTGGAAGACCCAGTTCCATGGTCAAATCCCTGAGGAGGTCTTCCCTGTTTGCTTATTGACTGTCCCCAATGGAGTTACTCAACCCCTACTGATATACACCTACCCTTAGATATAACCCAAGGTGGAAATCTTTATTTTCCTTTAGCTTCTTGTGGTGCTCCTGTGTTTTCATCCGTCTAACTACAACCAGACTTACAAAACCCCTCACAAGCTGATCTTTTTAGAGTCAAATCTCTAATACTAACACGGTCTCAGCACATATTCCTCCTGGATAAATATAATAGGAAATGGGTAGACAAGTGAATGTCATGACTGGGTGGTTCTCTTAATGAGAGGTAGAAAAAGTCAGGAAAGAAAAATCAGCCTAGTGAGGTGTTTCCTAACCGTGACATGATACTTCCTCCAAAGAATTCCATACGCTTTCTGGTCACGAAGTCCTAAATTTCTGTGGAGTGGGAACATATCCCAGCCACCACCCAGAAGTGCCCTCCACAGCAAGAACTCTGACTGCAGTGAGTAGCTCTAGTTACCCTGCTATTCAGGTTCAAGACCCATCTCTTCTCACCTGAAAAGAGGGCAGAAACCTGTTTGGCAAGTGGTCATAGAAACCGCTGGTTTCAGGTGAGCAATTCTAAGTAAACTGCTGCCAATAAAGCCGAGAAGAAAGAAGGGGGTGAAATGTTTTGGTTCCAGCAACTCATAAACGCTCAGGGTTCTTCTTCTTACCAAGATAGAAGAAAAGACTGAGAAGAAAGGAATCACCTTTATTGAACATTTCTGCCCTAGCTCTGAGTATAGCTGTCCCAGGCTGAGTACATGCTTTGTATGCCAAAGGCCTAGGTTCAATCCCTAGCAACACATGATTCCTTTCTAAGCACTGTCAAGAGAACTCGCTCCTGAAAAAAAAATCGCTAGCCATCAGGGAGATTCAAATCAAAACAACAATGAGATATCATCTCACACCACAGAGACTGGCACACATTCAAAAGAACAAAAGCAACCAGTGCTGGCGTGGATGTGGGGATAAATGTTGATGGGAATGCCCACTAGTCCAGCCTTTCTGGAATACAATATGGGAAATCCTTCAAAACCTAGAAATTGAGCTTCCATCTGACCGTGCAATACCACTTCTGGGAATATATCCTGAGGATGACAAAATACACAGTAGAAATGACAACTGTACCTATATGTTCACTGCAGCCCTGTTCACAATAGCCAGAGTCTGGAAACAACCCATTTGCCCTAGAACAGATGACTGGTTAAAGAAACTTTGGTTCATCTACACAATGGAATACTATGCAGCTGTCAGGAGAGATGAAGTCATGAACTTTGTTTATAAATGAATAGACATGGAGAGTATCATGCTAAGTGAAATGAGTCAGAAAGAGAGGGACAGTCATAGAAGGACTGCACTCATTTGTGGAGTATAAAACAACATAACACAAGGCTGACTCTTAGGACAGTAGAAACACGGGACAGATAGATTGCTCCATAGCTGGGAGCCTGCCTCACGAGCAAAGGGGAGAAGGCAGCTGGAATAGAGATGGGATCGCTAAGAAAATGATGGCTGGAGGAATCGATCGGGATGGGAGATGTGTGCAGAAAGTAGATAAAGGACCAAACATGATAACCCCTCAGGGTCTGTATTGCAAACCATAATGCCCAAAAGTAGAGTGAGATTAGGGGGAATATTGTCTGCCATGGAGGCAGAGGGAGGATGGGAAAGAGGGTTATACCAGGGTATTGGTGGTGGGGAATGTGCATTGGTGGAGGGATGGGTGCTTGATCATTGTGTGATTGTAACCCAAACATGAAAGCTTATAACTATCTCACGGTGATTCAATACAATTAATTTAAAAAATGAATAAAAAAAGGGAACTTGCTCCCTAGCACAGAGCTGGCTGTGGCCTTCCCCTTCCAAATCGAAGAGCTTCTTATGTGACATGTGTCATCTATCACTGATATATATGTATGTATATATATATATATATATATATATATATATATATGAGAGCTGAGTTATAAATTTAGAGTATTTGGGTAACATGAAAATTGCCTGGACTAAGGTTTTATTTAAGGATTATATAGACATCCAAAGGCTAAAATAATGATTTGTTCCATTCCCTCTTTATATCTTTACCTTGTTCTTCTCTAACCCTTTTCTTCACATTTCCTCTGTACCAGCAGCTGGACCTGGGATGAAGGAAGGTGAAATGGACATGGGGGGAGAGAGGTGAAACGTGAGAGAAAAAATTGTTTAGAAAAACTTAAATGCTGTCCTTCAAGATAACAAAGCTGATAGCTGGGACCCATGTTCAGACATGCTGAAAAACTAAGAGAAAGCCGGACAGGTATAGGTGATCTTTCTTACATCAACTGAAGAAAATAAAGACTGTCCACCTAGAAAATCTCTGCCTTTAAATATGCAGTGATGATTGATTGTGCCTATGGGAATTTAACTAATCCTTCTTAAAACATTAATATACTCAATCTACACTGTATCATTGAGGTTGAGGTGGTTCAATTTGTTTAAAAAACAGATTTATACATTTGTATAGTGTTATAATTGAATTTTTATTAAATAACAGATTTTTATGAACAAATAGGATTGCTATTTCATTTGAGATACTGACAGTGGGTTGCCAACGTATTGTTTTAAAATATAAAGGCACTTTTAGAATCATCTTTTTTATCATTTCCTGTCACAGTCACAGTCACAGTCCTCCCGTTGTTCATCGATTTGCTCGAGCGGGCCCAGTAACGTCTCCATTGGATACTTTGTTGTTACTGTGTCTGGCATCTCGAATACGTCACGGGGAGCTTGCCAGGCTCTGCCGTGCGGGCGAGATACTCTCGGTAGCTTGCCGGGCTCTCTGAGAGGGGCGGAGGAATCGAACTCGGGTCGGAATGTTGGCTGCGTGCAAGGCAAATGCCCTGTGCACGCTGAAGGTTGTGTGTTCGCGGGTCTCTGGACGGCTCTATCTCACCACCTGCTTTTGGTGCCCTAGAACCGCTGTGTGTGGCCTGGATCAGGACGCCTGTTGGCCAAGGCAGATAAAAAAAGAAGCGAGGGCCAGGCTGATTGGTCTTGGTTACAATTTATTCCAATCCTTTCTGCATTCACTCATGTCTCCTCAACTCTCTGCACTCTGGACTGACACTGCACCCAGTCAGGCAGCAAAATCAACATAAGAAAGCCCTGACTGCCCCAGGCAAAATACCTCTTAAGGTGTTTTTCCCTTTCCCTTAGTCCAATAACTATCAACATATCAATACTAGCTATTTTTGTATGGACACAGTAAGAGATAACATTGAGACTTGTAGGGCAGCTCTCCTAGGAACATCTGGCCACAGACTCAGACTACAGTGCTCAGGCCAGATTAATCTTTCCTAATCCTAGCAGGGTCCAAATCTAGTTATTACGTTTGGATCATGACAGCATTTGTCCATGCCCAAGCTCTTAACTTAGAGTTAAGCATTATGGCACTTTGGCCAGGCCCATCTCCATGCCAGGGTAGCACATAGCTTACAGCTTGCCCTGGTTCCATCCAGTCCCTCATCAGGACCCTGTTTTGGGGGCCAGTAGGAAGTAAAGGCAGCTGAGGCTCAGGTGAGAGAACAGATGCCCAGGAGGGAAATATCACTGAGAGTCACATTACAAAAGCATACTGTCTTCTTGTGTCCATCCAAAAAGGGCATTGCTCTGACTAAACTATGCAAAGGACTTGGGGAGAAGAGAAAAACAATATTCACAAGTCAACAGAGCACAAAGAAAGTTACAAATAAACACAGAGGAACGGGAGCACTGTGATGGGAGCAACCCAATAAACCTAAACTATCTGAGGCTATGCAGGAAGGACAAAACAGTATTATCCTACAATTTCCTAAAGGAAAAGTTATTTTAACACTAAGAACAAGGACAGATATAACCTAGGAAACAACAAAAGAAATTCACTATGAGCAGCAACGTATACTATAATATATGCAGCCTTTATTTTTATCAGTTTCCATTTACCAGAGAAATGTTCATGAATATCAAACCCATTGCACTATACAGGAGGACACTAAGGTTTGGAAATCCACCAAACACATTTCAGTAACTTATAGCACAGCGAGTAGGGTGTTTGCCTTGCATGCGGCCAACCTGCCCAACCCGAGTTCGATTCCTCCGCCCCTCTCGGAGAGCCCGGCAAGCTACCGAGAGTATCTTGCTCGCACGGCAGAGCCTGGCAAGCTCCCCGTGACGTACTCGATATGCCAAACACAGTAACAACAAGTCTCACAATGTTACTGGGCCCGCTTGGGCAAATCAATGAACAATGGGAGGACAGTGATAGTGACAGTGATAGTTACATGTAAGATTTCATACTGGATAGTGAGAGAAATTTGGAAACTGGTAAGGTAAGAATCACTGCCACACTGGAGTTTACCATGACCTTGGGGAGAACTGCAAATCAAGACAACTCACGTATTTGAAACTTAGGTCTCTAGCAGTTCCAAGGCTCCAAACAGGGAAGTAGATATCAAGGGAGAAAAGCCTTTCCGAGCTGAAACTTATGACCTGAAGCGTCTGCACTTTACTTAAACATCGCCCTCATCGTGGGTTCTCATTTTGGACAGAAATATGAAAGACTTGGCTGCCTGATGTGCCAGCCCATGGTTTATGAAAAGAACCAGAAGAGAATTTGGGACAATAGGAAAAAAATGTGTGGAGGCAAATACAGTGGCAGCAAGGGTGACAACAGTCATAACTGTCAACAAAGGGAATATAAAAGTGACTGAAATTGACAAGGCACTGGATGCAAAAGCAGAGTCTGAGGCCACTTAGCATGAATGGAAATAACTCTGTACATACAAATCGACCCTGAAGGCCCCCCTGGGTGAAAGAATAGGACAGTCACTGATTATAACTATAGAATCTCATGAGGTGGTCAAACATGCAAAGTGACTGAAGGATCAGTATGTTGCTGGTGACCTTAAAAATACCCATTCCCTACAAGTGTATTCAATATTTATTGTATTTATTTATATGGAGAATAAATATAATATTTATTCATATGGAGAAGTCCCTTTAACAACGATAATACCGATGATCCTGAGATGATATGGAGTTCTATTACAAATGCAATAAGAATTCAAAGGGACAGTAAGATCTTTTTCTAAGTTTAGAAAGTCACTGTCCTTGTTTAATGCGCTTTATGTCAGGGGTGTGTGTGTGTGTGTGTGTGTGTGTGTGTGTGAACCCACCATACGTTTTTACTTCTTGTCCCCTCTATAAAAAAATATATCCACATTCTTCCCACCCCTTCATTTTTTGGAAACTCTGGGAATTAAGGACCTGTTTTTCCTCCCAGGTAAAAATACCTCTTAAGTTTTTCTACCCCTGTTTTCCTCTCTATTCCATTTTCATTAATCATACAATCAAAAAGCCAATGCTAATCTGCCTACTGTTATTAAAAAAAATTACAGGTATGTCCACACTTGTCTCCCGTATCTGCATTATGGGCAATAAACCCACATTAGTCATTGAACATTGACAATCTCATTATGTTTTGTTCATTTTGATGCCTGAGCTTGACGAAGTGGCTTTTGATTCCTGAGGGGTGGGGGAATTGAGTAGAAATAGGCCGTCCTGTAGATGAAAGCCCTTTCAAGCAAAAGAATGCTGACTGGTGAGGAAGAAATAAAGCAGTCAGCTTGAGGGTTTTTTTTTTCTTAAAAAAAGGCATATTTTGCTGAAGAGCCAGTGTGATGCAAATGGCATACCAGAGCATAAACATGTACACTTTTTCCAGAGAAGTTTCCTTCAAATACTCACCACAGATGTTCTCTAATAAAGAACAGTTGGCCAGTCCCTGCTGGTGAGTACACTACTTCCTTTGGGAGCAGAAGGGTTCTTTGTAAGGCTGGTCCCAAATCATAAACATCTGAAAGAACCTGCAGCCCTGGGAGTCAGCCGCTGACACCACCTTCCTGATGACCCTCCCAATCCCTCCAACCCCTGGCCCACTAGGGGCTGTCTTTGCCATGCATTCCACATTTCATGCCTCTGGAAATCTCAGCTGCCACTACGGTACCTGATCTGTTGCACCTGTATTAGTGGTCACCAGGGGCGCTCACCCAGACTTCATGAACTGGGTAAGCATGGTGGGGTGGTGGGGGCAGGAGGGGGGAGTGAATTAGGACAGTCCACAGATTCCTGAAAGGTTCTAGTCCACGAATTCTACCCACCTGTGATTCAGAAATAAATGGGTTCTCATAAGAATTATAATAAAAGTACTCATGCAAGGAAAGTGCTTTGAGAAGGAATGAATTAGAAGTTAAAAAAAATAAAGAAGAATGAGGCAGATAGACTTATGGGCCCTAGAAGAAATGAAATTAATCGAATTATTATCCCAGTGAGTTGATTCTCCTTCATCAAGGGATATATATGTGTGTGTGTATATATATATATACTACCCGCTGTTATATATATATATAAAACAGCTAATATATATATATATCCTACCTACCAAACACCCTACCCGCTGTGCTATTGCTTCAGCCATATATATATATGTATATATATATATACATATATATAAATACACACACACACACACACACACATACAAGACCACAATCTGCACAATCTGGATGAAGAGAACAAAGTAAGACAGTGCAACTAAAACGTTAGAGTATGTTTGGTTTTGCTATTTTTTAAATTTTATTAATATTTTTAAGAACTTAATTTTGTTTTTAAGAAAATTAAGAAAACAGATATGTCCCCTTATAGTCCTGTGCACCCATAAAAGCACAGTCTCACCCATTATCACTATCAGTCACCAGAAAGTTTCTTTTTCTTTGTTTTGCTGAGACTTAAACATGGTGAACATCTAAATACTGGTTGACCTTAAAGTTCATTTTCCACATTGTAGTCTCTATGGAAAACTGTATAATGACACCCATCCATCATTAATTTGGATACATTATTTTCACTGATTTAAAGATCCCCTGTATTCTGCCTGCTCACTTCTTCCCCAAGCTTTCTCCAACAACTCCAACCTTTCTACTGTCTCTGTAGTCTTACCTATCCTTGAATACCATATAGATAGAATCATGTAGCGTGTATCCTCTTTGGATTGGCTCTATCTGCTTAGTAATGTGTATTTAAATTTCCTGCATACCTATTTCATGGCTTGTTCATTTTTTTTTTTTAGCCACTGAATAACATTCCAGTGTCTGGATATAATAGAGTCTAACTATTCACTTACTGAATTTCATCTTGACAGCTTCCAGTGATAGATATAATTATATCAAATATGCATGTTCAAGACATTTTGTGAGCATAAATCTCCAACAACCTGACATATATACCAAGAATCATGATTTATGGGGTATATGATAGGAATATATCTTTGTGAGAAACTGCCAAACTGTTGTTCAAAGTGACTATAACATTATGTATTTTCACCAGTTATGTATGAGTATTTCCCTTATTCCATATACATATCAGATTGAGTACGCTCAATATTCAAGGTTTCGGGTGTTCTACTGGGTATACTGTGGTATCTCACTATAGTTCTAATTCACACTTCCCTAATGACATATGGACATTCATGAAGCACCATTTTAGATGCATATTTGCATCAGTGTATCTCTTTGGTGAAATATCTCTCTACCACTTAAAAAATATTTGTAATTTTCTAAACGTGAAGTTTTAAGAGTTTGTATATTTGGGATGACAATATATCAGATGCATATTCTGAAAATATTTTTAATTCATCTGTGGCTTATCCCATAATTCTCTTGATAATTGTCTTTTATAGAGAAGTTTCTAATGTTAAAGAAGCTTATCTTATGAACCATGTTTTTCTGTTGCAACTAGAAAGAAATCACCATAAATAAGATTACTGATATTCCTAGGGCTGGAGCGATAGCACAGCGGTAGGGCATTTGCCTTGCACGCAGCCAACCTGGCCGAGCCAGTTTCAATTCCTCTGCCCCTCTTGGAGTGCCCGGCAAGCAACCGAGAGTATCTCACCTGCACAGCAAAGCCTGGCAAGCTACCCATGAGATATTCAATATGCCAAACATAGTAACAAGTCTCAAAATGGAGACGTTACTGGGTCCGCTTGAGCAAATCAATGAACAATGGGAAGACAGTGCTACGGTGCTACAGATAATCCTAGGAATTTTATAGTTCTGAATTTTACATTTAAATTTGTGATCTACTTTAACTTAATTTTTTGTGATCGATATAATATCTTTCTGTGTGAATGTTCAGTTCTTTCTTTTACCAACAGTTCATTTTTTTATCATGCTCTTTTACATCTATATATTTATTCTTCAAATATTGCATTATAAAATTATTAGATTATGATAATTATTAAAAACACTATTCATCTAGAATGCTGGGTTGGTTTGGTTTTTTTTTTTTTTTAGTTATTCCTTAAATTTATAGCATAGTGAATAACTTACTACTCTCCTGTCTGACATGAGTGGAAAGAATTGTTCTTAATTATAAAAGCCTATCTGTGCTAACATATGACAGCAAGAAGTACATTAGACTTTGTGTAAGAGACCCACTTCCATACTTTGAAGCAAGTCAGAGCTGCGTAAGCCTCTTTCTCCTCACCTGTATTAAGGAAACTAATTGTACATAGAAAAAATTAAGAAAGTCAAATATAAATATGGCTCTGCAGTATTTTTCAGACATAAAGCAGTAGCAGTCATTTAAAAGTCATCATGATGCTGAACCTGGTGTATGTGTTTCAGGTATGTGTTTAAAACCATATTTGTACACTGCAGAGTGACATTGCATGAAAATTTGAAAATGAGGTTGATCAACCTGAGGGTTGAAGGGTTCTCTTGAGACACAAATTTGTTGATCCTAAAACTGCAAAATGCCCAAACAAATGAGAAAACAAATCATTAACTCTGAGAAGTATGTTGTCATCATTAAAAAGATTCTGGATTAAAAGCTGACTTGAAAGAATTCTTTTAGTTCAAAGAAATCTGATTCCAACAGATCTGCTGACTTAGGGCAAGTCACTTAACCTTTGTTCCTAAGTTCCACTGGTGCAAAATCGGTAATTTGGGTCTAATTGTTACCGAAACAGCACAAATGTAAAAAATGTATTATGTTTCAGATCCTTGACAAATCCTCTGTGGAACCTCACTGAATGCTGGCAACTCTAATATTATATTAAACTTTCATGTAATATAATGATGGAAGTACAATTATTATTTTCCCCCACTGACAGAAGATTAAGTAATGCTAGAATTCAAATCACACAAAACCCAGGCTGTGTGTGTTAGCCACAACAAGCGTAGCCTCTTAACCCAAATCTGGGTCCCCAGTCCCACCACATGCTGGCTGTGTTATCTTTTGTTCCGTTCCTCAATTTCTGTTCCTCAGTAATAGAGGGTTTTCTTAAGAGATCATTGGAGTGCTCTTCAAACAATGCTTAGTACCAGTTTAAAAACCGTGCAAGTGTTTCCTCAGTAGCACCAAGCTTTCAAAGGCCATATAGGTTGCAACCTCTCAAATCTCTCTTCCAGGTCTTAGCAGCTAGGATTTCTCTGAAAGGTTATTTTCCTCCAATCTGCACAGTAGTGGAAGACAGAGATCTGAATGCACAACACTTTTCCAACAAAGTGCTAAATGTCTGCTCTTGTTCTCAAACTACATTCTCAAAGAAAACACTGCTGATTCCCAGAGATTGTCTGTGTGATGGAGAATCTGTGAATTCACTCCTGGGCATCTTTTAAAAAAGAAAAGAAATCAGCACAACATTTGTGCTCGGCCTTGACATTAAATCTGCAGGCCCTTGCCAGTTTGTAAGTCATTCGGAACCTTTAACATCACTTAAGCTTAGAGTTTCTTTGTTGTAATTATCTGAGGGAAACAGATCCGTTTTGAGCTCTTCAACCACCGTGGAAAAGTTATCATGTTTCAGCTTCTGATGAATCATTTGAAGGCATATTTTATCATTGCATTTATGATTATTATTTAACTATGATGTCTAGAATAAATAGTCTGATTGTGATTTTTCAATTCTAGCAGAAACTACAAAGATATCTAATGAAATCAGCTAGTAGGCCAACATGGCTATAATTATTAGCTCTTACGCATTATACACAAATAAGTCACAATACATTTAGTGCATTGTCAAAACAGATATTATGTGCTAGGCAAGTTCATTTTTAAAACTATCTTTTAAAATTTACTTCAATAATTCAAATCAAACGTCCTAACTAAATCTTTTAGTGTGCCATTCAGAAGAAAAAAAAAGGAAGTCATATAAACACAATTTTCATCAGACAAATTGCAGAGTTCCTGGAAATCACAGTTCATACTATGATCCATCAAGTAGGCTAAGCCTGGTACATTTGTAGGATCACTTCACAAAGCCCTTTGCCACTTCCAACCAGACTAGGTCACAAACCTGATTTTCTTTCGCTGCTAAGAAGTTCCCACTTCTGTTGTTAATTGGCAAACGATGTGACTTGCTTTGGTTTATCTAATTATATGAGGTTCTTTGGGGGAAGAGGGCTCTCGAGGAGTGCTCACAGGGCCCACGGGCCTCTCTCCGTGATGCTGGGCCAATAGGGTCAGACAATGCAATGTTCCTGACAGTGATACTGTCCTTCTCAGGCCTGATGGCCTGAGAAGTCTCTGAGGTTACATCAGTTGGTACTTGAGGAGATTATGCAGTGCTGCTCATCAAACCTGGGTTCTTGCACATGAAACCTTTGTACCGCTAACCTCTGATCAATTACTCCAACTGCAGCTCTATAAGCAGTTTGAAATATTGCTTGCGTATTAAACGGTATTATCCCGTGGTTACTGAGTCCCATCCTCCCATAGCTAGGATGAGGAACAGTGGTGACCCATAATGCCTCTGCTTTTTCGCCCAGTCAAGTTTCAGTGATAGTAGCTGACAATGTAATACTCATTCAGCAGCTGATTATAATTAAAAATATCAGAATAATTAAAGTCCTCAGCTTGACAAGCAGAGCCATAACTTTGCCTTTAGACATTCTTCTCTAATTAGTTAATTAATCCTAATGCAAATTATAAGCAATAATTAGTCAGCCAAGCTTGACATAAAAGTCTGCTGACTTACAGCTAAAAGGCTTTCTGGTTGCTGGTCTGTAGTTTCTAAAGGTGTCTTTTGTCCACTCATGGTTTCTGCATGCATCCGACTTCAAACTTTCTGCCGACACACAGATACTCAGAGCAATCTGAGCTGGAGAAAACCACAGCTATAAAAACCTGTATTACCACAGGCATTTTTCAGTTTGACATAATAAATTGCATGCTCAGTATCTGTATTGAATATCAATATGGGGTATATTCTATTCAGGGGAAAAACAGCATGAGAAGCTAAAGAAGAGAAGGAAGGTGGGGACATTTTGACCCAAAGCATGGTCTGTAATATACTCCACATTCATTTGCACCAGATCACTGTGGTGCTGTTTTTAGTATGTGCCAAGAAATTGAATAAGAATGAACCATATCCGAAATTTGATCTCCCTGTAATAGAAAAGCTAATATTTGATCCAGATTTTCAATGAATTTAAGTAGATCCGGAATCTGTTAAGAAAGATAATTTGAATATGTCTTCTGATAAATCTAAGGTTAAATATTATGTTTTAAACATACCTCTGCTACTAATGAACAAAATTTTCTTCTCCTAAAACTTAGAGAAGTATACAAATATGATCTTAAGAATACTGGTTAAATAGTTTTTGGACAGTTAAGGAAAACCAAATTCAGTACCATTATTAGTCCAAATTTTGACGTTTTAGGGGACAAAAGAGTCTACTCTATGCACTAATGCCTAAAAAGATACTGTCAGAGTAACAACAAAACTAGAGTTAAATACACATGGAACCATATCTCTCAGAGGCTATCTTTGGCCATTAGCCCAAGACATGAAAAGAAGTTTTTAATAAATTTGCTTCAAAAATGTCTGAATTCCGCAACACCCAAAAGGAGAGAGAGAACAAAAGGGAATGCCCTGCCACAGAGGCAGGGTGGGATGGGGGGGATGGGTGTGGGAGGGATACTGGGATTCAGGTGGTGGAAAATGGGCACTGGTGGAAGGATGGGTACTTGATCATTATATAATCAAAATCCAAGCACAAAAATTTGTAAATCTACAACTGTACCTCATGGTGATTCACTAATAAAAATTTTTAAAAAATGGTCTGAATTATTTTTTTCTTCCATCCATGTCTTCTGCAATATAATGTTGTAGTTCTTCCCATCACAAAGTTAAATCTGTTTCTCCTTGCTTCAATTTGGGGTTATCTTGTGTCTTGCCTCGGCCAAAAGGATAAGATGGAATTGACAGCATCCCATTTTAAGCTTGACTTCAAGATATTATATTATATATCTGCTTCATCTCTTCCTGTTGGGGCACTGAGGATTAGACTACACCTGACTGTGCTCAGGGATCACTTCTGCCAGTATTTAACACCATAGAGATCAGACCCAACCCAGGTTGGTCCCAAGGAAGGCAACCACTTTACCTTTGCTATACTGTTTGTTCTCTTGAATCCCTGCTCCACCATGAAGTAAGTTTAAGCTAGGATAAAAATGAGCATAGAAGGGACACATATCATTCCTTCAAAGGGCCATCTTATGCCAGCAGATTCCAGTGAGTTGTAGTCAGTGAAAAGAAATGACAAAAATCAAATAAATAAACATGAGTATATTTCCCTATTGATAAGAAATCCATCATATATATAACCAGGACTAATATTCCAATTATTAGCTTGGAATGCCTTCAAGAGCATTGAAGAAATAACTAAAAGGACAAAGAACCTCCAGCTCCGAGCACATCTCTTTGATTCCACTATTCTTCCTGCATTAACATATGCCTCAGAGACCTGGACCCTACGAAAACAGGATGAGAACACTATTCGGGTCTCTCAAAGAGGAATCGAAAGAACTATGCTTGGAATATCACGATTCACTCAAATGAGAGATAGAATCCGGAGTTCTGATCTTCGTCAACGCTCAAGAATCAGAGACGCTGTCTCATTTGCCAAGACATCAAAAATCAGATGGGCTGGACATGTAATGAGGTTTACAGACAACCGCTGGACTAGAGCCATTACTGATTGGATTCCACGAGACATCAAAAGATCACGTGGACGCCCACCTATAAGATGGTCAGACTTCTTCGTCAAGACCCTAAATGATCGGTTTGAGGCTCTACATGTTCCTAAAACGAACAGATACCATTGGGCTACGCTAGCACGCAACCGGGATGAATGGAGACGTTACTGGCACCCGCTCGAATAAATCGATGAATAACGGGGATTAAGTGATTAAGTGATTAATATTCCAATGCAAAATGTTTAAGTAAGTCAGATTCACAAAATTTTCTTTGCTATGTAGGTAACATATGCACAGATGCCAGGAATTAGAAATAGGAATCTGTAGGGAATCATTACTCTGCCTCACAGACCTTGTAACCACTACCTAGATCTCAAACAGAACATTAGAAGACCCTTTCTAGACATGTCTACCTACAGGAATAAACATGATCTTGATTTCTAGTATCATAGAACAGATATACTTGGTTTAAATTTCATGTAAATAGAATAAAAGGTAGGACATGCTTTATATAGCTTCTTTTTTCAGTATTGTTATTATTATTCATAATGCTTATTTTGAAGAACATATGAGTCATTTCCTGTTCTGCGTCTCACAAATAATATTGTGATTATCATCAAAGCATGTCTTTTGGATCATATGTCATATGTATATATATTATATATGTATATATATATATATATATATATACATAGCATTTCTTTTTCAGCTCTAGTAGGTAGTTTTGCAAAGTGTGTATAATCAAATCCAAGGTATTTTGCAACCTTTCTAACAGTTGGGTGTGTAAGAGTGTGTGGGGTGGGAAAGTGGGTGTGGGGGGAGGGGGCAAGGATAGGTCTGTGTGTGTAGGGAGGGTTCCCCTGTGGCTGTTACATCATTTTTCCTCATTTTGTAGCTTCTGCCATTTTAGACTTCTAGAAAAACTCTCCTTCCTTGGCCTGTAGGACATAATTTCCTCAGATGCTTCACTACTTCTCTGAATATTCTATCTAGCATAGTTAGATTTCCTCTCTTTTATATCATTACCTACCTTTATTTTCCCTTTCTTTTAGCCACTGCCTTAAATTATGTTAATGTTGTTCTTATTCATTTTCCAGAGGGGGTAATAAATACAAGGCCCTTCACAATTTGGTTTTTAAATGTTGCCCCAACCCATTTAAGTATTGTTTTACTCATCAATACTCCATTAATGATCCTCATTCTGCATATACAGTAAACTATGTTCAATGAAGCATTTGGTTGAGTCATTGACAATGGTTTGTGGGTAGAATAAGAGCCAATATTTTCAACTTAAGACCACTTTCCCAAATTTCCTGAACTCCTCTTGTTTCCTTCAAGCCAGCCAATATTACCTGAATTATCCCAGTGGTACATAAACTCAATATAAAGAAATTATTTTCAGTGTAGATCATTGTTTCTTTTCCTTAGAAAATCTTAGAATTCTTAGGGCTGGAGCGATAACACAGAGGGTAGGGTGTTTTGCCTTGCACACGGCCGACCTGGGTTTGATTCCTAGCATCCCATATGGTCCTCCGAGCACCACCAGGAGTAATTCCTGAGTGCATGAGGCAGGATTAACCCCTATGCATCGCCGGGTGTGACCCCCCCCCAAAAAAGAAAGAAAATCTTAGAATCTATATATTAAAATGGTGGTGCAAGAAAACAGGTGCTTGATTGAAAATATCTGAAAAAATATCTAATTCCGTGTACCTGATATGCACTGGATATGACATGGATGTTATAGTGTTAAGTTAATAAGATTTGGAGTTGTTTGCTGTAGTGGTTAACCTACTAGGACAACACAAAAATGAATGCCTTGAAGTAAGATGCTGCAAAAAAAATCTTAAGTAATAAAAAATACTGTAAAGAAGCATATAGTGGAGGTTGCTCTATATTAAACATTGCTACACTACTTAGTAAAAAGTTGACTGAAATAATATGAAAAAGAGGTGAAGTGTTTTTTTTAATTACTTAATTACTGTGAGATACAGTTACAAAGCTTTCATGTGTGAGTTTCAGTCATACAATGATCGAACACCCATCTCTCCACCAGTGTACATTTTCTACCACCAATGTCCCCAGTATGCCCCCCCCCACCACCATCCCATCCCTCCCCCTGCCTCTATGGCAGATAATTTCCCTCTTATTCTCTCTCTCTCTCTCTCTCTCTCTCTCTCTCTCTCTCTCTCTCTCTCTCTCTCTCTCTCTCTCTCTCTCTCTCTCCCCGTTGGGGCATTATGGTTTGTAGTATAGATACTGAGAAGCTATCACAGTTGGTCCTTTATCTACTTTCAACACACATCTCCAATCTGGAACGATCCCTCTAACCATCACTGATTTAGTAATCCCATCTCTATTCCAGCTGCCCTCTCCTCCAACTCATGAGGCAGGCTTCCAACAATCAAGCAATCTTCCTGGCCCTTGTGTCTACTGTCCCTGGGTGTCAGTCTCATATTATGTTATTTTATATTCCACAACTGAGTGTAGTCATTCTATGTCTGCCCCTCTCTTTCTGACTCATTGATGAAGTGCTTTTGAATTAGTAAGTGTTAAGGGATGCAGTTGAAAGGAAACATATAGATGGTGTATACTTGCTACTGTTGGCTGATTTGGCATGTAGATTAAGAAAGTAAAAATATACTGAGAAATTCTCTTTCTAATAAGTAAAAGTGAAACAAAATAGAGAACTGAATTCAAGATTCTCATACTTTAGGGAAACCAACTTTCGGGGAGGCCCAAGAATTAGAAAAATAAGTTTGACCAAACTTTTGACAAAGATTCCTTAATATTTAGTTGGAACAAAAGTTTTGTTTTCCAACAAAAATCAGGTATCTTCAAAGTAATTCAACTAAAATTGTGAGAAAAGAGGGAAACACGGGACTAAAGAAACAATTAAAGTTATTTAAATGATACCTAGAAAAGAAAAATGGGTATGATTTCTTTTTTTTTCCTTTTTTATAATTTTATTTATTGAATCACCATGAGAGCAGTTACAACTTTGGGTTTAAGTCTCAGTCATACAATGAAATACCCGTTCCTTCACCAGTGTCCATTTTCCACCACCAAAAGACCCACATGTGGAAATCATCTGTCCCCATCCCACACCCTCCCCCTACCTGTGGGACAGATGATTTCCACATTACTCTCTACTTTGATTACATTCAATATTTCGACACCAGACACATCATTATTATTTAGGATTTTACCCCAACACTCAGATCTGCCAAAAAGGCAACAGTAGACAATTTGTTTTCTATTGCTGGTTATAAATAACGTATGATTTTGGAATTCTGAAATTTTAACAATTAAATATGGAGGGATTTCTGCCAAAACCTGCTGGTTCCGAGATTTGTTCCTGAGTCTCTGGGTTCATGGCTGTTAAGCAGCTTGATCAGGAGCCAGAGAGGCCATTCGTGGCCACTGGGGGTCTCGTTGGAGCGGGGAGGAAAGAGCCAGCTCCACCCCATACCATGAGTGTCTTGTCACTGCAGGCCCAAACCTGACTGTCCAATAGCTTCTAGAAGATGGCAACTCCTGAACCACCAAGGGGGAGCAGGTGAAGGGACAACACCCTTTCCCCCTTGGGGTGGTCCAGCACTGGTAGCCCATTGCTGGTAGGACCAGATGCATCTCTGCTAAAAGCCGCTGGGTTCTGAGATTTGTCTCTGAGTCTCTGGGATCATGGCCATTAAGCAGTTCGATCAGGAACCAGAAAGGCCTTGCCTCCAATTATATAGCTGGGCTGGAAATGGTCTATGGGTGTGTCTCCCACATACCTAACTTTTGGCCGTTTACTTTCTTGGGAAACTTTGTCCCACGTTTTGGGGTTCTGGCCAAAGGAACAGCAGCAATTTTGGGAAGTCTGAAGGTGCCATCAAGCTGCTGATGAACTCGCCTCATGGGCACAGATTGACCTGCTGGCGGCACCATACCCTTGGGTATGATTTCTGTCACATAGATTTCATTGAAAAGAGATAGATCATATTTATCCTACGTTCTTTTAAGGAACTGCACTGACACAGAAACCATTAATCTAGATTTGAAAATGTGTTCATGCTCAAGATTGGGGGCCCCACCACCCCAGCCCTACAACGAATATACGAAGATTTCAGAAACGAGGAGGACTCAAAATGTGCTCAGCCCCAAGAAAACAAATCTCCACACCGCCCGAGAACTTCAGATTATCACGTGGAACATAATCAGCAAAGGAAAACTACCCAAAGGATAGAAGCATGGATAAAAATGGGAAGAAGTTCCTCCCAGAGATCACTACTCTGAGATCTCATCAAATAACTTCTTAAAAAGATGCTTGTAGGACTGGAGCCATAGCACAGCGGGTAGAGCATTTGCCTTGCACGTGGCTGACCCAGGTTCGATTCCCAGCATCCCATATGGTCACCCCGAGCACCGCCAGGAATGATTCCTGAGTGCAGAGCCAGGAGTAACCCCTGTGCAAAGCCAGGTGTGACCCCCCCAAAATGCTTGTATACAGGTTTCAAAGGCTTGTTTACTGTCTACTGACTTCTGTGCCTTCATTTCTGAATGGCAGTTTGTGCTTGTCACTGTGAAGCACTTCCAGCATCTCTCTATAGGACAGGAAGATATTGGGAGTCCTCAGGATACCTCTCAGATAGCCCATTTAATAATTTTTTCAGCTGAAGCATACTACCTCCCACATTTTTCTAAGTCATGACCTTTCTAGATCCTTCCAAGTCTAGTAATTAGTATATAAAGGCTCTGTTCCTGCTTGGGATCAATTCTTTTTTTTTCCATTTTGTTTTTATAAAGTTGATCAAAATATTTGATTATCTTTAATATTGGAACACGAATCCCACCACCATTACAAACCTTCCCACCATCATATTTCAGATGGTTCCATGGGATCAATTCTTAAGGGTCACCTTTGCTTCAGCATAAATTTGGCTGAGAACCATGTTAAGGATGATAACTTTCCTTCTTTTTCACCATTAGTTTGTCAAAACAATCCTTGATTAGTGATAGCCTCTTTTTCAGAGTATACTTCTGGGGAACCAGACTCTGACAAATTAACTTGTTCTCCATATTACTTTAAAATGGAAATGAGTTGTGAATACTATCATTATTAGATTGTTATATCCTGATTGGTTGCCTGAGTATCACTTGAAGGTTTGGATAGGAAGATGAATGTAGTGAAAATTTAGACTTTGAGTTAGAAGGAAAAAATAGATTCCTGGCAACCAGAAAGGTAAGATATGTCAAAGAATGCCATGATTGTTTATTAGTTGTGCTTTTCTGTGTGAGAAACAAGGGTTTCCCCTCAAAAAAAATATTTCACCAACTCCCAAATTCTTTAGATACATGGCTTTAAGAATAGTTCGATATTTTTTTTTTAATTTTTATTAGTGAAACACCATGTGGTACAGTTGTAGACTTACAAATTTTTGTGCTTGGGTTTCAGTTATACAATGATCGAATACCCATCCCTCTACCAGTTAGTTCAATCGTTTAGAACTATTTCTCTCCCTATAGCCCCATCTGTACTGACATCTTATTAGAAAATCAATAATTCGTTTCATATCTGTATACCTTCCTTGCTCTTGTCAAAGAGGGAAGTAGAGGTACATTTAAGGCCACTCTTTAAGTGTCAAGGAAACTGACTGCGATAGATGAGGAAAGAGACGTTCAGGCCTTTCCATTTCAGGAACTGCATCTGACTATGAAATCCATGTTTGCCTCCACACTGTGCCACTTAGATCTCTATACCTACAATGAACATCAAAGTCCAAATTTGTAGTGAGAGAAATAAGTCCATACGGGGTTGCCATATTCAGGTCCTATGACATTTCTACCAGTACAAACTCATAGTTTGCAAAAAAAAAAAAAAGTTTAGCTTCCCCTTAAAAGGTTCCTGCTTCACATTTTACCCTCCAGCATGCATTTATTCTTATCATATCCCTCATCCAATAGTATTTAATAAATGGCCACATTTGCATGACACCTTACCTGTGCTTTTCCATTTCTCTCCAAGGATGATTTCCTGGTTTAGAAGTTTTAATGGCTGCTCCTTTGAAAATGTCTTAAGAGGGTTTTGACTGTAATTCCTTTTATCCTAGCTCTTATTTAATAGGTACCAATGCCTATCTTTTGCCTGGGGTATTGGGCTAGGGAGAGGAAGATTCATTAACCATGGTGAGTTATGGATTTCAATGCCCTGGGTACTTCATTTCTCGTATCCAAGTAGATCATTTTCTCCCTAGTCTTCCTGAGCCCAAGGATGCATATATTGTAAGTAGCCTTAATCTGCTTCATTAGAACTTTTTTTTTTCACTTTACAAGAATGATACCACCAATATTACCATATTCTGGTGCTATGAAAGGCAGTATAATCGCGCATTCTTAGTACTGGCAGTAACAGTAGTGATTTCGTTTTGATTGTAAAAGTAGGAAACCCCGACAATTTTTAAAGCCTGGAGTCATTGAATTAATACCATTTTCAAATATAGAAACCTACTCCAGGGAGTCTAAAAACTTTGCCTAAGGTTGCATGGTAGTGACTACTGCCTGACAAGTATGAAAAATTAGACGGGTTAAGTACTAGTCTGGACTAGACTCAAAACCTCATATGCTCCCCTACTTCATTCTTTTGAGTTTAAAGCAGAGTGGTTTTTATGGCAAGAAAGGCTCCAAGTTATTTTCTATTCAAAACTGAGACTACTACCAACCATAGGTTTTATATAACATTGTATGAAAGAAAAAAATGTCAGTACATACCATATACATTTCATATAGACCATTCTCCTTTCTACTTCATTTTTACAATTCAATGAACAACCTTACTTTGCTGTACAATGCTAGCACATTTCTTTTTTTTTTAAGATTTTTTTAATTAGTGAAACACCATGAGGTACAGTTATAGACTTATAAAGTTTTGTGCTTGGGTTTCAGTTATACAATGATCAAGTACTCATCCCTCCACCAGTGACCATCCTCCCCCACAACGGGTCCCAGCATCCCTCCCACCCCCCATCCCCCCCATCCCACCTTGCCTCTGTGGCAGGGCATTCCCCCTTGTTCTCTCTCTCTTCTTTTGGGTACTGTGTTTTGCAAGAGAGGCTTTGAGTGGCAATCATGTTTGGTCTATCGACTACTTTTAGCAGCTAGCACATTTCTGAGTGTGAAACCAATTAATATCTCTTCCTAGAGAACAAGTCTTTTCACTGTCACTGTTATCTGTAGCTTTTACTACAAAGTAAACTATTTCTAAGAAGTAGGTATGTATCTGCATTGGAGAAAAATATAAGTGCAATGGATCGGGGACTTTGACTTCTGTTCATATCTGGCCCTGATGAAAACTAAAAAAAATAAGTGGTCTGTTGTTCATCTTTTCTCTGCAGCACTGTCTCCCAATTAGGGTGATTTTGCCTTCTCTCTGCAAAGCATATTTTAAAGTGTCTTGTGATATTTTCAGCTTTCTCAACAGAGGGGGTGTCATTACTACCTAACGGGTAAGGACAAAGAATATTGCTAAATATCTCATAGTAAACAAGACAGTTCCTATCACCAAATTAAATAGATAACTGTATATAGTTAAATATATATAGTTAATATCTATATTCGGTCAAAACCATAATGTTCAAAGGTTAAATAGCCTGCCTTAGATATTCTTTTCCTTTCCCAGAATCTATGACCTTATGAAGTGACTGGCCTTGACTCTTAGTTCTCACAATAAGAAGTTACATCTTTCTAGATCTTTCCAGTAAGAAGGAAACAGAAAACCCAAAGAGGAAAGAGCTCTAAAGTAGTAGTGAGGCTTACTTACTTTAAAAATTCAAACTTTATCATCAACTCTGTTATAAGGATAATAATTTCTTTTCATTGGGTTGGTATAAATATAATAAAATAGGACAGTATTTTATTAACTCTAAAGCTATAAACACTTGATAGTTTCATGATAAATATTTAATTAACAATAAAAATAGACGTTTTGTAATAGTAGAATTTCAGAACCCATGATCACAGATACTTCACTTTTATATATTTTATTATTTTAATTTAATTTCTCATAATTTAGGAATGTATAATAGTGTTAAGATTGTGGTACTGATAAGCGAACTTATCAGTAAGTTTGCCAAAGTGTCCACAACCCTCTACCTCTGTCTTTAGTCTGTCCTAGTCTGTTTTTGTTCACCATCCCCCTTCTTCTATTTGATGATTGGTTCTATATTCCAATATCAAAGGTTTGTCATTATTCAGTATTGCCTACGTTCTCATTTTTACACTCTATATTCTACGGTTGAATGAGAACACCCTGTAGTTGTCATCCCTCTAATTTTGCTTAACTCAATGCTTAACCCCCCAATTCCATCCTTGTGTCAGCACTGACATGAGTATATATTATCTTTCAGCTGCATAGTATTCCACTGTGTTTATGTACCACTAATTCTTGATTCATTGATCTATAGTTGAATATCTGGGTTCTTTTCATGCCATAGTTACTGTATACTTAGCACTGCATGAACAGGTTGTACATATGTCCTTAAAAACCAATGCTTTTGTGTTTGGGGAATAGATGCTGAGAAGCAGAATTGCTGCATCATATGTGAGTTAGTCTATTCTTATGTTTTTGAGAAATCTCCATACTACTTGGAACTCTATGATGTTCCCACAAACATGAGGGTTCTTTCTCACCACATCCCCTTCATCACTGGTTGCTTTCAACGTTTTTGATACATCTCATATTCATTGGTGTGAGGTTATGTGTAATTATTGTTTTGATTTGAGTTTCATTAATCACGGGTGATGATGAGCACTTTTTCCATGTGCTTATTAGCCCTGTGTGTGTGTCTTTTTTGAGGAAGTGTTTGTTCAACTCCACTCCCCACGTTTGGATGAAGTCACTGAAGTTTTTTGTTGTTGATCTTTGAAATTGTTTTTTAAATCTTGGATACCAGCAATGCAGACCAATGGAACAGAATCAAGTGTTCTGAAACACTCTCTAAAATTTATGGGCAGTTAATCTAAGTACATGAAACAGAGATAGGAAAAATCTTTTCAAGAAATAGTGATGGGAAAACTGCATAGCCACATGTTAAAAAAGGAAAGAAAAAATAAGGGAGATGAGAAAGAAGAGGAGGAGAGGGAGGAAGAGATGGAGGAAGAGGAGGAGGAGCAGCTGCTGAAATCATATTTCACACCATTCGCAAAAGTTAACTCAAAGTTGATTAAAAACATTGAGATTAGGGCCTTGAGAGATAGTACAGCAGATACAAAGTTCTCTCACTGACACCCCATAATGTCCCCTAGAGCCCTGCCAGGAGTGATCCCTGAGCTCAGAATCAGGAGTAAGCCCTGAGTACTGCTGGATATGACCTCAAAAGCAAAAAAGACCTTGATATTAGATCAGAGCCCATAAAATGTATTAAAGAATACACAAGTAAAACTCTCTAGGAAGCAGATCTTAAAGGGATCGTCAATGATTTGACTCCAGAGGCAAGTACAACAAAAGCAAAATCAAACAAATGGGATTCATAACACTTTGGAGTTTTTGCAGGGAAAAATAAACTCTAAGTAAAATAAAAAATAACCTACAGAATTGGAGAAAATATTTGCATGGAATACTTCTAGGAGCTAACAAAAATTTATAAAATAAATTTTGAGAGATAGTACGGCAGATACAAAGATACTTCACATCTTGAAGCTGGTTAACTATCTAATGCCACACTAGAAAAAGTAAATTCTTTGTCTACAGCCAGTGACGTTTTTCTCTCTAATGTGTTTTAAAACCTCTGTGGTATGTTAAAAATGCTCTCAGTACTAATATCATAGATAAATTATTGACAAATTCATTTTATTGCTTCATTCTAAATTTTCTACCTCATGAAATCAATAAAAACTCACAATAAATATCTCCTTGGTTTAATCGTGCTTGCTTTTCCGTCTTAGGAACAGAAATTTGTTAACAAGCTTAATTCACTACAAACTTAATTTAAATTTTACATAGCACATACCAGATATTGTGCTAGATTTACTTCCTCCCACACTGAAGACATAATTTTAACAGAGACCAATGTATACTATACAATATGGCCCCTAAAGTTTAGTCACTTTATCTCTAACACTCCACATGTTATCTCTAATACTCCCAGAAGCACATACAGTAGAAAATTACTCCCATATGAGATATAAGGAATGGAGATTCCAAAAGTTGGAATATTTATAAAAGATACTCGACTAATGGTATAATTATTATAGCGATGCAAATGAATGTCTAAATGGGAAAAAATTACCACGCTCTGCCCCAATCACATCGAAAACCAGTTAGTCATCCTGCACAGAAGTCAGATCGAAATGGATTATAGACCTCAACATCAGACCTGAATCCATAAGGTCCATGGAGGGAAATTCAGGCAAAATCCTCCATGACATTGAGGCTAAAGGCATCTTCAAAGATGAAATACCACTGACCAAACAAGTAGAAGCAAATACAAAGAAATGAAACTATATTAAACTAAGAAGTTTCTGGATTGGGAGAATCCTCCCAGGATGGGAGAAGCATGCTGAAAGTAGACTATAGACCAAACATGATTGCCACTCAATGCCTCTTTTGCAAACCACAATACCCAAAAGGAGAGAGAGAACAAAAGGGAATGCCCTGCCACAGGGATGGGGTGGGATGGGGGGGCTGGGGGGTGGGAGGGATACTGGATCCGTGGTGGTGGGAAATGGGCACTGGTGGAGGGATGGGTATTTGATCATTGTATAATTGAAACCCAAGCACAAAGATTTGTAAGTCTACAACTGTACCTCATGGTGTCTCACTAATAAAAATTAAAAAAAAAAAAGAAGTTTCTGGAATACTAAACAACTGTTAGGAAAAATGATAACATGACACTTACTTATAAATGGATGGACAGGGAGAGTATCATTCTGAGTGAAATGAGTCAGTGGAAGAGGGGCAGACATAGAGTGATTGGTCTTATTTGTGGGATATAAAAAAATACATAGCATGAGATTAATACTCAAGGACTATGGAAACAAAGGTCAGGAGGACTGGTCCATGGTTGGAAGCTTGCCACAGGTTGTGGCGGTGTAAGGGGAAGGGCAGGCAGGATAGAGAAGGGACCACTATGTCGAAATGACCACTCTGAACAAGAACTGAGTGCTGAAACTAAGTAATGGGACAAACATGATAACCTCTCCGTACCTGTATATTGTAAACCCTAATGCCCAAAAGGAGAGAGAGAGAGAGAGAGAGAGAAAGAGAGAGAGAGAGAGAGGGAGAGAGAGTATGAGAGAGAGAGAGAGAGAGAGAGAGAGAGAGAGAGAGAGACCTCCCATAGAGGCAGGCACTATGGAGATGGCGGGAGGGAGACTTGGAACCTAGGTTATAGGAAACGTAGACTGATGAAGGGATGGGTATTGGAACATGATATGACTGAAACCCAACCATGAATAACTTTGTAACTGTGTATCTCAAGGTGATTCAATTAAAAAAAACAGTTAGTATTCAGTAGTTGCTGGAAATACACATAAAAACACCTCAGGCTGGAGCGATAGCACAGCAGGTAGGGCATTTGCCTTGCACATTGCTGACCTGGGTTCGATTCTTCTGCCCCTCTCAGAGAGCCCGGCAAGCTACCGAGAGTATCTTGCCCTCACAGCAAAGCCTGGCAAGCTACCCGTGATGTATTCGATATGCCCAAAATAGTAAAAAGTCTCACAATTTGTTGTGAGACATTAATGGTGCCCACTTGAGCAAATCGATGAAAAACAGAAGGACAGTGCCACAGTGCTATTCAGGTATCATGAGTAAAGACAGAAAACATCTCTGCTACATCTATATGGAGTAGTAATGATCACCAGTGCCCAACACCAACAGGCAGGTTTAGTCATTTCACGGTGTTGCCATGAAAAAATAACAAAAATATCTGGATTTCCTCTGTGTTTTCAACTTTTTTAAAGCTTATTCACAAAGCAAAAAAAAAAAAATGGTTTCAGGGACCAGAAACATAGTACAGCAGGTAGGGTGCTTGTCTTGCATACAGCTGACTTGGGTTCAATCTCTGGTATTCAGTATGGCCCCTGAAGTCTTCTGAAGTGACCCCTGAGCATTTAGCCAGTAGTAAACCCTGAGTCCAGCCAGATGTGGCCTTCAACCAAAATTTCAATGGCTTCAGCCAATATTACATGTATTAAGTCAGATTTAAACAAGTTTTCTATTTCTTATGCATCTAAATCAATTCAGTTACATTCAATGAGAGTTGACTGGATTGCTATATATGCTGATTGTTGTAGTAAATGCAATGGCATTACATAATGGCCACTCTCAAGAAGTTTATTACAATTAGGATAAGACGTAAAGGGAGTAAAGAAAATCTTGCTAATAAATACGGAATCTCACAAGATCTAGCTTATTCATCAGTGTACATGTTCTTCTGTGACAGCCCTAAAAATGCAAGTGTTGTGAGGGTCCCCCCATTTAAAGGACTCTCAATTTAATGGGTGCCAGTGGACAACACAGACATGTGATTCAGGAAGGATCTGGTGCTGATTTACCATCAGAAAGGTTTTGAGGTGGTAAAGTTGACAGTATTTTAATTACAGGAGAAATCAAAATTGTTTACTAAGAAATATTTGGGAACAGAATCTGCAGAGATTGCATTCAAGCATCAATAATAAACCACTACCTTGCTTTGAGTTACAGGTATCTATACAGACATCATTGTATATTTTTTTCTGAGAAAACCATCTAAAAATAGTATCACAGAGACAGAGTTTCAATGGGAGGAAAAATTAAAATAAAAAGCACAATAATAATAATAATAATAAACCCTAACTTAAAAAGTATGCATACTCTTTCATACCATTTGAGGAAATGGCAAATGTACAAATGAGAATATACTTATATATAAAATTGAGGTGAGAGTCATAGAACAGATAGGATGTTTGCCTTGCATGAGGTCAAGCTGGTTAAGATCCTGGGCACCAATATGGTCCCCAAGTACTGCCAATAGAAATTCCTGAGTGAAGAGCCAGGAGTAAGCTCTGAGCATTGTCAGGTGTGGCCTCAAATATATATACTATATACTTATATATATAGTATATCTATTTTATGCATATATTTTGTATTTATATATTTTATATATTTTGTATATATATGTATGTATACAAAATCACATACAACATAAATTTTTGCATTCTGTACCCAGTCTGTGTGATTTTGGCTTAATGAACTGATAAAATTTGCCTTGAAATACCCGAGGATCATTAATTTCATTTTAATCTAGGTATTATTAAAAAAATGACCTAATTTTTATTAGTCTGCTTTCCAAGGCCAGTCACGGTCACATGGTCACAGTCCTCCCGTTGTTCATCGATTCACTCGAGTGGGCCCAGTAACGTCTCCATTGTGAGACTTCTTGTTACTGTGTTTGGCATATCGAATATGTCACGGGGAGCTTGCCAGGCTTTTCCGCGGGTGAGATACTCTCTGTAACTTGCTGGGCTCTCCGAGAGGGGGGAAGGAATCGAACTCGGCTTCGCTGGGCTGGCTGCGTGCAAGGCAAACGCCCTACCGCTGTGCTATCGCTCTAGCCCCCAAGGCCAGTATTTCTTTTTATTTTAATTTTATCTTATTTATGCCAAGGCCAGTATTTCAAATTATAATTATATGTATTACTGGTAGGTAGTGCCATGTATCACAGTAATATAATGTGACTTCAGAATTGTAAACACCAAAATTCATTATAATACATATCTAAGCTTTGTTGCATTAAGAAACAAAGTCTAATTTCAGTGACTTAGACTTTTGTCAGAGTATTGATGCTGGCCTATGACGGCTTTACGTCACCTGTTTTCACCTTCTGGTTAAAAAAGTATGACTTGGGAGGATATGCCACACAGGAGTGTAAAAAGTTAAGAAAACACTCTAGGTGGCAGAAACATAGAGATGGATCATAAAACTTCTTGTATTTGTACTCTACCTCTCTCATATTCCATTGACTCAGCAAATTATCTGCCCAAGCAACAATGATTAAGGATGCTCAACTCTGACAATAAAACATTTTATGGGAATGAATTTAGCTCTCCAAAAGTTAAGGGAAACACAAAATAACAAAATAGGAGACTAACACCCAAGAATGGCCGAGATTAGTACCAGGAACTTTACTCCATGGCTTGGAGGCCAACCACACATGCTAGGGGAAAAGGGAGCTCAGATAGAGAAGGGAACACAAAATAAAGGTGTTGGGAGGATCCTCCCAGGATGGGAAAAGTATGCTGAAAGTAGATTATAGACCAAACATGATTGTCACCCATTGCTTCTTTTGCAAACCACAACACCCAATAAGAGAGAGAGAACAAAAGGGAATGCCCTGCCACAGAGGCAGGGTGGGATGGGGGGCATGGGGGGTGGGAGGGATACTGGGATCCTTGGTGGTGGAAAATGGGCACTGGTGGAGGGATGGGTGTTTGATCATTGTATAATTGAAACCCAAGCACAAAGATTTGTAAGTCTATAACTCTACCTCATGGTGTTTCACTAATAAAAATTTTAAAAAATAAGGGAGAGAAATAATGCAAATGCAGTCGACCCCAATAAACATGTCAATACTTTTCCATCCTTTTTTTTTTAGATTCTCAAACATGCTCATTTTTTGTCACAGTCCATTGAAAAATCAATAGATCAGCTCATAGATAAGAGAACAAACTGTGCTTATAGTATGATAAAGGTAACAAAAGAGAATAAATAAAAGATTATAAGAAACAAATACCTAGCCTTGGTTTTATGAGAGGTACAAGCTGTCCTGGGTTACATTTAATCAGAGGCTTGGTAATTAGATTCCCCCAATATCAGCCACCAAAAGAGAAATAAAGTGAAAAAAAACCTCTCCGGAGTGGAATCTGAGACATTTTAACTTGCTAACATTCTAGTCACTCAATATCGGGCGAGGTGGGGGGGAACAGTCATTTAAATATTATCTTTAAGTGCATAATAAATGTTAGGATTTCTAGGATTTCTATTAGCAAATATATACCTGCTTCTTCATCTCCGTATTTCTGGGTGTTTCTTCTCCTAGAGCTAGTCACAGACAAATTAGATCTTCAAGTTTTAACCATTTAACTTCCTGCGAAAGGAAATTGAACCAGCAAAAGCAAATGTGTCCCCAACTCACGCATGGAAGTAGTTACTTCAGGTTAATTATTATCAAGAACTGTGCAAGACGAAGAATGCGATTAAACATTAGCCTATGAGATATTTAACAGTGGGGTTCTCTACAATAAAAACAGAATATTGTTCTTTCCAGGTATTTTTTTTTCTAAATGGTCCCAAACTACATATGCGAATGCAGCTAATGTCTAAATAATTAAATGATAATGTCATTCTTATGCAATGTAGGAATATGCTTGAGAATCGGATTCAATCAGTCCCCCCCACCCTTTGTGACACAATAACAACTCTTGTTCAGCTTTACTTAATATATTCCTTGGTTGACAGAAAAATCAGTCTGTATACTCATTGGCCTCTAAAAAGAGAAGTAGGTCTGAGCAGCTGAGGGGCAGAGCAGTGGAAAAAGAAAAAAAAAAGCAATAGCCCTGGGCTAAATTTGAATTAGGCTAAAAGCAGCACCTCAGTCAATTTGTCCTAAACTCCTTTCTCACACTCCCACCCCTCAGGCATTCAATGCCCTCCATCCCTGAAACTGTTCTCTGCTCATATGCCAATGGGTTACCACCTCCAGGAGTATCAGTACTTGGACTCAACTTCATTATGTGCTGAAAAGATCCATTTTCTTTCAACTTTGCTTTGTATTCAGTAAGGTCTAAGCATAGTCCATGCATAAATGCATCTTCTATTTGAAACAACACTGAAGTAAACACCCTTAAAGTTTCAGAAGAGGGAGCCTCTCACATCCCTTGTTGTTACCTCCACATTTCTTTTCTTTTTCTTTTTAATTTTTTATTAGTGAATCACCGTTAGGTACAGTTACAAAATTATAAACTTTCATGCTTGCATTTCAATCATACAATGCTCCAAGTACCCATCCCTCCACCAGTGCCCATTTTTCATCACCACGGGTCCGAGTATCCCCCCCACCCCCATCCCCCCATCCCATCCTACCTCTATGGCAGGACATTCCCTTTTGTTCTCTCTCTCCTTTGGCGCAGTGTGGTTTGCAAAAGAGGTATTGAGTGGCCATCGGCCTCCACATTTCTTATTAATCAGTTGACAATTTGTAAATATCATCCTGAAGCTTTCCAACCCACAAATAGATACATTTTATTTCTTAACAGAATTTATGAAGAACCAACTGGAAAACCACACACTCCAGAGGAAAAAAATGAGTTTAGGAAGACGTTCTCATACACTTTTTTCAAGACCATCTGAATCTCTCCAATCTCACCAATCAGTGACTGACAATAAATAAGTTACTTAGCTTATGCAACCAATAGGTGTCCATTTGTTCTGCATATTTTGGTGTTTATCCATTAACTGCTACCTAAATTGATTATAAAAGCTAAATAAATAAATAAATAAATAACTTAGGTGTTCAGGTTAAATCATAGGGTTTAATATTATTAAGGATTCAAAAACTTTTTGGTGAAAAAAAATTATTTATTTTCCTATGTTCACTGCAGCACTATTCACAATAGCCAAAATCTGGGAACAACCCAAATGTCCAAGAACAGATGACTGGATATGGTACACACACAAAGTAATACTACTTGGCTACAAGAAAAGGCAAAATCAATGATCTGGATGGATCTGGCATGCATTATAATCAGTCAAGTTAGAAAGAGAGGGAAAGACACAGAATGGTAGAACAAGTTTCCATTCAAAACTCATGCATACCCCACAATAATTTTTAAGGAACATCTCATGTCCTAAAATTAGTTTATTAGGAACCATACAATTGTTAATAGAACCCCTCCCTGGTATAATATCTCTTAACTTTAGCACAAAAATATCTTATGAATAATATTTTTAAATGAAACATGCATAGTATACATTTCAAAGCACTAGTAAAACAGCAAGAACAGGGATACAGCAGTAAGAGGAAATAGAAACAAAATCCCATAAAGATCATTAAAAGAATCATAAAAATAAAAAATAATCATTTAAAAAATCACCAAAGATCTTAAAATTCAATGATTGGAATGAATTATTGGGATCAGAAGACATGATAAACAGCTGTAATTTTTAAATATATATTCATTTTTTTTAAGGTACTGTGACTTGGGCTGGAGCGATAGCACAGCAGGTAGGGCGTTTGCCTTGCATGTGGCCAAGGGGGTCGACCCAGGTTCGATTCCTCCGCCTCTCTCAGAGAACCCAGCAAGGGTATCTCGCAAGCACGGCAAAGCCTGGAAAGCTACCTGTGACGTATTCGATCTGCCAAACACAGAACAACAAGTCTCACAGAGGAGACATTACTGGGCCCGCCCCAGCAAATCGATGAACAACGGGAGGACAGTGACAGTGACAGTGACCGTGACTTACAAAGTTATTCATAGCTGAGTTTTCGGCCCACTATGCCCCAGCACCAGTGCCACCTACAGTGCCAACTTTCCCCCAATAGCACCCCCATGTTCCCTCCTATCCCCAGAAAATGACCGTCCCAGCTAGACTCAGCAGTTGCAATTTTTTTTAAATTTTATTTATTTATTTATTTATTTTATTAGTGAAACACCATGAGGTACAGTTTTAGGCTTACAAATTTTGTGCTTGGGTTTTAGTTATACAATGATCAAGTGCCCATCCCTCCACCAGTGCCCGTCATCCATCACCACGGGTCGCAGCATCCCCCCCCACCGCCCATCCCCCCGTCCCATCCTGCCTCTGTGGCAGGGTATTCCCCCTTGTTCTCTCTCTCTTCTTTTGAGTACTGTGTTTTGCAATTTTGAGTTTCCTTTGTAGTTTGGATCTCATGTTTTTAGTGTTGCTGATTCTGCCGTGTGGATATATAGTTACTCCACCCTTCTCCACCACCAATGTACTTGAGACTCTTGATTTCTGTCCCTCAATATTTCATCTGATTCTTCTTGCTATCTTCCTCGATTTCTTTCCCTCTCTGCCCATTCAATATTTTGTTATCAAGGGTGATGGAGTTGTCCCCGTTTAATACCCTGCATTTTTTGTCCAGTTATTGATGTTTAAGATTTTAAGCTTATTTTAAGTTTATCATAGCTAATCATAGCTGCTGGAAGAAACAGCTTTCGAAAAAAATATAAATATGTAAAAGAATAAAAAAATTTAAAAAATTATTTAAAACTCAAAATGCATTTGATCAGATATCAGACAGAATTGAAGAGAGAATTAGAGAACCAGAGGATAGGTCAAAGCGATCCTCCAGAATATGGGAGATAGTGAAAAGTAATGAAAAGGAAAATAAGATACATGGGTGGTGTATATCATAAAAACTTCTGAATATGGATTTAATTGGAATTTCAGAAGGAGAACAGAAAGAGTGTATGACAAGGGTATATATGAAATAGAGAAAAATCATCAGAGAACTTTCTAGTTGTAATGATAGAAACTATATGTTTGAGATGTACAAGGCATCTAAATAAAATATAAAGAAAATAAAACAACACCTACTCTGCATTGTAAATCTACAAAAAACAAAAATAAACCTACAGCAAGTGTTGACATCAATTTACAACAGAAATAAACACAGAGATTATTATGTAAGTGATAAGAGACTAACAATAGTCTTTATGGATGGCAATGCAGTTATATTTTTAATGTTCACAATGGGTATATGATAAGAAGCAAATAGCCAAGGATGTAGGAATATTTCTAGAGGAACTTGCAGGGATAAAGCCGTCATGTTGAACTGCAGTGTCATTGTCACTGCATAGACATCATACCCTGTTTGTAACACTGTCATAATTTCTTTTAGGAAAAATAAAAACTCTTCCTAATGGTTACAGGTACTTTTTTGTTAAAAAATAATGCTATTGGTCTAGAGAGAGAGTACAGGTGTTAAAATTCTTGTCTTGCACGCAATCACCCCACTTCAATTCCTGGTACCACATGGTCTCCGAACATAGGGCCGGGTATCCCAGCAGAGAGCCAGAAGTTGTCACAGAGCTAGTGCATGTGGTTCAACACCTCCCAAAATTTTTGTTATAAAATTCATGATGATTATGCAGTGAAATAAAAGAGTAAGTGAATACTAGACAAAACAATATATTATCCTCAGCCTCAGAAAGGCAAAATAGAAGTAACATATATAGCAATAATAATCAAGAGAGAAATTAAATGAAGTGAAATATTCTAAGGACCTTTCTTTGTCAGGATAAAAGGTGAAAGCAATGATTAACTTGACTTTCGCAGTTAAAAATGCATGTTGTTCCGTAGATAGCTTAGGCTTCCCTGGGAAAAGTGTACTGCAATAAATTAAAGTTTGGGTGCAGGGAGCAAGATAGTAGAAAATTGTGAATCTGTGCTTACCTTCTTTTATAATGATAACAATCAAACACCAGATTTAATCTGAACAGACCCAATCTGAGACACAGGATAACAGAATTTGCATAACAAAGAAAAAAAAGCAAAAGAATGTTTGATTAAGGTGTTTGTCTTAAAAAGCATCATTCCAGAACCAGAGAGATAATAAACTGGAGTACATTGTACTAGGTACATTTGTAAGTAGGACCTCACCCAATTATGTTCCCCAGTTCCCCAGCACTGCATGTCCCCAAGTACTTTTACTACTTACTCCTAAGACCTGAGAATCCTGAGTGTGACCCCCCACACAAATAAAAACAGCATTCCAGGGGGATAGAAGGAAGCTGAACTTTCCAAGTATGGAACAACACCATGAGACAACAAGCATCATTAGGAAAATGATTCTTAGAGGAGAGTAACTTTCCCTGGGAGAGAGAGGAGAGCAGGAAGTACTTGAACGCCCATCATTCCAATCCTATGACAGAACATAACAGAGATGACCCCCCTGGGACCCTTACACTGAGGGCAGCATTTTTACAGCATGGGATTAGAAAAGGTACAGGCTAAAATGGAGACATCAGCAAGTCCATGCACAGATTACTTGCCCTGGGATCAAAAGAACACTGATTTGAACAGTAGCCAATTCATAGAAAAGAAATCTTAGATCAATATTTCCAGTCCTGGGCATGAGAATCTACATATGTATTGACCCCAAAAACATCTTTACTGATTAAGAAGCCCTGGTGGCAGCCCTATTGGTACGCACTCTCATTACTACTAGATTCTAAGCAAATTCCTGATAAGAGTCTTCCTGCCACTAGTAAGTAGCTGAAGTAGCCGGGGGCTGAGTCAATTATCCAAAGTGTTCACCCGTGGCAGACAAATAGACCCTGCACCTTCTAGTGTCCACCTGACTGCTGGCATTCATGCCCCACTATGTACTCAGAAAGTATCCGGTAGCCTCCCAAAGGAAGTCAGCTAGCAATGGAGATCTATTGTCCATTGCATTTCTATGCCAGCATTCAGTCAGTCCCACTCTGCTCCCAGTCCATCTCTGAGCATAACCCCATCATCATATGACCTTGAGCCACCAACCTCCTTCCAAGCCCACCCTAACAACAGTTTCTTAGCATCTGTCTTACTCAGTCTGTCACTATCACTGCAGACTAACTATGATGACAGCTCTGAAGCCACTGCCACATTTCACGAGCATGACACCACCCCCACCCCCACCATCATTTCCTTCAGGACCATATAATCACAATCACTGAAAAGCTCCTACAACCATAGATAACCTTGTAGCTGCCATCCAGAATCATCTTATCAAGATTCCAACATCCTTCTCATTCAGCTGCTGCCTATATTTCATAGAGCATCATACATATTGAGGAATCAGAGTAACTTAACGCCCACTGATGACTCAAAGAAAACTCTTAATATAAACCCAGGGAAAACTCTCATTATAACTGAACTCAGTAAACTACTACAGAAAATCTGACAATGTTCATAAGATTGCTCAGGAAACTGAGAAGATCAATGAAACAGAACTTTCAATAAGAACAGAGGAAGTTATGAGAAAAATTCAAACAGAAATCACAGAGTTAAAAACCACAGTAGCTGAATAAAAAAAATATAAGGTTGAGGCCCAAGGTTGAATTATTGTGATTGAAGATAGAAATAAAGTAGTAGAAACTATCCAAAAGGATTTTTAAAAATTTTTAGATAAATATTAAGATAACTTAAGATACTATGAGACACTATCCAGAGGAGCAAGTCTAATATTTTAGGGGTTCAATAAAGACACAAAGAGAATAGCCAGAAATCTTATTTTAGAATATAATCACTGAGAGCTTCCTTAAACTAGAAAAGAAAGGAAATAGATATTCAGATTTAGGAAACTCAAGGAACTCCAAATAGCCCAAACAGATGCACACCAAAACACATAATTAAGATAACAAAAAAAATTAATAATTCTAGGAAAATAAAGAGAAAAAAATGTTGTATGTAAGAGGATATTTATTATATGAACATAAGCATATTTCTCAATAGAGATCTGTAGGTTACATATGTATATATACATATCTATATAATATCTGAATGGCTAAGCCAATAAAATACTATTAAAGTAATTTATCACTAAAATTTAGAGAATATATAAAGAGCTTTTCAGAATGTCAAACTATTAACATTACTGTTAAAGGAATTCAACTCCACTGAATCAGTATTGCAAATACATAACTACAAAGATTTTTTAAAAGGAAAAAAAAATTTACTTGATTGAATTAAGAAATCTAAAAAACATGAAATGGGGAAGAGGAGATTAATAATGTGAACTATTAGAAAGAACTAAGATTTATTTGGTTTCCATTTAAAATAGGTCATAAACTTGGAAATCTTGATGTAAGCCTATGATAATCTCAAAATAGAAATACTTAGAAGAAACAAATATAAAGTTAATGGAAACCAATAGTCTCATAAAAGGCATGTACCATGGATGGAGAATAAGAGAAAAAAATAATCATGGAAAGTTGCAATATCATCCAGAATTCACATTTAATAATGGCAGTAATTACTTCTAAATCAATAATTTGACTAAATGTTAAAGTCCTGAACTCAACCAAAGAATAACGGTGGAATATTTCAGAAACAAAGTACAAAGTCTCAAAGACAGTAACTGGAGCCCCAATGATAAGCAAAAACTCAAAGTGAAAGGTTGAAAAAAACAGTTTATAAAGGCAAATGGTAGACTTACAGGCAGGAACAGCCATGTTTATATCAGATAAAATAGGCTTCAAGCTAAAACTTAAAAAACTTTTTTTTTAAAGAACAAACATTATATATTGATAAATGAATCAATTTACTTAAAGAATATAAAAACCCATTAGCATATGCATGCCAATGGTGCATCAAAATATGTAAAGCAATCATCAATAGACCTGAAGAGAGATGTCTACATCAACATAAAAAGAGTAAGAGGACTTCCATATCCCACTCTCACAAATTGGAGAGCTAACCCAGACAGAAATCATTAAGGAAACAATAGTTTCCTATTGAGAAGCTGGACCAGATGGGCTTAATAAATATTATAGGGATCTAATTATCCACAAAGATGAATAAATATACTTCTCAAGTGCACATGAAACATTCTCAAGGACAGAGCACATGTTTAGGACATTAAAATGTCAATAAATTTATACAGATTGAAATTATATCCATATTTTTAGGACCACAATGTTACAAAACTAGAAATAAACCACAAAAAGAAGGCTGGAAAAACTCAAGTATATGGACATAAAAACAACATACTACTGATTAACAACTGATTCAATTAGAAAATCAAATAAATTCCTGGAAACAAACAAAACTGAAGGCACATTTCAGAAAAAAAAAACATTCATTTTTATTGTCGTAGTAATTCTATGGGAATATGCAATATCACACTATTTGCCAAATACGCTTCTAAATTCTTCAATGGTGCTCCTTCTATGTTTAAAGATATATATATATATATATATATATATATATATATATACACACACATATGATCAATGGTGTTATTATCTTTTCCATTTTACAGGTGAACTTAAGAAACAGACTTGATCAGAAGTGGACCAGGAAGCTAAACCTAGGAGACATGATTTTTACTTCCTGTTCCAAAGGTATGATAAGTGAAAATAAAAATAGGTAAGGCAAAGCTGCTGGTGTCTACATTCCTTGCTGGATGGCAAAAGGTGTTCATATTGCAACCTGAACTTCCAGGAGCGAGGCTATTTACCAGAAACTGTTTACAGTTTCTAGAAAAATCACAGAAACACAGAAAATTATGGGGTAATATCCACTATCAACTGGCAGAATGGAATAAATATTTCTAAGATTATATGGTTTATGAACCTGATGAGAGACTCGCATAATTCCTAACCCAGGTACTTTCCGTGATTTTCAGAATGAAATGAAGTTCTGTCTAACCTGGGTTGGTCTGTGAAAATTGAGCTAACAAAGAGACTGGGAGAAGAGATCTCATCAATTAAATCATGACAGCAAAAGCTAAATAAATGTCTAGATGCTTCCTTCAAGAGCACCTCAAAGCTCACCTTCTGCTTGCTTCTACCCCATCCTAGGTGAGGCCCACCTCTGACTGGTATGACCAGGCCTGTTCTGAACAGGAGACCGAGCTCTAAAGGAAGGAAAGGCCCCTCCTTTCCAGGAGGGTCCTGGCAGCCTCCATATTTGACCTGCATCTTATCAACGACTCACACAACAGCTCCTGAAGCTCTACTCAACAAATTACATGTTGCTTACAGCTATTCTTGCTGCCATTCTGTGAGTGCAGGCAGAGAAGACAGAGAGCAACCTCTAGCTAATCCCTCACCACCTTCCTAGGGGGTTAACTTCAAAAACTCATCCGCAGTACAAAACAAACATTGGAAAGCCAACTGGGAAAACCCACAGAATCTCAACAACTCAACTTGATCACTTGATGACTTGACTTCCCGCGGGCACCAGTAACGTCTCCATTTGTCCCTGTCGTGTGCTAGCATAGCCCAATGGCGTCTGTTCATTCTAGGAACATGAAGAGCCTCAAACCAATCGTTCATGATCTTGATGAAGAAGTCTGACCATCTGGTAGGTGGGTGGCCACGCGGTCTTTTGACATCGAGTGGAATCCAGTCGGTAACATCTCTAGTCCGGCGGTCGTCTCTAAATCTCATTACTTGACCAGCCCATCTGATTTTTGACACCTTGACAAATGAGACAGCGTCCTTGATTCTTGATCATCGAAGGAGGTAGGAACTCCGGATTCTTTCTCTCATTTGAGTGAAACGTGATACTCCAATCATAGCTCTTTCGATTCCTCTTGGGGAGACCCGAATAGTGTTCTCATCCTGTTTGCATAGGGTCCTGGTCTCTGAGGCATATGTTAATGCAGGAAGAACAGTGGAATCAAAGAGATGTGCCCGGAGCTGGAGGTTCTTCATCCTCTTAGCTATTTCTTCGACGCTCTTGAAGGCGCTCTCTTCCTCCTGCATAGCTCAACAACTCAACATGCAAAAATAATATCACCAAAGACATAAACACCAGTAAATTCCTAGACAGTATTTTTAATGGCATTATGGTGAGGATGCTCAATGAGTTCAAAGAAATGATAGGATAATTAGCAAAGTATGAGAGTCTAAATGGACAGACAAAAATGACAGACATGAAGAACACGGTAGGTGATAATAAAAAGTAAACAGTATGGAGCTAGAGCAAAAACACAGCAGGTAGGGAATTTGCCTTGCACGCAGCTGACCTCGGTTCGATTTCCAGCATCCCATCTGAGCACCACCAGGAGTAACTCCAGAGTGCACAGCCAGGAGTAATCCCTGTGCGTCACCAGGTGTGACCCCAAAAGAAAAAAAAGAGAAGCTGAGAAAAACACTGAGGAGCCCCAAGATAAGAAGGAAGAAATTGCTAGGGAACAGCAGAAAGTGGAAAGTAGTTTGAAAACAAACGAACAGTATACTAGAGAACTATGGAATGAGTTCAAGAGGAACAATATAAGAATCATAGAAGTCCCTGAAGAACAGGAAGGAAAATATGAAGAAACAATAGATTTAAAAAATCATTAATAAGAACTTTCAGACATTTGTGGAGTATCAAACAACATAACATGAGGCTGACACCTAAGGATAGTAGATACACGGGTCAGGAAGATTGCTCCATAGCTGGAAGCTTTTCTCATGAGCAAAGGGGAGAAGGCAGCTGGAATAGAGAAGTGATCACTAAGAAAATGATGGCTTGAGGAACCGGTCAGGATGGGAGATGTGTGCTGAAAGTAGATAATGGACCAAACATGATACCCTCTCAGTAGTTGCATTGCAAACCATAATGCCCCAAAGTAGAGAGAGTACAGGGAATATTGTCTGCCATGGAGGCAGGGGGAGGGTGGGAAAGGGAGGTATATTGGAAATATTGGTAGTGGGGAATGTGCACTGGTGGTTAGATGGGTGTTTGATCATTGTGTGATTGTAACCCAAACATGAAAGCTGGTAACTCTCTCATGGTGATTCAATAAACTAAAGAAAAAAAAGAAATTTTAAAGTTGAGGGTTACAGATACCAAGATCCAAGAGGTCTGAAAGGTGCCAGTAAAAATAGACCCAATTAGGAAAACTCCAAGACATGTTAAACTGAAAATGACAAAATCTAAAGATAGAATATTGAAAGTGGCAAGATCAAAAAGGAACTTCGATACAAAGGAAAGCCCATAAGATGTACAGTGGTTCTATCAAATGAGACTCTACAAACCACAAGAATATAGAAAGAAATATTACAGATACTCAAAGAACTGAATATATCACCAAGAATAGTCTATCCAGCTAGATTATTATTCAGATTTAGAGGATCTATACAGAGCTTCATAGATAGGCAACAGCCAATGGAATTCATAGCCTTGAAGCCAGTTTTTGCTTCAAGCAAGAAGTGTTTAAAGTGTTCCTTTAGAGTCAGAGGAAAATTGTCTGCCATAGATGTAGGGGGAGGGGTGAGATGAGGGGGAGGTATGCTGGGGACATTGGTGGTGAAAAATGTACAGTGGTGGAGGGATGGGTGTTCGATCAATGTATGACTGAAACTCAAACATGAAAGCTTTGTAACTGTGGGTCACTGTGATTCAATTTAAAAAAATCACGATCAAGATCATCCTTTTGTTTGTCGATTGCCTTGAGAAGGCACCAGTAACGTCTCCTTCTTCCTAGCCCTGAGATTTTAAAAGAGCCGTTTCAATGCTCTTTCAGGATTAGGAGAATGAGACCCATCATTGTTACTGGTATTTGGCATATTGAGTACGACACAGAAGTTTGCCAGACTCTGCCGTGTGGGTAGAATACTTTCGGTAGCCTGCCGGGTTCTCAAAAGTAAAAACGAGATAATAAGATGTCCAAGACCTGGGTTTTATAGTCTCTGGGTCTTGGCCGTTGATGGGACCACCTGGTGCCGGCGGCAGCTGGTGGGTGTAATGCCTACCTACTGGAAGATGGGGTATCTGGGTGAAGAAGACCCAGTCACCATCCGAGCAGGCTTGGAGATCTCAGCCCCGGGACTCGCATGCCTGGGTTCCTTTGCCTGTTCCTTCATGCATGAGGCTTCTCCAGACATGTGGAGAGTGGTCTCAGCATGGCTGTGGCTGGTTCTGGCTTCAGCTGCCGGGATTCTGCTTGGGGCAGGGAGGGAAACTCAACCCGCCCCCCCTCCAAGGGCACTGGTGAATTATTAAATTAAATTATTTTTTAAAAATAAAAATTTGAAAAAATAGAGCACTTTTAAAGGACAGGAGAAACTTCCCATCATGTGGTCTTGAATATGGCACCAAATAATGGCATATATGGTTGTCCTGTTAGATCAAGAAAGGTTGTGACACTTGTTACTGTGTTTGGCATATCGAATACGTCACAGAAAGCTTGCCAGGCTTTGCCGTATGGGCGAGATACTCTCAGTAGCTTGCTGGGCTCTCCCAGAGGGGTGGAGGAATCAAACCTGGGTTGGCCGCGTGCAAGGCAAATGCATATATATATATATACAAAATAGAGATATTTGTCAAAAATTGGTTTGGGGGCACACCTGATGGTGCTCAAGGCTTTGTGCTCAGGAATCACACCTAGCGGTGCTATGGGATCTATATAGGGTGGCAGCAATCAAACTTGGGTTGTCCTTGTGCAAGGACACTCTCTGTCCTCAGCGTATTTAATTTTACAGAATTAAAATTTCATTAGTTCTTTTCTGGAAGAAAAAAGTTGTCCACAAAACCCATCTGAATGAAAGGGTCCAACAGATGTAGGTACCCACTACCTAGGCTGTTACCCCTCAAATACCATGGTGCTCTAGAAGAGAGTTTACTGAGTACTTATAAAAATCATGTCTGTTTTATTCATAATTTACTTGGCTGGCTTCTCAGTAGCAGCACTTTTACAATGGGGTAGTTCCTGTTAGAACAAAAGTTAACAATTTGCTTCTTCTTTTGCTTCATCATAATTTTGTTTAAATGTCAGAATACTTTTTTGTCAGGAAGGTATACAAATAAAATTGGGAATTGAAAATAAAATTTCTCAGATGCTTTGATCTGTAAAAGAAAGACACACTTTAAAACAAAAATTATTCCTAAGCAGTCTAGGTAAACAACAAAAATAAGTCACTTTTCATGAATTATGTGTATATATATGTACATATATACATATATATATATCACTTGTATCACTTGTCATCCCATTTCTCGACTTGCTTAAGCAGGTTCCAGTAACGTCTCCATTCTTCCCTGTCGCGTGCTAGTGTAGCCCAATGGCATCTGCTCACTCCAGGAACACGAAGAGCATCAAACCGTTCGTTCACAGTCTGGACAAAGAAGTTTGACCATCTCATAGGTGGGCAGCCAGGCACTCTTTTGATATATATAATTTAATCTTTGTCTTTCCTTTAGTTGTTTATAAAGGAAAGGCAAACTTTAAAAAATAATATTCACAAGAAATATATAAAGATAGTCATCTGCTACAGGGGTTAGCATGAATTTCTTTAAAAATATGATAACGAATATTTCAGTCTGTAGAAACTGGTTGGTTGTAGGATAACACCGGTCTGTCCTTCCTGCATAGCCTCAGGAATAGTTGATAGTTTATTGATAGTTTATTGGACTGAGGAAAAGAGAAAAACACCTTAAGGAGGTATTTTGCTTGGGGCAGTCTGCAAGGGCTTTAGAATACCTTTTAGGTGGGCCCTCAGGAAGGGCTTTCTTATGTTGATTTGGCTACCTGACTGGGTGGAGTGTCTACTCTGCCCTTACAAAGCTGAAGAAGTCATAAATAATATCTAAATAAAAGGGTGTTGTTATTTTTCAGTACGACTATATTCACAAAGGCACAACAAACCAGGCTTGGGCACAGACTATAATTTCTTGATATATGCCTCAATATACAATACACTTGAAAATTGGGTGTTGAACAAAATTGGGTCCTTGGGAGTAGGGGACACATTCTTAGTTCTCAGGACTTGCTTTTGGCTCTGTGCTCAGGAATCACTCTTGGCAGTGCTATGGTGACCATATTCAGGGCTGGGAGTCAAACCAGGGTAGGCATCATTCAAGATAAGCTCCTTACCCCCGTACTATCTCCCCAGTCTTTGTGTGCAATTAAAGTCCTGCTATTAGAGTTCAGATAACAGATTATGATATTTTAACATTTGAAATTTTGTGTACACAGTTACTGCAGCCCTCATCATTGTCCTCATGTTACTCGTACAATTCTTATGCAATTGAACAGAATAATATTGCTATGATTACTATAAGTTGATTTGAATCACTGTTCAATATAACTTCACACTATTAATATTTAAATATATCACAAGGGTGGCAACTTAGAAAGGGATTTCACAGTCTTACCACGTTAGTACTAGTAAGTTATTCTACTATTTAATGTCACACTTTACATGTTTCATTAGCTTATAAAAAAAACCATCACGTAGGAAAAATCATTAAAGGACTCAATGTGGAAAAAACCAACTATTGTACTTTCTCTCTTAAAAGACTGTACTAAACCTCATCTATTTACATTTATCCAGGAACATATAATTTTATTGCTTACAGAAAAATGCATTAGAGTCCAAGTGACAATGAAACTGTTTCCCTCCAACCCATCCTCCCGATAAGTTTATAGTCAGACTACAAGATAATAGGAGAATAGAAAAAGATAGGCAAGAAAAACATGAGTCACTTTTCCTATAAATCCAACTATTTAATTGTGGTTTTAGAAAAGATGGTTTTCAGGTCAGAAGACATAGTACAGGGTAAGATAGCTACCTTTGTTTGCAGCTAACCCCAGTTCAATCCCTGAAACTCTGCATATCACCCTCTGAAGCACTGCCAGGAGTGATGCATAATCATAGAGACAGATGTATGCCCTGAGCACAGCTGGTGTGACCCACAACATAGCCAAAAATAAAAGATTTCAAAGGCAATGTAAGTAATGAGAAAGGTAACCAAAAAAATAGAATTCATACAATTATTCCCATGAATTCGATATTAACTCTGCAACTATTTGACCTTACAAGCAGGTATGGACCTTCTAGATATTGTCAGATATTTCCTCATGATTTACACAAATAATAACGTGACTTTTTTTTTGGCTTTTTTGGGTCACACCTGGGAATGCACAGGGGTTACTTCTGGCTCTGCACTCAGGAGTTACTCCTGGCGGTGCTCAGGGGACCCTATGGGATGCTGGGAATCGAACCAGGGTCGGCCACATGCAAGGCAAACGCCCTACCCGCTGTGGTATCTCTCCAGCGCCCAATCACGTGACTTTTAATAGTTTCCACGAGGTGGGAAAGACAATACAGTGGTAAGGTTTTGCAAAGCACCTTGAACGTGGCTGACCCCAGTTTGATCCCTGAAACTGCATAAGGTCCCCTGAGTGCTGCTAGCAGTGATCTCTGAGCACAGAGCCAGGAGCTGCACACTACCCAAACAAAATAAACAGCTTCCAAATAAAATCAACTCCTTATTCTGTAGAGTGTTCAATAAGAAAATAAATCATATTAATTCCTTCTCTTCAATGAATATTTATATGTTTAAATTTCCAAACTTGTTACTCTCCTCTTCATTCATATCTTTGACTATGCTTTGTGTTTGCATTTGTGAGTGAAGATTCCTTGTGATATTTCTTTTAAGTTACACAAATATATGACAACTTTCTGTTATTTCATTTCTTTTAGCCAAATGACAACTTTTCCTGGGACTGGAGCAAGCAGTAGGTAGGGTATCTGACTTGCATGTGACCAAGTTGGAATGAATTCCCAGCATCTTGTATCATCCCCCAAGTACTGCCAGGAGTAATTCCTCAAATCATTGCTGGGTGTGGTTCCAAAACAAAAAACAAAACAAAAAAGAATAACTTTTTTGGTTTACGAGCTTTTTTAAATTTCTATCTTGTAAGTTTGAACTATCTTCTAACAAACTTAGTAAGCATAATTTTTTTTATGATTTTATTGCACTTTTATTTTTTTTTAATTTTTTAATTTTTATTAGTGAGACACCATGAAGTACAGTGGTGGAGGGATGGGTATTCGATCATTGTATAATTGAAACCCAAGCACAAAAATTTGTAAGTAAGCATAAATTTTTAATAAATAAAATAATTTAATAAATTTTTTAAAAATTGAAATACTGTAAAGACTGTGCTAACAGTTACAAACCCATATTAAAAATGAGAATTTTTGAAAGATGGCGGCCGCACGGGAGCCTTGTGGACAGCAGGTTTGAGCCGCGGCTGGGGGCGGCAGGGACCTCATGGGAAGGGGGGCGTAATGGGCCGTCCTTCACGCCCGACCGAGGTCGCCAGCTGCCCCCCACGAGCGGTTCTCCGTCACGGCCACGACTCCAGAGCACAGAAACCAATCTCTTAACTATCTAACTTTTAATAGAAATTCTTCCAGGGTTAATAAGTAAAATAGCAGAAATCCAAAACCGCACGGCCGCTATTGCGGTCATCATTTTATTCTTAAACCAAGTTGTAGAAAGCAAATCATTTCACAACGCTGTTTCAGCATGTCTGATTGGGGGGGGGGAGGGTCGTAAACCCTAAACAATAATTGTGCATCTTCTATCAAAACAATGTATCTAGTCAAAGTAGATAGAGTATTAACTAGAACTCATCTGCCTCACAGGAATTGGGAGGGGTGGGAGTTCTATTGGGGTTTGCGGTTAAAAATAAGTATTGGTAAAGGGAAATGTGTTTGATATTTACATGACTGAGACCTAAACCCGAAAGCTCTGTAACTTTTCCCACAGTGATTCAATAAAGAAATAAATTAAAAAAAAATTTCAAAAAAAAAATGAGAATTTTTTAAAATTTTATTGAATCACCGAGAGATACACAGTTACAAAGTTGTTCATGATTAGGTTTTAGTTATACAATGTTCAACACCCTTCCCTTCACCTACATTTCCCACCACCAATGTCCCCTGTTTCCTTTCTGCCACCCCCCCCCAGCCCCCACCCGTTTTCCATTGTGGCAGGCATGTTATGTCTGTCTGTCTGTCTGTCTGTCCGTCTCACCTCTTGCTCACTCGCTCACTCACTCTCCGTTCCTTTTGAGCATTATGGTTTGCAGTACAGGTACTGAAAGGGTTATCTTGTTTAACCCTTTACCTACTTTTAGCACTCAATTCTGTCCAGAGTGATCATTTCCACATCTCACTGTCATAGTAGACTTCTTAATGCTAATTTCCCTCACCCACTCCACCACTGTACAAGCTTTCAATCATGGTCCAGTCCTCCTGGACTTTGTGAGGAGAATGATTTCTAAAAAAATTTTATGCCTCCTAGAAAAACTCTCAGCATAGGAGTTTTATCTTAAGTTCTTGCACCCAATTTTTATAGTTGATTACACCAGCTGATAAAGATTTTTCTATGAACTTATCATTGTGAATATATCAGTATTATTACAGTTACAGAAGCACTTGGGTTTTAAAAGTCAAGGAAATTTATGCAATTACTATGCTATTCATCCAAAAACTTCAATTGATGTAGAAAGTTTATAGTTTTACATTGGACTTTTCAATCCCTTGAGTTTTCCACTTTTTTCTTATCACGATCACGATGATCTCAACCATCCTGTTATTCGTTGATTACCTCAAGCAGGCCCCAGTAACGTCTCCTTCGTCCTATCCCTGAGACTTTTTAAAAAGTGCCATATTCAAGGCTCTTTCAGAGTTAGGAAATTATTTATTATTTCTATTTATTATTTATTATTTTATTATCTCATTCCTTTTTTCTTATCATTTACTGTAAATCTCTATGTCCAAATTAATGCAGAATCACTTCTAAAAATAACTTTAATTATTACTTCAACTACTGTTCTAGGTACTCATTATCTTTTTTTTTTCTAGTGAAACATCATAAGGTACAGTTGTAAACTTAAAAATTTTCAGGCTTGGGTTTCAGTTATACAATGATAGAGTACCCTTCCCTCCACCAGTGCCCATTCTCCACCACCAATGATCCTAGTAGCCCTCCCCCGATCCCCCACTCCCCACCCCACCCTGCCTCTGTGGCAGGGCATTCCCTTTTGCTCTCTTTCCTTCAGGGTCTTGTAGTTTACAATAGAGGTATTGAGTGGCCATTGTGTTAGGTCTATAATCTACTTTCAGCATGCATCTTGCATCCTGAGCAAGTCCTCCAAACAAGCTTTACTTGGTGTTCCTTTCTCTATCTGAGCTACCTTTTCCCCCAGCATGTGCTACCAGCTTCCAAGCTTTGAAGCAGACCTACTGGCACCTATCTCAACTATTCTTGGGTGTTCAACTCCCATTCTGTTACTTTATATTCCCCAGATGAATGCAGTCTTTCTATGTGTGCCCCTCTCTTTCTGGCTCATTTCATTTAGTATGATACTTTTCATGTAGAAGCACTTTTATGTAAATTTCATGACTTGATTTTTTTTCTAACAGCAGCGTAGTATTCCATTGTGTAGATGTACCAAAGTTTCTTTAACCAGTCATCTGTTCTCGGGCACTCAGGTTTTTTTCCAAATTTTGGCTATTGTGAATAGTGCAGCAATAAACATAGAAGTGCAGATGTCATTTTGACTATATTTTTTTGCCTCTCCGGGATATATTTCCAAGGGTGGTATTGCTGGGTCAAATGGGAGCTCAATTTCTAATTTTTTGAGAATCGTCCATATTGTTTTCCAAAAGGCCTGAACCAGTAGATATTCCCATCAGCAGTGAGGGAGGGTCCCTTTCTCGCCACATCCATGCCAACACCATTTGCTTTGGTTCTTTTGGATGTGGGCCAGTCTCTGTGGTGTGAGATGATATCTCATTGTTATTTTGATCTGCATCTCCCTGATGATTAGTGATGTAGAGCATTTTCTCATGTGGCTTTTTGCCATTCGGATTTCTTCTTTGAGAAAGTTTCTGTTCATTTCACTGCCCCATTTTTTATGGGGTTGGATATTTTCTTCTTTTGGATTTCAACCAGTGCTTTGTATATCCTTGATATCAACCCCTTGTCAGATGGGTATTGGGCGAATATCCTTTCCCATTCTGTAGATTGTCTTTGTACTTTGGTCACTGTTTCTTTTGAGGTGCAGAAGCTCCTTAGTTTAAGATAGTCCCATTTGTCTATCTCTATTTTCATTTGCTTGGCCAGTGGCGTATCATCTTTGAAGATACCGTTAGCTTCAAAGTTGTGGAGGGTTTTGCCAACCTTGTCTTCAATATGTACTCATCATCTTTAGGTTTCCACTTCTGCCCATGTCTCCAGCAAAAATTCCAACTCTGAATCCATTACTTCTGTATCAAATTACAAAATATACACACATATACATATATATGCATATATATCAATGAATTTTTTATATCAAAAGTATATAAAAATCTTCAGTAGGCTACACTTTAGGTGTCAGAAGAGCAAATTCTTTCTGAAAACTTACTGAGGAGATGCTATTTCCTTGATCTTTTCAACTTTTGGTGCCTACAAACATTGGATTTAGGTTTCTTTCTTTCTTCTTCCAAGCACATCATTCCAACCTCTTTATAAAGTATCACATATCTATATACTTCTAGTTACCAGTTATAGTATAATATCAATTGTATTAATACCCCAACATGTTAACCTAAAATAATTTTGCCATGTCAAAAATGTTAACTTATTCACAACTAATGAAGGTTTTTGTACCCATACAACTTTCATGTGTTTCAGAAATTATAATTCTGTTTCAGAAATTATAACCTGTTTACTTAGAGTATAACTACTGAGCCTACTATACCCAAAGATTCATCTCCATCCTAAGTGCAAAATATATTTTGTCCCCTCCAAACATCTACAAAATTCTCCATATATCACAAAGCCCAAAGTTCACTTTATCTTAGATATGAGCTTCTTAAATCATCAAACAAATGTACAGAATGAGACGACAGATATTTCATTTTGGTGTTGATTTAAGGCTAAACTCTGTGCATTTCTATGATTAGTTACCACTATTTCCTTATTGTTATCTTTATTATTGTTTCTAAAATTTATTAGTGTAGAGATTTTTCAGATTCACAATAAAATCAATGATTTAATAATCTCACTTATATTCTCAACCTATATATGTATAGCATTTCATATTATCAATACTATATACTAACATGTATATACAGAGTCCAAAATTTTTGTTAGATTTTAGACAAATATATAGGGACTAATATTCATAATTATATATCATAAAAAGTACACATGCCACCCTAAAAATGCACTCTACCACATGTATTCCCCTTTCAAATAATTTGATAACCCTTAAACTTTTTGCCTTCATACTTTTTCTTTATCAGAATGTCATTTATGACTTCAACTGGAATCATTAGGTATGGTGATGAGTCCTTCTCATTTTGACTTTAATTTAGTAATAAGTTATTTAAGTTTCCTCATCTTGTCATGGCTTTATAAGACATTGCATCATCTTGAATAGAAGTATTAAAGTTTATTTGTCCATTCATTAGGAAGAAAAATATTACGGGAAAGTATGTTCAGTGTTGTAAGAAATGAACAAGTTGTCTTATGCTTTTACCACCTTAAATTTCCACTAGCAGTGGAAGAGAGTTCTTGTACTCCACATTCTCACCAGCATTTAGTGTTATAACAGAGTCTGGTTATTCTATGTTGACTACCGTAGTATCTCATTGCTTATTTATTGCATATTCATTAAAGAGGAACATGTAGGGACAGAGGGATAATGCAAAATTTAAGGCACTTACCTTGCATGTGACCAACCTTGGCCCAATCCCCAGACAGCACCATATATGGTCCCTGGTCATCACTAAGAGTGATCCCAGTGCAGATAGCAGGAGTAAACCTTGAGCATGTGTGGTCCAAATACCCACCCCCCAAAAATAGGCAATATAATTATATATAATATGCCAAATATTTTATTATGCTTATGTCCAGGCATGTATCTTCTTTTATATGATGTTTATTATGTTGTGTAGTCTACTACTATAGTTCATTTTTAATACAATTTCATGTCATTGTTGATTTTTGAGATTTAGTATGTTTTTAAAGAAGTCCTTTATTTGTTGTGCCTTTTGCAAAATGTTGTCTCAATATCTCACAATTGAGTGCCCGATTTTTTGAGAGTGTTTCATAGAACAGAATTTTAAAACAAGTCAACTTCAGCTTTTCAAATATTCCTTTAAACAACAATGCTTTTTCTGTTGCCTCTAAAAAGCTATTACCAAATATAAAGTCATGCCGATTTCTTCCTGTATAATCATCTAGTATGCTTATAGATCCATCTAGAAGCCTTATAGATTTGTAATTCTATACTTGCACTCTGGTGTTTTATCCAATAGTTTTTCTAAAATGTGTAAGGTCTGTGTCTAGATTCATTTCTTTGCATGTGAGTGTTTAGTGTACTCTTACCACCTGTAGACAAGACTAAATCTTTTCATTGCATTGCTTTTGTTCTTGCAGTTGGATATTTTTATGCAAATTAATTCTGGTGTCTCCATTCTATTCCACTAATCTATCCATCTCTATTCTTTCACCAATACCACAAAATCTTTATTAATGTATTTATATTCAATGTGCTATTAATATGTATTTCAACAGGAAACATGGCAACCCAAAGAGCCATTTTGTTCATCCTTTATAACATGGCTTATTAATACTTCACACATTAGTATACCCAACTTCATCTAGGACATTTTTCTATTTTCTTTACAATATCAATAATGGTTTTTAAAAACGTGCAGAGCTGCTATGTGACCTTACTGTTGGACAATGTAATTTGGAGTTACCGCTAATTTTATATATTTAGTTATTTAGTTTTGGTTTCTGGGCTACAACCAGTGATGCTCCATGGCTATTCCTGACTCTGAACCTGGGAACTACTCCTGGAAGCGCTCGGAGACTAGATGCAATGCCAAGGCTTGAAGCTAGGTTGGCCGCAGGCAAGACAAGTACCCTTTCTGCTGTACTCTCTAGCCCTGATATATTTTCAAAACTTTTAAGTGCTGTTGACTACAGTTAACTTTTCTTTTTGAAGAAAGGTGGAATCATTCCTAAGTTTGCAAAATACTTTCTTCTTTGAAGGGCCCTGAAATCCCCTTCAATTCGAGTTTTGGATGGAATGAAAGAAAGGAGCTTGTTCTGTTTGGTCTGTTGGTTGGATATGTGCTAGGTTTTTTTGTTGTTGTTGTTTGGGATTTTATTAGAACTAAAGCATAACCTTGAGACCACCCTCCCAAGTATAAGATAGAAATGTCAAGGGCTGTTGAGCACCCAGCAAATATCCACAGTGGATAAGTTAAAAGTAATTTAGCACAGGTGTTTAATTATGATGCATTCAGGAAAAGGATAATGTTCAATGGCCCTCAAACATGAACCTCCACCTGTGCCGAGGTCTAACGTTGGTTCATGGAGTGATAATATCCAGGAAAGCAATTGTGCTTCAATCCTGCTCAAGGGTCTTTCTTTTCTTGGTTGGTGTACCCAAGCTCACTGTCAGGAAACCGTGGGCTTTTTGGTCCATCATGTAAATTTATAATCTGCGTCTGGGTTATCTCACAAGGTATTAGCTCCTTCTGAAGACAAGTGAAAATCAAAATAACCCAAGACTCCCTGCAGAGAAAAATCTCTCCACTTACCTTCCTATAACTCTGACTTTGTGATATGCAAAGGAATCCAATGTCCTGACCAAAATCCAGGCAAGTCATTGTGATAAATCTTCAAAGACTATAATCATTTCCTTTATTCAGTTTAAGAACCATCTGTAAGCATGGTTTATGACTTTTATTGATTAGACACCTTTATTGGTTCTTGTCCAAAGAAATGTGTATATGTGATCTCAATTAAATCACATACAGAAGATATTATTGTAATTTCTATTTCTTTGTTTTGTTTTTTTGTTTGTTTGTTTGTTTTTTATTAGTGAAACACCATGAAGTACAGTTCTAGACTTACAAATTTTTGTGCTTGGGTTTCAGTTATACAATGATCAAGTACCCATCCCTCCACCAGCGCCCATCCTCCACCACCACGGGTCCCAGCATCCCTCCCACCCCCCATCCCACCCTCCCTTGTGGCAGGGCATTCCCTTTTGTTCTCTCTCTCTCCTTTTGGGTCCTGTGGTTTGCAAGAGATGAACAACCTGTTATTCAAAATTACTGGTATATTTTGAATTTGGTTCTTAACGTTTGGGTCTCATGATTTCAGTGTGCTGACTTTGTGGTTTAGGTTTTTAGCTCTATTAGTCCTTAACTTCCCTGGAAATTTTTAAAATTCAGTATTGTTGCACAGGATAATTCTTCATACAATTAAATATTTTAAAATCGAACTCTTTGCAGTACATCTTTATGAAGTCATCGTTTAAACATCTAGCCATCTTCCTTATCTTTAGGGGTTCAAAGAATGTTAGATTCAGTACTGGGGTCAGTGACATGCTGAAACATTTGAATTCTCTCATTTCGTGAAGTATTGGCTCTTCCCCGGCTCACACACCACCACCCCCTTAAATTCTTTCATGTGACTGACAGTTTCATCCATTTTTCCCCTGTGGCTACTATTGAAATTCCTTTGTACTTGTGGAAGCAAGTTTGCTGGCTCAAGAATTTTGTTTTACCTCTGCCTCTAAGACTTGTCAACAGCAAATTAGGACAAGGAATTCTAATTTATGTTTTGAAGACCTCAAGAGTAATGAGAAATATTTTTATTTACATCCCCCACCAAAAAAAAAAAAAGGTGTCAAGTCAAGATGATGAACCACAACACTCTACTACACAACTATTAGAAAATTCCAAGGGAGTTGTGAAATGTGAGAAAGAAGGAAAATTTGGGATAATGCTAGCTGATTTCAAAAGACTGAAAAAGATGGGCAGATGCTGGAATTGCTATGATGAGAGCATGTATTTGTTTATATCAAAATCCATTCACATATACACATATACAGATACATGTATTTTTGTATATATGTATAGTATCATGCATGAAATCTCCATATAAACAAACGATTTTAAGAGTTAAAACTATTTCAAACATTTCTATTAAATAATCAACAATATAAATACTAGGCAAGGGGCTGAAGTGATAGTACAGCTGGTAGGGCATTTGTCTTGCATGCATCCGACCCGAGTTCTATTCCTAGCATTGCATATGGTCCCCTGAGCACTGCCAGGAATAATTTCTGAGTGCAAAGCCAAGAGTAACCACTGTGCATCACTGGGTTTGACCCCATAAGCAAAAAAAAAATGTACTAGGAAAAATATTGGGATAAATAGTAGTTATGTAATTATTGTTTTGTTAATATGCCATAAGGAACATTGTTTTGTTAATTATTGTTTTGTTAATATGGCAAAGGCACATTTTTCAAAAGTGTGAAAAAACTGAAAGGACACTTTACAAAAGTTCATTCACCCACTAGAGATATTCCGAAATTAACACTACAGTATCTTTTGCTTTATCACCTATCTACTCATTTATACATTCTTTTCCATATTATTCTTTTGGGGGAATATTTTAAAAGTTATCGGCTTCAATATCTCTAAATTTCAGAGTGTGATTAGAGAAACGATGCAGCAGGTAAGGCACTTGCTAGGTATGAAGCTGACCTAGTTCTAGTCCCAGCACCATATATGATTTCCTGAGCACTGTCAGGAGTGATTCTTATCCAAAAGCACAAAGTTAGGAATAAGACCTGAGCATAGCTGGGTGTTGATTCAAAATAAATATACATCCAAGTGGTTTTTACTTTTTCTTTCATTCTGATGCTATTTTAGTTTTCTAGTTGTTCAGTGACAGGGCTGAATGCTGGTTATTCTAAAGATTTTCTTTTTTCGTGTTGAATCCATTTAATTGAATGCAAGTATTTTGCTCATGAGAACATACTGGCAACATTATGGAAATCATTCAAAGAATAGGTATAGACTTCTTTTTGTGTGCTGTACTCAGGGATTATTTTTGGCTCTGCACTCAGGGGCCACTCCTAGTAGGTCTCAATGGAACATTTGGGGGTGATTGAACCCGAGTTCGCCGTATGCAAGGCAAACACCCTACCTACCACTGTGCTATCACTCTGGCCCCAGAAGAGGTGTATGCTTCTCTCTTGAGTTCTTCTGTGCAATACAAAAAATATAATACTATCAAAGTAAATTTTACTATTATCATGATTTTCCTTAGACTTAGTGTAAATGGTTAAAATCAAGATTCCCTCAACATGGTTCTCCTTTTAAAGTGGTCACTAAATATCTGAGGAATAGAGAAGTGGGTAGATCTATTTTTCACTCCATCAATATCTCACTCTTGATGGAATCGTCTCAAGTGGCAAGGACTAGCATGTCCTCAGAGAAAAATCCTTTCTATTCCTACTAGTTGAGACATAATTAACTAAGAGCCCATTCTGATTCTAGGGGTTGCCTGACTCTACATTTTCCAATATGGCATTCTCTGCAAGTATGAAACCCCTGTACACAAATCGACATATTTCTTAACTAAATTCCTTCACATTTGGCCAAGGGAAGGGGATGTGGCACAAGAACTTTTGACATTCTTCCATACCTCTGTGTCTGCAGGAAACCTGACAATTGTTCTTTGGTCTTCTCAAACCTGGACAGACCACACAGGCACGCATTTCAACTCTATGGAATGTAGCCCATGATGGCAGAGAGCACTTCTCTGATTTTCTTGTCTTCGCCCATAGAAAGAAGCAGAACATCTTTTGACAGCAGATTCTCAACTTTAAAGAAAATCTCTACTCAGAATTTTCACACTTCATCTAATACCCTTGATTTTTTCCCAAAATTTCTAACTTATTTTATCCAGCCCAGTGATATATCCATTCCTTTGTATCAGCTGAAATAAGATAGTTCACTATTCTACCAAATTTACTATTTAATTGATACCCTAGACCTCAGGATATCAGAAGTTTAGCATTAACTTACTTTATTTCTCCATGCATTGCAATTCTACAATCTCTATTAGTCTGGCATATGGAAGTCAAATTGTAGTTTAAACAGGGAAAATACAGAAGAACTTCAGATTGATTTTTAAAAAATTACTTAAAAATTCATCAGTTAGTATTTCTTATCTTATCTCTTCATGTTACTATGTAGGTCAATCTGTTACTAAACCAACAGCTCAATCAGAGGTGTTTGATCCCTCTGAAGAACATTCAGCAACATACAGAGAGACAACTGGAAAATGTAAAGACTATAGGTAGAAATGTAAGATGCTACTCAATAACCTGTTATACACAGTATAAGCCCCCCATAATGAACCTACATATAAAATATCAATAGTGGAGGGTGATGGTACAGCAGGGAGGAATTTGTCTTGCACACAGCCAACCCAGGTTTGATTCCCAGCATTCCACATGGTCCTTTGAGCACAGCCAGGAGTAATTTCTGAGTTCAGAATCAGGAGTAGTGCTGAGCATTGCCAGATGTGGTCAAAAATCAAATAAATACACAAATATAATAAAATGTGGAAACTTCCAAAATCCCTGACCTAAAAAATTCTTGTAAACTGAGAGCATAAAATTCCCGGTATAAAATGACTATGATCTGAATAACCTGTGAAATTGAAAATAAGTTCAATTATACTATTCAGTAACATACTGAGCTATAGCACAGCGGTAGGGCGTTTGCCTTGCACGCAGCCAACATGGCCGACCCGAGTTCGATTCCTCCGCCCCTCTCGGAGAGCCTGGCAAGCTACCGAGAGTATCTTGCCCACACAGCAGAGCCTGGCAAGCCACCCATGATGTATTCGATATGCCAAACACAGTAACAACAAAATCTCCAATGGAGACGTTACTGGGCCCGCTCAAGCAAATCGATGAACAACGGAAGGGCCTTTACCTTTACCTTTACCTTATACTATTCAGTGTTAGTGGGTATAATTGATAACACTGAATAGTATAATTGAACTTATTTAAAATAATATAACTCAAATTATCTCACACACACAAAAATATAATATGTAAACACAAACACGAAGATAAGTATGTGAGGTAATCAATATGTTAACTAGAGGAGAAACCACTTTACAATGTATACATAAAGCAAATCACCACAATGTACATTTCAATACCTTGCAATTTTAAATTTCCAGGGTAACTTAATAAGACAAATATTCATTAAAACTATGTGGATCAAAGAGTTAAAGCTATCAACTCTGTAGAGGACAGAATGAGGGGCCCTTCAGCTAGCCCTTCTTAGATAAGCTAGCAATTTTACTGGAGATAGGAAGAGGTTGGGGTCGGCATCCCAAACCTAGATGCATGCAGGACTAAACTCCTCTGTCTGGGGTAGGGACATATTCTATTCGAGTATCATCTGTGACTGGACACAAGAAGGTGAGTCAAGAAACCGATGCTCAGAACAGCAAAAGTAGGAACCGGAGTGATGACAGATGGCACCATATCTAAATATAACTGCACTGTTCATCCCCAATGCTACACCTGATCTTCTCCATCCCTCAGGTCAGTCTTCATTCAAACCAGGGACTACACACTCCCTGCATAGGCATCCGAGGCGTCCTCTAGGACCCTGGGCCGCCCACCATCTCTGAGCCTCTTCCTGTTCGTCCACAATGTGATGTGCCTGATCTTCTGCATCCCGCAGGTTGTACCCCACCCACACACACCAGGTAACCATAGGGGGTGTGGCCTCTTCATAAGTGGGTGTGACTTAGTCAGGGTGGGTGTGTCCTCTGCAGAAGTGGGCATGGCCTCCACAGAAGTGAGTGTGGTCTAATTTGGGGGGATAGAATAACAGAAACCAAAGAAATTCAAAAGATCATCAAAGACTACTTTGAAAGTCTGTATGCCAGGAAACAAGAGAACCTAGAAGAAATGGATAAATTCCTGAATTCCTATACTCTCCAAAGGCTGAACCAAGAAGATCTAGAATACCTGAATAGTCCTATTAACATCAAGGAAATTGAAACTGTAATCAAAAGTCTTCCCAAAGACAAAAGCCTAGGTCCAGTTGGATTCACAAGCGAATTTTTCCAAACATTTAAAGAGGACCTAGTTCCAGTTCTTCTAAAGCTTTTCCAGGAAATTGAAGAAACAGAAACTCTCTCAAGCAGTTTCTATGAAGCTCATATCTCTCAAATATCAAAAGGAAACAAAGACACAAGAAAGGAAAACTACAGACTGATATCCCAGATGAACACGAATGGCGAAGATTTTCAACAAAATGCCAGCAAATATACAACTCATCAAAAATTTCATACACAATGACCAAGTTGGATTCATCCCGGGGAGGCAAGGATGGTTTAACATTCGGAAATCAATCAACATAATCCATCATATCAACAAAAGAAAAGATAAAAGCCATATGATCATATCAATATATGCAGAGAAAGCATTTGACAAGTCCAGCACCCGTTTATGATGAAAACCCGCACCATAAAGGGAATAGAAGGGACTTTTCTCAATATAGTTAAGGCTATCTACCACAAGCCTATGGCAAGCATCATCCTCAATGGGGAAAAACTGAGAGCCCTCTCTCTAAGATCAGGGATGAGGCAAGGATGCCCACTCTTTCCACTACTGTTCAATATAGTACTGGCAGTACTTGCAATAGCAGTTAGGCAAGAAAAAGAAATTAAGGGCATTTAGGTAGGAAAGGAGGAAATCAAGCTCTCCCTATTTGCAGATGATATGAAACTATACTTCGAGAACCCTAAAACCTCTACCAAGAAACTCCTAGAAACAATAGAATTGTATAGTAAAGTTGCAGGCTATAAAATCAATACCCAAAAGTCCATGGCTTTCCTGTATGAAAATAATGAGAGAGAAGAAAGTGACATGAAAAAAACAATCCTGTTCACAACTGTGCCCCAGAAAATCAAGTACCTAGGAACCACTTAACTAAGGACATAAAAGACCTGTACAAAGAAAACCACAACGCTACTTCAGGAAATAAAAGAGAACATGAGGAAATGGAAAGATATCCCCTGCTTATGGATCGGGAAAATTAACATTGTCAAAAGGGCAATACTCCCCAAAGCATTGTACAAATTCAATGTGATCCCTATAACGATATCCATGACATTCTTCAAAGAAATGTAGCAAACACTCCTGAAATTCATATGGAACAATAAGCACCAACTAATAGCTAAAGCAATTCTTGGGAAAAGAAAATGGGAGGAATCAACCTCACACTCTAGTACAAAGCAGTAATAATTAAAACAGCATGGAACAAAGGCAGAGTCACAGACAATGGAACAGGGCTGAATATACTGACATCTCCCCCAAAACATACGTGCGTCTAATCTTTGTTAAGGGAGCAAGAAATGTGATGTGAAACAAGGAAAGCCTCTTTAACAAATTGTGCTGGCAAAACTGGACGGCTACATGCAAAAAAAGGCTCAGATTTCTACCTAACACCATGTGAAAAAGTAAGATCAAAATGGATTAAAGACCTCAACATCAGACCAGAATCTATGAGGTACATTGAAGTCAAGGTTGGCAAAACCCTCCACGACATTGAAGCTAACGGTATCTTCAAAGATGATACGCCACTGGCCAAGCGAGTGAAAACAGAGACAAATGGGACTATCTTAAACTAAAAAGCTTCTGCACCTCAAAAGAAACAGTGACCAAAGTACAAAGACAGTCTACAGAATGGGAAAGGATATTCGCCCAATACCCATGTGACAAGGGGTTGATATCAAGGATAGACAAAGCACTGGTTGAACTCCACAAGAAGAAAATATCCAACCCCATCAAAAAATGGGGCAGTGAAATGAACAGAAACTTTCTCAAAGAAAGAAATCCGAATGGCAAAAAGGCACATGAGAAAATGCTCTACATCAGAACCATCAGGGAGATGCAGATCAAAACAACAATGAGATATCATCTCACACCACAGAGACTGGCCCACATCCAAAAGAACAAAAGCAACCTGTGTTGGCGCAGATGTGGGGAGAAAGGGAACCTCCTCACTGCTGGTGGGAATGCCGACTGGTTCAACCCTTTTGGAAAACAATATGGACAATTCTCAAAAAATTAGAAATTGAGTTCCCATTTGATCCAGCAAAACCACTCCTGGGAATTTATCCTGGAGAGGCAAAAAAGTATAGTCAAAATGACATCTGCACTTCTATGTTCATTGCTGCACTGTTCACAATAGCCAAAATTTGGAAAAAACCCAAGTGCCTGCAAACAGATGACTGGTTAAGGAAATTTTGGTACATCTACACAAAGGAATGCTACGCCGCTCTTAGAAAAGATGAAGTTGTGAAATTTACAAACAAGTGGTTCTACATGGAAAGTATCATGCTAAGTGAAATGAGCCAGAAAGAGAGGTACAGACATAGGCTGCATTCATCTGGGGGATATAAAACAACAGAATGGGAGTCGAACACCCAAGAACAGTTGAGGTAAGTACCAGAAGATCTGGTCCACGGCTTGGAAGCTGGCAGCACATGCTGAGGGAAGAGGAAGCTCAGATAGAGAAGGAAACACCAAGTAAAGGATGTTTGGAGGACTCGCTTGGGACGTGAGATGCGTGCTGAAAGTAGAATATAGACCAAACACGATAACCACTCAATACCTCTATTGAAAACTACAACACCCTAAAGGAAAGAGCAAAAGGGAATGCCCCACCACAGAAGCAGGGTGGGGTCAGGTTGATGGGGTGTGGGGGTCAAAGGGCTACTAGGATCCGTGGTGGTGGAGAATGGGCACTGGTGGAGGGATGGGTACTCGATCATTGTATAACTGAAACCCAAGCACGAAAGTTTGTAAGTCTACAACTGCACCTCATGGTTTTTTGCTAAAAACATTTTTTTAAAAAGTCTTAAAAAATTTAAAAAAATCAATATAACTGCATACAAAATGATTTGAAAGAAAACATATTGTTTGTGCATTAATAAGTCATGAATAAACAGACAAAACTTTTAAGCATTTGATGTGTCCCATCTTGAGGACTACAACAACAAATTCTCATCAATAACAATGACTTTTTAGGGCCTTTATCTATCTGTGGGGGTAGTAGAAACTCCTCAGGGTTCAGTATAGTTCACAAAGGTTTTCCCTCCCTGGCCCACCCCACCACCTCAGTTCTCCTGCTCCTATCAATAGACAGCTGAAAATAATTAGATTGGATTTCTGTTTAGTCATATTAACTTGTAAAATATTCTTACTTAAGTCTCTTTTCTATTTTTAACTCACGGCTAAACTTTATCCCACCCTCTATCATTCACATTAAGGAAAAAAATTTGATCAGTGAACACTTCATAGAAGATAGATTAAATTGTAAAACAAAAGGAATTTCCCTACATGGATTTCAGTGATGTCATCGTATTTTACAGAGCTAAAATAACTTTCATCATTATTAGCCAATATTAATAAATCAAACACATGACACAGTATTTAGGCTACCACATTATCACAAGGCAAAGATATGCTTTTAATTCCTCAGGGTTTAAATATAAGAAATTTTAATATAATTATTCATAACACAAGCATAACCAGATCTTATCTGGCCATGGAACACACAAGGGGAACTGCACGCATGCACACACACAGCGCTTTTCAATTGTACTGTGTCTTTGATGATGTTATTATTACTTCATCTCATCTTGTTTTATTTTGTGTGGATGAATTAATAGAGAAACGGTGACTACAAATTGAAATCAAACCCCCCCAAAAAAGGAAGAAAAAAAACAAAAAATTTTTGTACTATATTTAGGAATAGATATAATATTGAACTGTATATGTTTGTTCTCATATAATTTGCACAACAGCCATTTAAAATAGAATAAAATTTGGTTGTTTTTTTCTTCCATTCCATATGTGATGAAATTGAGGTTAGAGAGGTTAAGAAACATACCCTTTGCAAGTCATAGCTTAAACCCAAGTAATCCAATTCCAAATCCAATTCCAAAAGCCCCTGATCTTACTACTCTTCTACTCTAAAGAGAGGACGCATTTTTTTCTCTCTTTCTTTTCTTTTTGGATTTTGGGCTATACTTAGTGGTTCTTAGAGCTACTCCTTTCCTGTTGTTAAGGAAAGCATGTGCCATAAGGGATTAAACCCAGCACTCCTAAATGCAAATCATGAGTAATAACCCTTTGAGTCATCTCCAAATCCATAAATTTTACTTGTTTTTATAGTGCATCTATAATCACAGCATCTTAAACCAGGAAAATAGAACACAAAGAATATTTTAATATACTTATCTCACACATATATATTAGCTATTTATTCTATGTCAGGCAGAGAAAAGACTCCTCCTATGAAACACTGATGTGAAATTAAAGACAAACATTAATCAATTACTTACAACTTAGGAATCTCACTCAATCTTTCTGCTTAGTATCCCAGAGGACTTCTGTACTAAAAATGAAGACTCACATAACTGGGATTTTTAATCCCCAAGCATATGTCCACCTATTCTCAAATCCTGGATTCATTCTAACTTCCACTATAAAACATTATCATAATTTTGATATGATCAGAAAATACTAAATTTCAAAAATCCAAGTCCTCCCCTCTGGCTAGTCCCACCAGCTGCAGTACCTACTTCTTCTCATTTAAGAGGCCCGGCTTCACAGTTCCTGAATCAAACATCCCATAAGCTCAGCCTTCAAATTTCACAGTTTTTAAAGTCCAGTAGAAGCACAGCAAATTTGATAAGAAAGTTACACGGAAGCTCAGCAAGTTCAATGAATAATTAAAAAAAAAATAACACAGAAGGCTCAACCAGAACCAACGAGTTCAATAAATTCTCAAAGGATGGTCCACAGTTGGAAGCCTGCCTCAGGTGCTGGGGAAGAAGGCAGTTGGAATAGAGAAGAAACCAGGTTGGCAATTATTGTTGTAAATGATCACTCTGGATAAGAACTGCATGCCAAAAGTAGGTTTAGGAACAAACACGATAAGCTTTCAGTATCTGTATTGCAAACCATAATGCCCAAAAGGAGAGAGAGACAGACAGAAAGAAGAAAAGTACTTGCCACAAAGGCATGCTGAGAGTGGGACGGGTTGGCGGAAGGGAAACTGTGTCATTGGTGACAGGAAATGTCCACTGGTGGAGGGGTAGGTATTGGAATATTTTTTGACTAGAAACCCAATCATGAAGAGCTTTGTAACTGTGTAGCTCACAATGATTCAATCAACAAACAAACAAAAACAACAAATTGTCTTCCCGTTGTTCATTGATTTGCTCGAGCGGGCCCAGTAACATCTCCATTGTGAGACCTGTTGTCACTGTGTTTGGCATATTGAATACGTCATGGGTAGCTTGCCAGGCTTTGTCGAGTGGGCAAGATACTCTAGGTAGCTTGCCGGATTTTCTGAGAGGGGCGGAGGAATCGAACCCGGCTCGGCCAGGCTGGCTGCGCGCAAGGCAAATGCCCTACCGCTGCACTATCACTATTCAATAAAAAGTATAAATTTTAAAAATCCTAAGGCAGTTACTTTAGGAAGAGCATTGTGAGATACAACAATCAATTGACAAAAATTGGCTGTTATTGATCTATCTTCTGATAATTCTATTTGTCACTTTGTTGTAGAGAGCAATATAATTTATGTGCCTGCTATGCGAGCAGGCTTGGGAGATGGGAGGAAAATGGGGACGTTGGTGGAGAAACACTTACAAGGATGCTGGGTTGGTGTTGGAACATTGTATGCCTGAAATATTGTATAAAGAACAACTTTATAAGTCACGGTGTTATAATTTACAAATCATTTTTAAAAAGCAATTTACTATTTCTTTAAAAACTTGCAAAGATTGGGCTGGAGTGATAACACAATGCGTAGGGCGTTTGCCTTGCACGTAGCCGACCCGGGTTCAATTCCCAGCATCCCTTATGGTCCCTTGAGCACCGCCAGGGTAACTCCTGAGTGCATGAGCCAGGAGTAACCCCTGAGCATCTGTGGGTGTGACCCAAAAAGAAAAAAAGAAAAAACACTTGTAAGGATTACTGGACATACCAATCATACAGAATATCAATAAAAAAAATTTAAAAAGGGCTCCAAATGAGGAACTGGAAGTACTGGGATTAATTGACATAAACAGGGCTCTCGGGGCTGGAGCAATAGCACAGCGGGTAGGGCGTTTGCCTTGCACGTGGTCGACCCGGGTTCAATTCCCAGCAACCCATATGGTCCCCTGAGCACCGTCAGGAGTAACTCCTGAGTGCAGAGCCAGGAGTAACCCCTGTGCATCGCCAGGTGTGACCCAAAAAGCCAATAAAATAAAATAAACAGGGCTCTCCACCCTCAAAAAGCTGAATATACATTCTTTTCTATTGAACAAAAAACATTTTAGGGGACAGATTACATATTGGTCACTGTATCACCGTCATCCCACTGTTCATTGATTTCCTCATGCAGGCACCAGTAATGTTTCCATTCATCCTAGCCTTGAGATTTTAGCAAGTGCCACATTGGAGGCTCTTTCAGGAGGAGAATGAAACACATCATTGTTACTGGGTTTTGTCATATCGAATATGACACAGGAGTTTGCCGGACTGCTGTGCAGTCAGGATAGTCTCGGTAGCCTGCCGGGTTCTCTGAGAGCAAGAACTAGACAATAAGATGTCTAGTTCTTCCGGGAGCTTGATTCTATAGTCTCTGGATCTTGGTTACTGATGTGATTACACGGTGTGGGGGCAGTTGGTGGGTGTAACTGTGTAGCTACTGGAAGATGGGGGATCTGGATGGAGGAAGTCCAGTCATGATTCCAGCAGGCTTGGAGATCTCAGCCCTGGGTTCCACACACCTGGGTTCCTCTGCTGGTTTCTTCATGCGTGAGGCTCGTCTGAGCATGTGGAGAGTGGTCTAAAGCATGACTGTGGCTGGTTCCTGAGGTCTTCAGCTGCTGGGGCTCTGCTTGGGGTGGGGAGGGAAACTCAACCCGTCCCCCTGTAAGGAGCCCCGGTGAGGACAGCCAGGCACGTGTTCAGGAGACTCTACCAGTACATATTGAAAATATACATCTAGCCACACACAGAAAAAGAAATTTTATCAAAAATCTTCTCAGACAACAATGCTACAAAGGTTTCAATTAGCCACACAAGAAGATGGGAGAAAACTCTACTACTTTTTTTAAAAAATTGCTCAAATAAATGAGAATGATTGTAAAAATAAATCATTGTCAAAATGACCATACTACCTATAATAGATACAATACAATTCCCATCAAAAACCCAATTATATTTTTCAAGGACATAGAATGGTCACTGATAAAATTTGCAGGGAACTATGAAACACCCTGAATAGTTAAAGCCATTCTTAGAAAATAAGAAGCTGGGAGGTACTGTGTTTACTGGAACTATACCACAAAGCTATAATAATGAAAACAGCATGATATATAATAAGAATAGATTGTCAGAACATCGATTTGCTCAAGCGGGCCCAGTAACGTCTCCATTGAAGATTTTTGTTGTTACTGTGGGCTGGAGCGATAGCACAGCGGTAGGGCATCGAGCAATCAATGAGAAATCATCCAATGTATGGACAACTAATTTACAATATGAATTAGAGTAAAGAGAGCCTCTTCAACAAATAGTGTTGAAAAAACTGTACAGCTACATGCAAAAATATGAAATTGGATCCCTATCTTACACTTACACAAAAGTTAATTCAAAGCAGATCAAAGATCTTGAGATTAGACCAGACTCCAGAAAATACATTGAGGAAACTAGAGGCAGAATTCTTCATGATTTGGACCGCAAAGGTGTTTTCAATAATTCCATCAGCAAAGACAACAAAAACACAAACAAATAAATAGGACTACATAAAATTAAATAGTTTCTAAAAGGCAAAGAAAATACAAATTAAATTAAATGGCACCCTACTGGTTGACAGAAAATATCTGCACAAAATAATCATATAAAGGATTGATATTCGATACATGCAAAGCACTCACAACCATCAACATCTATAAATCTAATAACCAAATTAAAATGGAAAGAGGAAATTTACAGATATTTCTCTGAAGAAGACAGAGCGTCTTAGGCATATAAAAATGTCTATTAAAAATGTCTATCATTGGGGGCTAGAGTAATAGCACTGGGGGGTAGGGCATTTGCCTTGCATGAGGCCAACCCAGGTTTGATTCCCGGTATCCCATATGGTCCACCAAGCACTGTCAGGAGTAATTCCTGAGTGCATGAACCAGGAGTAACCCCTGTGCATCAATTGGTGTGAGCCAAAAAGAAAAAAAAAGAAGTCTATCATTACTTTTTATTAGGTATATCTAAAGTAATACAACGAGATTCTCACCTAACCCCAGTGAGAATGACATTTTCAAAATGTCTAGAAACAACTTGTGTTGGTGATGTTGTGGTGAAAAGGGAATTCTCATGTACTGGTGGTGGGAATGTTGTCTAGCTCAACCCTTATGGCAAACATTATGGAGATCCTCAAAAAAAAAAAAACAAGAAAAGGGCTACTGTATGACCTGGTAATCCCACTGCTCCATATCTACCCACAGGGTGCAAAATTATTTATTTAAAAAGATATGATCATACCTATAGTCATTGAAGCACTTTAATACAATAGCCTCCGGCTCTGGGCACATCTCTTTGATTCCACTGTTCTTCCTGCATTAACATATGCCTCAGAGACCTGGGCCCTACGCAAACAAGATGAGAACGCTATTCAGGTCTCCCAAAGAAGAATAGAAAGAGCTATGCTTGGAATATCACGTTTCACTCAAATGAGAGAAAGAATCCGGAGTTCCGACATCCCTCGACAATCACGAATCAGGGATGCTGTCTCATTTGCCAAGGTGTCAAAAATCAGATGGGCTGGTCACGTAATGAGATTTAAAGACGACCACTGGACTAGAGCTGTTACCGACTGGATTCCACTGGATGTCAAAAGACCGTGTGGCCGCCCACCTACCAGATGGTCAGACTTCTTCGTCAAGATGATGAACGATCGGTTTGAGGCTCTTCATGTTCCCAGAGCGAACAGATGCCATTGGGCTACACTAGCACGCGACAGGGACAAATGGAGACGTTACTGGCGCCCGCTCGAGCAAATCGATGACTAACAGGAAGTTAAGTGATTAAGTGATTAATACAATAGCCAGGTTATGGAAACAACCCAAGTGTCAATAACAGAAGAGTGGATAATGAATTTGTGTCATACATACACGCAAAAATACTGTGCAGCCACAGACGTAATAAAATCATGCAATGTGTTACAATTTGAATGGAACTGGTAGGTCTATGTTATGAGAAATAAGTCAGAAAGGCAAGGACAAATAGTGAAATGTTCTCATTATCTGTGGTATATAGAACAATATATCTAAAGGACAGTAGGTAGCAACGGTGGACAAAACATTGGCTTTATACTACAGAAACAAAAATGCCAAGGAAGGATAAAAACAGAGGTTGGGGAGATAGAAGAGGTCTAGAAGTAATATGTGGGAAGTAATATATACACAATTACCTATATGCATATATACACATATATACATATAATTAAATATTAAATACTCAAGTATTCTCATTCTCAGGCTAAATAATTTTCATTTCTTGACTCTAGTTATTAGGATTTCAGTCAATTCTTTAACAAGGAAAGTCTTTTCTTTCTATAATTCTAAATTATGGGTATGAGAACCATAAAATTATCTGTGTAGCTCAACGTCCATTCTCTAATTTAAAAAGTGATAAAAGATGTAACTGATGTAATTTGATGCAATGAACATCAAAAAAGAAAAAATAATAAAATAAACATTATGAGGTTATAAATTGGCTTGAGATCAATTCGCTGGCCGTCATTATACTTAAATCATACACACCTGAATTTTATCCAAATGAGCTCCAACTCTACATTCTAATTTAACTGAGTGACAGCTTCACACATCTTATGCATAAAAAGTAGACATTGAAATAAATAAAGAATATTTATATTTCTATATGGGCAGGAGATTATCAGAGTTTAGTACAGGTACAGGAAATAAAATTTTTCCCAGATGTAGAGCTCATCTTTCAGAAGGAAATTATTGCAATTTTTAAAAATAGAGCTTCCTTCAAGAAAGCAAGCATGTCACTTTAAGTCATTTATTCATTGGTCAAATTATTGAGCATCCATTACACACATGCAAGCACAGAGTTGAGACTTCAGCAAAAACAGCTAAAGAGCACAAGAATAGTTGCATTAATTATATACTGTTGCACAACAAATTCCTCTGAGATGCAATGACTTAAAATAACAAAAATGTACTATCCCACAGTTTCTGTGGATTTAGAGTATAGACATGACTCAGTTGAATGCCTATGGCTCAAAATTTCTCATGAGTTCATGGCTTTCCACCCATGACTCTCCACCACTACAAATGACTTTCCATCACTGCCCCTATATCACCTCTGGTACGATCTTCATTCCTCCATCTGTACACCTACTGTTCTACTGTTTGTTCATCAATTTTGTAGTCCAAAGCCAAGGGTTTGTCATTGTTTGAGAATTTTAAAAGAAATCATTGCAGTTTGAGTAGCACATTTAGTTCCCAATAGTGTTCATGTTTATAGTTTTGATGTATTAGCCATTCACCACCATCAAAGTGAAAGGAATCTTCTTTGAAGAAATCATGTATGAACTGAATGTAGAAAAGGGAATACAGCATTTATGAGGCAAATATTTCAGAAAGTGTATACCAATAAAAGAGACCAGCATGTGTTGACATGTAAGTAGAGGATGACAGCATAAAATAAAAATATAGGGGGCTGGAGTGATAGCACAGCAGGTAAGGAGTTTGCCTTACAAGCAGCCAACCCAGGTTCAATTCCCGGCATCCCATATGGTCCCCTCAAGCACTGTCACGAGTAATTCCTGGGTGCAGAGCCAGGAATAACCCCTTTGCATTGGTCAGTGTGATCAAAAAGCAAGAAAAAAAATTACATAGAATGTTCCCCTGAAGAAAACATGGGTATATGGCAGGAAAATAAAGGCTAAAGTTTACCTGGGAGTCTGTTTAATCTAAAAGTCAGTGAAACCAAAGTGACAGATTGAAATAGAGGCTGGAGATTAAAATAAATTACAAAATTTACATATCAACTTACAAAATAGTTGATATGAGTATGAAAACTGGAGCTGCATGAGTGAGTGTCATGGTATGGAATAAGGAGAAAAACCTACACACATATGCCAAATACCAGTAACAATGATGGGTCTCATTCTCCTAACTCTGAAAGAGCCTTGAATATGGCACTTTTTAAAAAATCTCAGGGCTAGGATGAAGGAGACGTTACTGGGGCCTGCTCGAGGCAATCGACGAATAACAGGATGGTCGTGATCATCGTGATCGTGTTATATATAGAAAACAGAATCTGGGGGACTCCCACTGTTGAAGGAGGAATGAGGGTCTAAGAATCAGTTGTGATATTTTTTGAGCCAGGGTATTAGAAATATATGCTCGCGATGGATCTAAGAATGTTATATGGAACTGGTCTTTGAAAATTAGTTCAGCTAAAAAATAATGTATCCTGCTGAGTGGGAGAAAATATTTTCATATCACACATTAGATGACTGGTGCGATAGCACAGCGGGTAAGGTGTTTGCCTTGCACGCAGCCAACATGGCTGACCCGAGTTCGATTCCTCCGCCCCTCTCGGAGAGCCCGGCAAGCTACCGAGAGTATCTCACCCGCACGGCAGAGCCTGGTAAGCTCCCTGTGACGTATTCGATATGCCAGACACAGTAACAACAAAGTCTCCAACAGAGACGTTACTGGGCCCGCTCGAGCAAATCGATGAACAACGGGAGGGCCTTTTAAAAGATATAAAAAGATATAAAAAGCATTCACAAAGATTAATAAGAAACAAACTCATTAATAAATAGGAAGAGTAGGTAAATAGATTCTTGTCCAAAGAGGACATACAGCTGGAAAGTAGACATATGAAAAAAGCGCTTGTTATCGATCACTTGATCACTTGATCACTTGACATCCTGTTACTCATTGATTTTCTTGAGTGAGTGCCAGTACTCCATTTGTCCCTGTCATGTGCTAGTGTAGCCCAATGGCATCTGCTCGAGAGTTTCTGAAGACAGGCGTCTTTTTGTGGCTTTCCTTGAACAATCATGGAGGTGCTGAATGAGTAGATCATATTCTTCATCAATGCTGTCAAAGATGGTCTCTTCCAATGATGCCGCAATAGTGCACAAGGGCTCCCAGTTGGTTGTCATTCTGAGAGTTCTCTTCTTAAACTTTGCAACCCTTTCTCCCCGATCTGTGAAGTAAAATTTTTCACGAAGGAGACAGTGGTCCAATCCCGTTTGGAATTTTGGGACAACAGTGACCTTGGTCACACAAAACCGTCAATTGAATATGATGTGGTCAATTTCACTGTGGAAGCATCCACAGGGAGACTCCCATGTCCAACATTTAGATTCAGCCTTCTGGAATGATGAGTTACCATGGATGGTCTTGGTAGACAAGATGGACTCAGATAGTCTTTCACCCTTTTTGTTCCATTCTAGGCCTTGGGTCCACATGTGGAGTTCTTTGGCCGATATTCTCAGTCCTATCTTGGCATTAAAATCACTGACAATGATCTTGTAAAAGGTGTAGTCTTCTTTATAGAACTTGTCCAGCTCTATGTAGAACTTCTCAATTCATCCGCAACTAGCATAGTCAGAGCCAATTAACATGGACAAAAAATCAATAACATACCAGTGCTATACTGCCCAACAAAAACTAGCTTTTCTGTCTTAAAATGACCCAAAAAATTGCTCTTATATGGGTTTGGGTGTATCATTTCCTATATAAACATCTCCCTGGGCTGGAGCGATAGCACAGAGGGTAGGGCATTTGCCTTGCACGTGGCCAACCTGGGTTTGATTCCTCCATCCCACTCAGTGAATCTGGCAAGCTACCAAGAGTATCCCGCTTGCATGGTAGAGCCTGTCAAGTTCCCTGTGGCGTATTCAATATCTAAAAACAGTAACAACAAGTCTCACAATGGAGACGTTACTGGTGCCCGATCGAGCAAATTGATGAACAACAGGAGGACAGTGCTATAGTTGTTACAAAATAAACATCTTCCGAATAACAATAATTGGTCATTACAGTTTAACAACTTTACACTGAATAGGTGGGCATTTCAGATAATTATTGGCCAAACTAGAATCTATAGAACTTCCCTTTAAGATAGGTATATTTAAGGCATTGTTTTTTTTATAGCATTCCCAGGTATGTAAGATGTCAATTCTAGTACTTTCTTGCCAAAAGGTACAAAACTTATATGACATATCCCCAAACTTCTTTTTACTCAAAACCACAAATATGACCAAATGAGGCAGGACCTAGACTGTTATATTCTCTGGTTTTCTGTGGCTAGAAGTTAAGGACAAAGATTCTACTTCTTTCATTCTTCAGTTCTGAGAATCAAACCCAGGGCTTCATCATATGAGGTACTACCTATCACTGAGCCAAATTCGCCATCCACTTCTGCTGACAGAACTCAAGCCCCAGTTAGCTATGACTAACAATCTGTTATTCTGATGTTCTTGTAAATGGAACATAGTTTGTCAATAAGATTGCTGTAAAACTTTTTAAAAAACTGAGAGAGAAGCAAAATATGCTATCTAAAATCGATAATGGGACCAGAGAAATATTCCAGTAGGCAAGTGCTTGTCTTGCATTCAATCCCCAGAACCATATACTGTTTATGTGCCCGACCAGAAGATACTTAATGACAGAGCCCAGGACTAAGCTCTGAGCACTTCTGGATGTGCCCCCAACACATACACACACACACACACGAAATAAATTAAATCTTTAAACAGTAAGTAGGTACGAAATGAGCTCAACATGGTTTTCTAACTATGGAACAGTATCTATGTTCTATCATGGACTAAATTGTTTTTTTGCTTTTTGGGTCACACCTGGTGATGCTCAGTGGTTATTCCTGCCTCTGCACTGAGGAATTACTCATGGAGGTACTCGGGGTACCATATGAGATGTTGGGAATTGAACCCGGGTCAGACACGTGCAAGGCAAACGCCCTACCTGCTGTGCTATTACTTCAGCCCCTAGAGTAAGTTTTATGAAAGGGGATTGTCAAACAAATTAGGATATCAGAACATGGTGTCATCACCTTCCACAGGGCACATTCAGAACAAAAACTGATTTAGAAGGAGAATGTATAGTTTCTAACAATATACTGTAGCTTATCTTTACAAAGTTTTTTTTATACCATATAAAATTTAGTTAGAAATACATATTATCAGAAATCATATTACAATTTGCACTAACTAGTTTATTTATTTAGCTAAAAGGACGAAGAACCTCTGGCTCCAGGCATATCTCTTCGATTCCACTGTTCTTCCTGCATTAACATACACCTCAGAGACCTGAACCCTACGAAAAAAGGATGAGAATGCTATTTGGGTCTCCCAAACAAGAATCAGAAGAGCTATGCTTGGAGGATCACACTTCACTCAAATGAGAGAAAGAATCCGGAGTCCCGACCTCCGTCGACGATCAAGAATCAGAGACGCTGTCTCGTTTGCCAAAGCGTCGAAAATCAGATGGGCTGGACACATAATGAGATTTGGAGATGACTGCTGGATTAGAGACATTACCAACTGGATTCCACAAGCGTCAAAATATCGTGTGGCCACCCACCTACGAGATGGTCAGACTTCTTTGTCAAGACCCTAAATGATCAGTTTCAGGCTGTTTGTGTTCCTAGAACGAGCAGACGCCATTGAGCTACACTGGCACGTGACAGGGCTGAGTGGAGATGTTACTGGAGCCCACAGAGCAAATCAATGAGTAACAGGATGTCAAATGATCAAGTGATCAAGTTTATTTATATATACACATACTTTACTCATTCCAATAACTCAATATTCAGCAATAGGTCATCAAGTTTAGTCCATGAGTTAAAGATTATTGATAGTTTGTTTACCAAATAATAATAAAATTACTACAATATTCAAATATTATATAAAATGTAAACTACTCAAAACAAACTTTGCTTTTTGTTCATTTAAACTAACATCTTTGACATTTTTCCATTTTTTAAATTTTATTCCAGTCGTTTCAAACATATATGAAAATATCCTTTTATATTTTAACATGTCTAAATTGTAGATGGCAAGGTTATCAAATAAATTTTATTAAAATATGTTTGAATATTAATCTAATTTTCTATGTACAGTTAAATAAAAACACTTGATTATGCAAGTCAAATGTATATAGCCATTGTCTTAAATCACGCACAGGAAAATATTAGCAAGTTTATCCAAAACAGAGAAGTTTATCCAAAACAGTTGAGATATTACAGAATACTATGAAAGATTAATAACCAAGGATGTCTTTTCTCTTTTTCTGTATAAAATATCATTCAGTTCTAAAGTCCATTGGTTGTGCTCCTATCCTTAAGTCACAATTTTCTTATCAATTAAGAATTTAACTGTCTCTGCACCTGGAAGATATGAATACTCAGAACTAAAATGAGTCAATATATCTTTGTCTCATGTACTGGGAGAGAAGGCAGCTGGGATAGAGAAGGGATCACTAAGTCAATGACGGTTGGAAGGATCGCTCAGGATGGGAGATGTGTGCTGAAAATAGACTAAGGACCAAACATGATGGCCTCTCAGTATCTGTATTGCAAACCATAATGCCCAAAAGTAGAGGAAGAGTAAGAAGGAAGGTGCCTGTCACAGAGGCATGGGGTCGGATGGGGTGGAGGTGGCAGGAGGGATACTGGGGCATTGGTGGTGGAAAATGTGCACTGGTGGATGGATGGGTGTTTGATCATTGTACAACTGAAACTCAATCATGAAAGTTTTGTAACTGTATCTCACGGTGATTCAATTAAAAAAAATTTCAATGAGTCCAGAATGATTATAGAATGTTGAAGTTGAATTCAGCAGTAGCAAAGATACTAGATATGTAGGGGCTGGAGTGATAACACAGCGAGTAGGGCATTTGCCTTGCAAGTGGCCGACCCAGGTTCAATTACCAGCATCCCATAGGGTCCCGCAAGCACCTCCAGGAGTAATTCCTGTGTGCAGAGCCAGTAGTAACCCCTGTGCATCGCTGGCTGTGACCCAAAAAACAAAAAAAAAGCAAAAAAAAGATACTAGATACGTAAGTCAGGCCTGTCCATCAATGGCCTGTGCTCCAGCTAAGATATGGTACAGTTAAAACAATCTTGGTTTTCTCTCTCTCGTACTCCCTTTCTCTCTCTCTCTCTCTCCTTCCTCTCATTATAAAATATACATTTTAAAAAATATATATACTTCCCTGGGCTAGGGCAATAGCACAGTGGTAGGGCATTTGCCTTGCACACAGCCAACATGGCCAACCCGAGTTCGATTCCTCCGCCCCTCTCGGAGAGCCCGGCAAGCTACCGAGAGGATCTCGCCCACATGGCAGAGCCTGGAAAGCTACCCGTGATGTATTCAATATGCCAAACACAGTAACAACAAGTCTCACGATGGAGACGTTACTGGGCCCGCTCAAGCAAATCGATGAACAACGGGAGGACCGTGACTCTGACTCTGATACTTCCCATTCAATCAAGAACACTTTATTTGAACAATTTACAGACTACATATAATAGATATTATATAGATAATAGATATTAATAATTCCATTGTTTAACGGTAACATTGATGTTTGAGAAGAAAAATAAAGATAAATCTACAACTATGAATTGAAACATGAAAATAAGCCTGAATTTCCCTTTTTACCATTTTCTCTCCTTTTTAATAACATTATAATTTTTGGTCAGACATAAATCTCATCATTTTGGCCACAGTGAGGTTTAGAGACTAGGACATTAAATACATTCACCACCATCCATCTCCAAGACTTCATCAGGGAAAACTAAAACTACCCATTAAACAATAACTCCACCTTTTATTTTAATTTTCTTAATGGCCAACATATGTCAGCCAGCCAAGCTCTGCAGCATTTTCTCTTTACTTATCTGGTAATGAGGAAAGTGGAAAATGATGTGTCTGCCCCCAGGGGGTTGACACATTAAGACAGAAGATGGACAAGTATGCTGCCTCACCAGGCCACTCATTGAGCACACACCTGACACTTAGGCAGGTGTTGCATTTAAGTGAATTTCAAAGTAGCATGACTGATAGTTTAGTCTTAAAGTCCTCACTGGGGAATACATTATTTTAAAAAATTATAAATTTCTTCAGAGACAGCAACGGCGTTGCTCTTTTAACAGCATTTCTCAGAATGTTGTTTCCGGGTTAATTGGTCTTTATTTCACAAATCACCTGGGGTAATTTTAAGCTAACTGACAGGCATTGCCAATTCCTGAAAAGCTCAAAGCATCTGAACATGTTCCCTGAAATACCCTTGACTACTGTGAACAGAGGCAGAGTTAAAACTGATAATTCCTGTGTCCTTGGGCCTCTGTGAAGGCCACATGTGAGTGTGCTTTGCAAATCTGTCAGATCAGAATATAACAAATGGCATTTACAAACTTCCAAGTCTAACCTCAGAAAGGTTAAAACAAAATTCGCCCCTATTAGCAAACATAGCATTTCCCTAAAAATTGGTGCATCATTCACAAACCAGCACTTCTGATTCACCTTTCTGTCTCAGAAGGTCAGTAATGCAAACCACAGTCCATTTTTTTCTTTTCTGAATGGGAACCAGGTGTTGTTGTTGTGTTATAATTGTTGTTCTTGTTCTCTGGCACCAAACAGAAAGAGACATGATGATATATTCCAAATTGACTATTCGTGTTCTCCTTGCTAGTGATCATTAATTTCAGTTGGACAGTTATTCATGTGAGCAATTTGCCACCACGATGGCTGAGAAAAAAATATTGAAGTGTTAGGCTTTTAAAATGGTAATATGTGGGGAGAGATATAATTCTTTTGCAAAACATATTCCTCAAGTTTTATATTTGGTTTCTGATGATATGAACCATAAAATTGTGTGAGCTAGTCCAAATTGTTTTTATTGAAATTTTGGTTTAGAATAACAAGGATTCAATCCTTTAAAAGCTCATTTGGAATATAAGTATTTGGTCTCTCACGATAGTGTATCTATAAAGATATATAGAATTTAGAAAGATAACAGCAATAGAAAAGATATTTTTTCCAGTTCAATTTTCTCATGGAAATGACATATATGCTGCTATAAATAGCTGCCCCTGCTTCATGAAATTCTTCAAGGAATGATCTCTTCAAAGGACTATTCTGTGCATTGTTTCTGCTAGTGCTTCACGTCCGTTATTACATTTATATGTAAATGAAGAACAGAGATGATAGTGCAAACCCGATATCTCGCAAACTACCCTTTGCTTGGCCTCACAGAAATCCATGCATCTGACCTCATTAAATCTATGTCATTGACTGGTTTGTTCCTGGGCTTCTTCCTAGTCTATAATAGTACCAGAACTTTCCTGATCAGAGTCCTAAACACTATTTAATAGCACATGTGTATTATTGCATTTGTTGAATCCATAGTGCTTGAACATGATAGAATAAAGTGAAGGAAGAAGACTGAAAAGTTATGACTCATGAGATTTGATTTGTATGAACTTCTTGGGTCTTGATAACACAACTTCATCTAGTTCAGCATTTAGGACTTTTATTAATTGCTTTCAATCAGGTTATAAAATAATAATTTATTTCTGTTGAAAAAGATAGAGAATATAGAATCTTAATGTCAAGAAGTACCTAGGGAAAGAGATCCAGTTCTGTTTCTCTTATGTTACAGATGAAGAAACAGACACCCCAAATATTTACATATTACATAAATAGAAATTATTGTACGTTACATCATATAAATATTACATTATATAATTCTACATAATATATAAAATTATAAATTATCTGTTCATAATAATAAATGTTATGATTATTTATTAATAATAAAAAACAGCAATTATTACTTTAATATTTCACAACTAAAGTAACAAAGTGAGAGCAAAATAACCCTGTTATACAGATTCTGACTCTAAAATCTTTCTTCTAAGTCATTTTGAGATTATGCCATGTATTTTATACTTCTCTGTGGGAAGTAAATTCATTTAAAATATATTAGGGACAAGAAAACTATTTTATACATAAACTATAACATGCATCGTCAATGAATTTTTTTAATCCAAAGAAACCAGCCTTTACCTTCTACACATTAGCTTCTACAGAACAAGCAAATCTATAATATAAAATTCCTCTATCTCATCCTGTAAAATTGTACCACACATTTCTTTACAGCTTAAAGAATTATTGTAATCACTTACTATTTACCTTTAATGATTTTCAAATTTTGAGATGGAGCCAAAAACCTGAGTACAAAAAAACAGAGCTATCTACAGAAGTGATAGATATTTGGCAAGATATTCAGGTGACATAATTTTATAAATGCACATGCTTGAGATGGTTCTCTTATAGTTTAAACTTAAAGATATCAAGCATTAAAAGAAAGCTGGAGGCACAATCTGATTTACCCAAATTAACTGCTCTCTTAGATAATGTATAAGACTAGAATCATGTTTGAAAACATTTTAAAATTCCTTAAAATTCTTTTCATCTGATGCTATCAAAGTTGGATGAATTTTTCAATAAGGTCTCTCTGATAGAAGTATACAGTTGAATGTATATCCAATGGTCTAATTTCCTATTTCTTTACCTATTGTCTTTACTCTAAAAGTGGTTCTTAGCAGACAGTCATTTTTCTTCAACTGGGAGCTCTTTGGAATTATTGTGGCAACATGGGAAGATGCCATCGTTGACAACACTGATGAGGAATACGATTGACTGGTTCAGCACCTCCAGGATTGTGCAAGGAATGCGGAGAGAGAGACAGCCACAAAAAGACGCCTGTCTTCGAAAACTCTCAAGCTCATTCACCAAAGTGGCTTGGCACAAGCTCAAGCAACCACAAGTGAACGTTCGAGCTCGCAAGGCCGTGCAGAGAAGTGATCAAGGAAGACCTCAAAGAGAGAAGAGCAGCAGTGCTGGCAGATGCGGCAGAATCCAGGAAAAACATTCGCAATGCCCGCCTGTTCTTCTCCAACTACAAGACCAAGATGACTGCCCTCCAACATCCTGATGAAGCTATCACATCTTCCAGAAGGGCAGTGGAGAAGATTATCCATGACTTCGACTCGGATCGCTTCTATAGCCGCATCCACCAGCCCACATACCAAATCCCTCAGGTTGGATATGTCGTTCCCAAAGTTCTCCCTTCTGAAATCTGACACGGCATTTCATCAGTAAAGAAGAGAACAGCACCCGACCCAGACAAGGTCAGACCCGAACACCTGAAGACTCTGCCGTCGTTACTCATCAATACGCTGGCTCGGCTCTTCACACGCTACCTGTCTCATTGAAAGGTTCTGTCCCAATGAAAAACCAGCAGGACCGTTCTACTGTACAAGAAGGGAGACATCCACAACATTGGCAAGTATCGGCCAATCTGCCTGTTGTCTGTCATCTACAAGCTGTTCACTCGAGTCATCCTGAATAGGATTGGCAGAACACTAGATGAAGGACAGCCACGTGAGCAAGCCAGGTTTCAAAAAGGACTCAGCACGATCAACCATTTCCACACTGTGACCAAGTTTATTGAGGTTTCTCGGGATTTCAAGAGGCTGCTCTGTCTAACATTCATTGATTTAAAGAAGGTTTTTTATTCTGTTGAGAGTAAAGTGGTCATCAAAGCCCCAGCCAAAAAGGGCATTCAAACTCAATACATCAGGATCCTCTGTGAGCTGTATTACAGATTCACCACCAGGATCTCACCATTCTACAAGGAGGTGACCTTCCATGTCAAGAGAGGGGTTCAGCAGGGTGATACCATTTCACCGAAACTCTTTAGTGCCACCCTCAAGAATGTTGTGCGAAGATGGAATGGAAAAGAATGGGAGTGAAGATAGACGGTCAGCAACTACACCACCTCCGCTTCACTGATGACATCGTTCTAATAACACCAAACATTAGCTAAGCGACACAAATGCTGGCCGACTTCAAACATGAATGTGGAAAGGTGGGACTACAGCTGAATCTCACAAAGACAATGTTTATGAGAAATGATCTCATTCCTGATGTTCCATTCGCTCTCAACAGAACAAACTCTCTGAATGCAACAGTTATATGTATGTAGGTCGAGAAGTCAACATGACAAATGCCCTGGCACCTGAGTTGCACAGGAGGAAGAGAGCAGCTTGGAACACCTTCAAGATGGTCAAAGAAATAGCTAAGTGCATGAGGAACCTCCAGTTCTGGGCACATCTCTTCGATTCCACTGTTCTTCCTGCATTAACATATGCCTCAGAGACCTGCGCCCTACAAAAACAGGATGAGAACACTATTTGGGTCTCCCAAAAAGTAATTGAAAGAGCTATGCTTGGAAGATCATGCTTCACTCAAATGAGAGAAAGAATCCAGAATCCAGACCTCCGTCGATGATCAAGAATCAGGGACACTGTCTCGTTTGCCAAGGCATCGAAAATCAGATGGGCTGGACACGTAATGAGATTTGGAGATGACCGCTGGACTAGAGCCATTACCGACTGGATTCCACGGGACGTCAAAAGATCACATGGCCGCCCACCTATGAGATGGCCAGACTTCTTCGTCAAGAACCTGAACGATTGGTTTGAAGCTGTTCATGTTCCTAGAACGAGCAGACGTCACTGGGCTACACTAGCATGTGACAGGGACAAATGAAGACATTACTGGTGCCCGCTCGAGCAAATTGATTAGTAATGGGATGTCAAGTGAACAAGTGATCAAGTGAAGTTGGTTCTTGGGAGATAGCATTATCTGAAAAAAAATCAAGCTACTAGCTTTATATAGGCTTGTGCTCCCTAAAATACCTTTGTTACAAAAAGAAATAAAATTTTCAGGATTTATCAAGGCATTCGTATTTCCAAATATAGTCTGAATGCATAGGTCTTTTTCCATAGGCTTCATGCATAGTCACATGTGCTACTTAGAAGTCTTTTCCTTGACTCACTCGTCATTCTGTAAAATCACATATATTTTAGCATCCTTTATAATCGTTGAAGTAGGCATTCAACACCCATCAGCTCTAGTCATAATTAATCCATTAGTAAGTATATTTACTCCCAAAACAGAGTTAAGAAAACAGAAACGAGTTTAGGTGATTTACCCAAGGTCACACTGATACCCACTAATGATACTAATATTTGGCCCTTCTTGTTTATATGTTTGTACCTAGAATTTACATTCTTCACTATGTTTACAACTTCAATCGCATGTATGTTAGGACCAGCATATAAATGTATAAATACATATATTTATAGAGACCTTTAGGTAGAGTTGCAAGGTACAATATAAGTACATCCACATCAAAGCAATTCCCTTAGAAATACTTACACTAATATATAATTCATTGCTCGTCTGAAATGCAAATTTAACTGGGCATCCTGTTTGGTGTTTGGTTTTGGTTTTGCTAAACCTGAGACATCCTTGCCAGTATAAAATATATAGCTGCTTTGTTTGCTTTTGTTTTTAATTGCCCCTCTTTCTTGTTAACACTACTCATAAACACATAAAAAGAAAGCCAATAATTCAGCATGGTATTTGATAAGTGCCACGTGGCCAATGTGCATATTGGGTCTATCCTGAGATGATTCAAAACTTCTCTCAGAAGTATTTTAAGAACACACAGCACTCCTACCCAGATGTCTTTCCTGTCAAGATAAGCTGCTGTACTTGGTATTATTTTATGCAGTGATTCATTCTTTTCACTGAGTCAGTACTTTGGAATATGGAACACAGCAGGAAGATAACACATGCAGCAGGGGTGATTAGAGAATGTGTAATAAGGTATAGGCAGGTTTAAAAGAAAGTAACAGTAAGAGTGGTCCAAGACTAAATTAAAACATTGGGAAACCCCTCAGGGCAAGAGTTGAAAGTCATTACTGTAATTCTATGATTTCCTTACTGTAGGGGAAAAAATACTCTAGTCATCAAAACCAAGGCGAGACAAGAGAAACCAACTCTCACGCTCATAGATGTCACTCAAATCTTTCAAGTATGCAGAGCAAAAAAAGAAATGATTGAGCAATATCTTTTCTATCATTGAGCTCAGAATCCTAACTTACATTAGTAGCAATGTTGGTTTTTTATTTTTTTTATATAAACACAGTAATGTCACAGTTACCTGGAAGTCTAATTCTTAAAGTTTAATTCAAATATGTGATCTAAAATAAATGACAGGGACTGGAGCGATAGCACAGTGGGTAGGGTGTTCACCTTGCACACGGCCAACCTGGGTTCGATTCCCAGCATCCCACTTGGTCCCCTAAGCACCGCCAGGAGTAATTCCTGAGTGCAGAGCCAGGAGTAACCCCTGTGCATTGCCAGGTGTGATCCAAAAAGCATAACAAATAAATAAATAAATAAATAACAATGTAAGTCTTTCTATTGCCTTTTCAAAAAATAAAATATATATTATACATATGTGTAAATATATAGACATGTATATACATGTATATATATGACATAAGACAAGCAAGAGAAGATCTTTATCAGCTATTTCTGTAGTGACCTGACATGCTTGGTTCCGTAGAGATGTCTTTGAAGGTACATATTAACTGTATTTTTGTCTTTCTCTAGCAAGCAGTTTATCTTGGATAAATTGTTGAAAAATATTAAATACTAAACATACATACATATAAACATACATAGATCCAGATCCAATTTCTAAGGGAATTGTTTTGATGTGGATGTACTTATATTGTATCTTGCAACTATACATAACAGTATCTATAAATATATGTGTATTTATACATTTATATGCTGATCCAAACCACTGGATCTATGAACTGATAGTAGCTTGCTGGGCTCTCTGAGAGGGACGGAGGAATCAACCGGGGTCAGCCCCAGGTCAGCCGCGTGCAAGGCAAATGCCCTACCCGCCATGCTATTAAAAATGGCACAAGCATAAAATTAGAGATGAGCATTAATGCCAAAGCAGAATGATTCTAAGGCCATGTTCCTCCTAAGACATGACCCTGCCTTACTAGAATGAGCATTAAATCAATCATTGGAATTGGCACACATACATAGTAAATTTAATCCCTCTTCAATGATAGAAGTTTATTCCCTATAAACCCTGATGATCCAAGGACTGTAAAAATAATCCCAAAAACATAGACCAAATAAGGTCTTTCTTTTATTCTGTGTCATTTATTCATTAAAAAAAAGTACGGAGGAAGAAAATACTGCAAAAAAAAGTAATATTCCCTTTTAATCTAGTCTGCTGTCATAACTCTGCAGGGAACCCAATCTGATCAGAATCACTTATCTACTGTTACATGACTTTTCATCCCTAAAAAAAAGTGTTATCCTCAATTTTAATTTTCTCATCAATGAAATATCATCAGAGACTATAAAAAACCAGCTCCCGGAAGAAGAACAGTGCAGTCTCCTGCCCCCGCGCCTGGCTGTCCTCGCTTGCCGGGACCCCTTGGAGGGGAGTGGGTTGAGCTTTCCTCCCCGCCCCGACCAGGGCTCTGGCAGCCGAAGACCTCCAGGACCAGACACCACCATGCTGAGACCACTCTCCGCACACCTGAAGGTACTGGCAGAGGGACAAAGTCACGCGGGTTCTGGGGCCGAGATCTCCAAGCCTACTCGGATTTGGGCCGAGCATCCTCCACCCAGATCCTCCAAATTCCAGTAGGCGGAGGTCACACCCACCAACTGGCCCCCTAGCGCCATGTAATCCCATCAACGGCCAAGACTCAGGGACTATAAAAACCAGCTCCCGGAACCGCGCGGCCACGCGACATCTTATTATGACATCTCATTCCTACTTTGACAAACTGGCAGGCTACCGAATGTAGCCTTCCCACATGGCAGAGTCTGGCAAACTCCCTGTGGCGTACCCAATATGCCAAATACCAGTAACAATGATGGGTCTTATTCTCCTAAAGAGCCTTGAATATAATCTCAGGGCTAGGATGAAGGAGATGTTACTGGGGTCTGTTCGAGGAAATCGACGATTCACAGGATGATTTGTGATTTGTGATTGTGATCAATGAAATGAAGAATTGCACCTATTTGTGAGGATTAAATAAATGAAGTATAACAAATATTTCTGCTGCATGTAATGCATCCTATGAATCTTAAAATATTACAACTTTCATGAGTTTAAATAATAAACCAAATATTGTTACTAACAGCTTCCATTCTAACAGTGAGTTAGACATGTAAAAATCTACATAAGCAGAATGAAGCAGCATGCAATTTTTAAAAAGTATTTTAAAAATGCTTCTAAAGAATATAATAAGCAATAATTTTTATCATAGAAAAATTATTTCAAGCATTATAGAATTAGTTCAGTGAAAATATGCTTCAGTGAAGACATTCTATATTTTGGTCACCTTAGTAATACAATAAATAACTTAAGAAAACTTATTTTAGGGCACTGTTAGTGATTGGGGGGATTCTGTGTTGGTGAAATAAAACTGAATTTGAAATTCTCATTTTATGACTGACATGGTGCCATCTATTTGAAAAAGTAAAATAGCCAAATATAGGAAATATCATAAAGAGTGCCATCACCTTTAGCCCCACAAAATCAATATTTGTAATTTATTGTCAGGAAATACACAAAAATATGCAAAGTGTCTTATGAAATATCAAAGCAAAATACTTATAACAAAGGAGAAAGGTAGGAACAATGTGAAAATTCACCATAGTAAAAATAATGTCTTAGGCACTTGAAACTGTTATAATACCACACAGTTGCCAAACAAACATAAAACTATGTGGACATATAAAAAGGGTTTGAGTAAAAAAGTAGAGTATAAAATCATATGAATATATTCAGCAGTTATATAAAACACAGATCTGTGGAGGAGAGAGCCAATAAATTACATGCAAAACTTAAGTTTATTTTTCTGAGATCACAGGAACTTTTCTTTTTCTTATTTATTTTTGTGTGTGGTGAACTATGTGTGGTGCAGGTAATTGAACCTGAGTGGGCTGCATGCAAGTCAAATTCCTAACCTGCTCTGCTATCTCTCTTGCTCTCTTTTTATTTTGGGGGGGACTCAGTGTTCTGTGTCACTTCAGGCAGTGCTCTGAGGGCCATACATTGTTGAAACTCAAACTCAGGCCTTCCACATTATGTTTGAGCACTACCACTGCATGATTTGCATATTATCAGCCCGTGTGTGTGTGTGTGTGTGTGTGTCTCGTTCTGTCTCTCTCTCTCTCTCTCTCTCTCAGTCAACAAAATTTTTTCCTCAAGTTATTTTTAGTTGTACATCTTTGATCAAAAATGAGATCCATAGCCATAGTAAAAGAAAGTGTAAAAACTTTGTTTTTCTTTCTTATCCACTGATAAAATTCTATATAGTCCTTCCATTTATTTTTCTATTTCCCACACTTTATTTATTTTTTTTATTAGTGAAACACCATGAGGTACAGTTATGGACTTACAAATTATTGTGCTTGGGTTTCAATTATACAATGATCAAGTACCCATCCCTCCACCAGTGCCCATTTTCCACCACCACGAATCCCGGTATCCTTCCTACACCCCCGTCCCCCCATCCCACCCTGCCTCTGTGGCAGGGCATTCCCTTTTGTTCTCTGTCTCTTTTTTTGGGTTCTGTGGTCTGCAAGAGAGGCATTGAGTGGCAATCATGTTTGGTCTATAGTCTACTTTCAGCATGCTTCACCAATTCTGGGAGGATCCTCCCAACACCCTTTATTTGGTGTTCCCTTCTCTATCTGAGCTGCCCTTTCCCCCAGCACGTGTGGCTGGCATCCAAGTCATGGAGCAAAAAATTCCTGGTACTAATCTCGGCCACTCTTGGGTGTTAGTTAGTCTCCTATTTTTTTACTTTATGTTCCCCAGATGAATGCATTCTTTCTGTGTCTATCCCGCTCTTTCTGACTTATTTCGCTTAACATGATACTTTCCATGTAGTACCACTTTTCCCACACTTTAAATGTCTGAGAAAATAAAGTGTCATTAATATACCTTTGTTATTATGGGTCCTTGAGGAGCGGAATCCAAAATGAGATTAAATGTAGAAGAATTCTACAAAGGGCAATGATTCTATGACTGAAAATGGGATTGGAAGTCAGGAAAGGTCAGAGAAGCCATTAAACCATTAGAGTAAGAAATCCTTGGGTGGAAGCATTCTCCTACTATCTTACAAGGCTGGTGCAAGAGCCTGGGCAATCCTTCCAATAAAGTCGACTCACAAAGAAATCCAACTTCTTCCAAGATCCCTGCAGCATGGTCCTTGGCAGGGAATAGCCATCACAGGGATCCCTTCTGGGCAAACACAGTTCTGAACTTCAAAGCTCAACACCTGGGGCCCTTGGTCAATTACTGCCCTTTAACAGGAGGTCTTGGATGCATAATCTCCTGCTGGGCAACGAGCCCAATTATGATCTAAACTTAGGAAGTTTTACAACAATACCCCAGTCTAAGAGTGAGGATTCCACAGATACTCACCACAGAAAGTATTCTGTAGATACTCTTTAGTATAGAAACTAATACAAAGCATTGAAGGGAAAGTTTACAATAGTACGTAAAGTCAAGAGATGATTGTACAAAGAAAACACTACTGGAACTATTTATTGTTCTCTAAGTCACTGTCATTGTCACTGTTCATTGTTCATCAATTTGCTTGAGTGGGCCCAGTAACACGGTGAGACTTGTTACTGTGTTTGGCATATCAATTATGCCACGGGGAGCTTGCCAAGTTTTGTCATGCGATTGAGATACTCTTGGTATCTTTTCAGCCTCTCCAAGAGGGGCAGAGGAATCAAAGGTGGAGGAATGGAACTCTAGTTGCCTGGCCTGGTCAGCTGCGTGCAAAGCAAACGCCCTTCCCGCTGTGCTATCGCTCCAGCCCAGTTCTTTAAGTTCTTTCCAAATAATGTTTTTTTATATTATACTATATATGTTATGTTTGTTTAGTTGGCCATAACTTCATTTAAACTGGTACACAAATGTTGAGTTTGGCGCCTTAGACCACTGGGCCATCTTGTTAGGCTGGAGCGATAGCACAGCAGTAGAGCGTTTGCCTTGCACACAGCCAACATGGCCAACTGGATTTAGATTCCTCTGCCCCTCTTAGAGAACCCGGCAAGCTACCAAGAGTATCTCACCCTCACAGCAAATCCTGTCAAGCTACCCTTGACGTATTCGATGTGCCAAACACAGTAACAACAAAGTCTCACAATAGAGACGTTACTGAGCCCGCTCGAGCAAATCGATGAACAACGGGAGGACAGTGACAGTGACAGTGACACGAATGTTAAGTGGTTATGTTGCATTAACTCATAGATCTTCACAATATGCTTCAAGATTTTGTACAAATAAGTGAGAAACAATATTTAAGAGATGAGTTACAAATCTCACAACCATAAATTCTTTCAAAGACCCTGGATTAAAGTGTACAACACTTAAATTTTTATTCTATAACTTACTTACTCAACTCTCTTAATGTGAATGTTATATCTCAGCCTCAGCATTCTACACTATACGGAATCATTACTTCAAAAAATTATACCCATATCATCATCATCATCATCATCATGAAGTTTCCTGAAGTGATATATTTAAAGCATTAAGCACATATTAACACTCAGCAAATTACAATTTCCTTTCCGTCTCAATTCTCTGATGGTCTATAATTTTTATTAACATATTTTTTAATTTGGTTGTAGATTATATATGCTCATCTAAATCACCTACCATTTTTTATTCTCTTTGGCACCTGATAAGAAATATTCAACCCATAGTCTATTCTGAATCAATTCTTACTTAATGAATTTGTAATCACTAAATTACCACTGGCACCATTTGCAGCCCACACAGCTATATGCTCCTAGAAAGCCATGCATGTGACAGTGATTTAAATACACATAAAGAACTTAATTTCTTCCAGAAATAATCAGTTTGCCTGCATCAGAGACATTTGTATAATAAGAACAATAAGATATTATCTGTGAAATAATATTCATTATTATGATGATATTTTAAACTTAGAGAAAATTAATAAACATAAGTATGAGAATAAATAAATATCCTTTCATGGGTTTCAATGGGACATAATAAATGCAGACCTGACAATCACGGGTCTAATGCAATTACCTCTTTTCCTACAGTTTTGTTTCAGAGCCCAATAAGAAACCATTGGTCTATGGATACTTTCAAAATAAATTGATATCTGAAAACCATCAAACATTCCTTAGTGCATACTCATAAACAATTAATAACAAACAAGAACCACGTGAACCTAATCTCTGCAATAGCTAATGAGCTTCTAAATTCAAACAAACACAATCTAAAGGTGATCAGCACTTAGAAGAACATACTATCCCAGTGAGACTATGTACTACGCAGAGAAGAGAGCGAGTAGCAGGTAAGGTCCACTACCAAAACTTCTATCAATAAAAAAAAATATTGAAAGGAAGATGTGATCTAAAGACATATGGCATGATATGCGTTTTTCATTTCATGTGTACTTTGTCTGTTTTACTGTACAAGAAGTATATGGAACAAGAAGCAAATATTACAACTTGGGATTTACTTGATGCACCAAACACTACTTGGTATGATTCATTTTCTCCCACCCAACAGAGAAGGCAACACTGAAGAAGTGTTTGGTAGAAAATTGGCACTCTAGATGCAAAGATGGCACTGAATAGCTAGAAGTGATGAACAGTGTGTGTTTGCCTAAGACAAATACCTTTGGGGGGAAAGAGGTTAGTGTCTAAAAGAACTGGACAAGAAAGGCCTGAAGCTGTATGCTGGAAAATCTTCAAACTGCTGGTGGAAAGAATACCACGCTGACTGATGGTGTTTTTATAAAGATGAAGAGTTGTTTGTATAGTGGTTCAGAGTCCTTAAATAGAGGCTTGTGTAGACACAAAGAGACAAACAATAAAATCCAAACTCAACCTGGGGGTTGAGTGCTAAGATAGTGGTTACCTTGTCTAGTCAGCAGTACTTTCCCCAGCTACTAGTTTTCCTTCCAAATCCATGTCAATTGCCCTACATTTTCCAAAAGAGAACTCATGGTATTGAATGTCCCTGCAGGATGGATATCTTTGGTCCAGTGGTCATTATCTGACACCGTGAAGGATAAATCCCAAAATTCAGTTGCTGTCTAAGGGATAGAGGTATGGAGTAGCCTAAAGCCTTTCCTTTGGCCATTCTGACTTACTTTCCACCGGGGAACTATTTTCTTGATGCTTTATTCCAAGTGACAAGTACAAGCACTTTGGGCCCTAACAGAATGTGAATATTGTCAAAAGGAATTGGGCTAACCGAAGATATCTGCAGCATCTTTGCCACTGCAATCCGGTGGGGAAGAAGCCAGCCAACGCGGCAGGGTGACAGGTAGACAGACACCTCCCAAATGAGCCTCGCATTCTGTGCACATCATAACCAACCATAAAAACAGTCCGAGAGAATCAGCAAGGCTAGGGAGAGGTCCCTTGGAACCTTCACATGCTATTTCCATCTGGTTGACATGCACAGGTTGTAGTCAGCAGCTTGGTGAAGCAGAGTTTATAGAAACATCTCACAAGTCGCCCGCTGACAGGAACGCACTTTCGGGTCTGAACCACTGGTTCGAAAGATTTTAGTGGTGTGAGAAGAGCTCCAAGAAGACTGGGCTCTCAAAAGGAGAGAGAGAGAACAAAAGGGAACACCCCGCCACAGAGGCAGGGTGGAGTGGGAGGGATGGGGGGGTTGGGGGGTGGAAGGGATACTGGGATCCGTGGTGGTGGAAAATTGGCACTGGTGGAGGGATGGGTATTTGATCATTGTATAATCGAAACCCAAGCACAAAAATTTGTAAGTCTACAACTGTACCTCATGGTGTCTCACTAATAAAAATTAAAAAAAAAAAAAGATGACTGGGCTCTGTTGGCAAACGGGTAAGGACTTCATTTTAAAGGACCAATGCATATCTCTGAAGGCTTCCTAATTTTTTTTTTTTGCACAAACAGAAAAGGGTCTGAGGTCTTCAAGAGGAGAAAAATCCATTCAGTCAAGAATTCCAATATAAATACCAATTCAGAAAACAAGCTAATCCACCTTGACAACATGTTGCCCCTGCATAGTTGCAAAAAGGAATTACACATAAATACAACTTTTAAAATTAGAGGCCCTACAATTTAACAGCTTAAGATTGCTTCAAAGGGAAGGTAGGAAAGTCCAAGTGCCTCTCAGGTGACAGCCTGGAATTTTGCTCCTTCCCTGCTCCGCCTGGGTTCAGGGCTGATGGTAACCTGAGCCTTCCAACTTGTTTCAAGCAGAAGTATTATGGAAAGGTAAATTATGTTTTGTATTCATGACTGAAAGCATTTCACTTTAAAGCTGGTGTGGCTGATGCTGTCAAGGTAGAGATTCAAGTTTTATGTTCCAGCGCCTGCAGCCGAGGTGATGTGAGTGAGGCAACATGACAACTTGTAATAAGGAATTCTGATACAGTTACATTTATCACTCACTGGGCTTGGCAATATTAAACACAGACCTTAAAATGCTGCCGAAAAGGAGGAGAGAGGGGCTGGAGGCCATGGGTTTTTTTTTTCTCCCCTTTTAATGCCAAGTGCTGATGCAGACTTGGGTCCTTTCAAAAAAAATTTTTTTCCAGCCTGTATTCCTGTTAATGTAGCACTTTTTAAGATATGCGTCCAAATGTTTACTACGGTTAATATATCACTAAGAGGTTAAGAATGGAATGACCCCATTTGGCCCAAAGGATGTTATTTCAGGCTTTAATGAATTAGATATTGCTACCATTTTCAGGTGAAAATCAATTGCCTCAATTAACAAATTTCTACCAACCCAAATATTTACAAAATGCAAGGCCCCCAGTCTGCAATTTCTGTTTCGTTATACCTTTGTTTCCCCTAAAGCTGTTCCCGTTACGTTCTTCATTAGAATCTCATTTTTACTAAAGCCAAGAGGCCAGCTACGTCTCTGTAATGGCAGGAGGCGTTCATGGCTTGAAAAGCTGACAATCTGAATATTCTTTTTTCATGACTTTCTAGAAAGTGCAGTTTGCTTTTTATCAATTATTCAAATATGTTTAAAGTTGGGGAAACATCAGACTTAATCTAATTCTCTACTTGGAATTAGATTAATTCTCATATACAATTTAATTATAGATAATTATTATAGGTTATGCAATAAATCGAATTAATCTAATCTGATCTTGTGTATGCACATATATGTGTATCTACATAAACCGTATCGAGACATATAACATATGTAACACATGCATATTACATAGCTACATATGTGTCATGTAAAAATATAGACAATATGTGTCTATTAGCTGCAATATTTTGTCTTTGATTTTTTTCTTTTTTCCTTATAGATAAAAGATAAGATAAAAAGATACAAATCTTGCATAAAATAAAAATACTATTAACACAATGTTGAAACTCCCATTAGGAGTTTTAAACATCTCCAATCTTCAGTTCTCCTAATAATCTTCGTGAGGTCATAGCACAATTAAATTCATGTATCTATTAGATAAAAGGAATTAATGTATGGCAAGTTTAAATAAGTTTTAATACTGATGATAGTGCAAATAGGACATAAACACTGGAAATCTAAATATATCAGCTGTGCTCAATACTAAACTACCTTTCAAAACAAAATGTAAATAAATAAAGAGACTAATAAAATAGAGGTCACTCTCCATTCCTTTCAGCTGAATTAAAAATATGAAAGCAGATTTATCAGAAAGGTCTATGCTCATACTAATTCGCACTTATCTGTAAGAATATTGTTCCTTGCTTTTCTAAGTATTTACCTGTACATCCCACAGTTTTATCTTAAGATACCTATTTTATAAGTTTAAATCTTAAAAGACAAAAAAATATTTTCCCCAAAACTTAATCAGAAGCAGATTAAATTAACTTGAATTCAGCTGAACTATTAAAACCAAACTTTCTTTGACCTTTATGACCCATTTTCCACTCTGGCTCTCCTCAATCATGCCCCTGTTCCAGAAATCTGTGTTGAAAGCCCAAGATGGCCAGGACCAGGAGAAAAACAGTGGCAAATGAAACCAAATAGAATTCCTTTCTAGTGGAACTTTTAGTCTAATGCCGTTGACCAAGTATGTCCCGGAGACTATAGAAATAGTGAGGACATACTGGTAAAAATAGATGTAGATCTGGCCATATGGAAGCTGACATCTACAAGTGAGAGACAGATATAGAAATAAATTAGCATGGTAAGTGTTAAAATTGTTGTATCAGTTGTACATAGAAGGGACCACACAATTAAGGAAATTCAGAGAGAGAACACTGACTGTGGCCAATTGTCTTCTTATCCCCAAACTGCGAAACAATGTGCCACTCAAAATAGCAAACATATGTGTGAGAGATAAGTAACTATATTATTTTACCTATATAAGTAACTATGACTTACATAGCTCACCATAAGTAACTATAGTGAGCTATATAAGTTCACTAAAAACATGAGAATGGATGCTAACATATATTAATGGTGGTGGTGGGATGCAGAAAATTTCTACATCAATACCTTCCTTTAACCCTATTATAAGTGTATTGCCTAAACTGTAATTAAAATTCTAATGTTATGTAAATTTTAACCAATCACAAATATGTCACTGTCATTCCGGATAAGTACACCTGCCATCTTCAGACCACAAACCACTTGTTGGAAAGAAAACAAGACCTGGAAACTTCTGAAGAAGAACTACAGTTCCTTCCTTTACTATAGAGAAATTAGATCAGCAGCAGTCTTTGTTTTGACACTTAAAACCAGAAATTTTTCAAACGAAGCCAATGTGTGACCAAATTTCCCTTCCCTGGTATACATGTGGAAACAGGAAAGCAATTCATTCAAAAGGTTGGCAACTCAAGAACAGGTGACTGGTTAAAGAAACTTTGGTACATCTACATAATGGAGTACTACGTAGCTGTTAGAAAAGATGAAGTCATGAAATTTACATACAAGTGGTACTACATGGAAAGTATCATGCTAAGCGAAATGAGTCAGAAAGAGAGGGACAGACATAGAAAGATTGCATTCATCTGGGGGATATAAAGTAACAAAATATGAGATTAATACCCAAGAATAGCTGAGATCAGCACCAGGAGGATTACTCCATAGCTTAGAGGCCAGCCAGGCATTCTAGGGGAAAAGGCAGCTCAGATAGAGAAGGGAGCACCAAATAAAGGGTGTTTGGAGGATCCTCCCAAGATGGGAGATGCATGTTGAAAGTAGACTATGGACCGAACATGATTGCCACTCAATGCCTCTTTTGCAGACCACAACACCCAAAAGGAGAGAGAGAACAAAAGGGAATGCCCTGCCAAAGAGGCAGGGTGGGATGGGGGGGATGGGGGTGGGAGGGATACTGGGATCCGTGATGGTGGGGAATGGGCACTGGTGAAGCGATGGGTATTTGATCATTGTGTAATCGAAACCCAAGCACAAAAATTTGTAAGTCTACAACTGTACCCCATGGTGTTTCACTAATTAAAAATTAATAAAAAAAAAAAAAAGGTGGCAACTCAAACAGCTGGTGTGCTCACCGTTCCTGGATTCTTAACGTGGTTCCAACTGCCCTGGAGTGGTGGTTCTCAGCTAAGAGTAATTTTGACCACAGAGATCTTCGGCACTGTCAGAAGACACATTTGGTCATCAGATTTAAGAGAACTGCTTCTCTCCTCAGAGGGCACAGGGCAGAGCTACTAGCTAGATATCCTACAAGGCACAGAATAGCTCGACAACAATAAATTTTCTGGCCGCAAATATCAGCAGTCTCACGACAGAGAAATCCTGCTTTAAAGACAGCACATATCTGGAAATAATTTGGATTCTTACTCTCTCCAAACAGGGCACGTGAACAAGTCCTATTGACCACCAAGGGCTTCGGTTCAAATGCTGTCACATGGCATCTCTTGGACCTCCGGGGAGCAAAGCTAGAAAGTGGTCAGAGAGCAGGAAATGGCTTCTAATTAGTAGTGTCCTTACAGGATACAACTGCAAAAGACAATTTCCTGTCCCCTTAGTTGATGGGAAGATTAATCTCTTACTGAATTCCAGATGAGGAAGATTTCCAAAAGTTTCAAATAGCAAGAGAAGGCAATTATGTGCAATTTGTACAGTGTTCGACCATCAAAATGTAAATCTGGTGAGTTTATTGCAGTAAATGCATAAAGCCCTGTTTACCTTAAAGAGCATCGGGCTGTAGACATTCTAATGGATTCTGAAAGTTGAGAAAAATTTATCTTTTCTTGTTGCAATTTTTATCTGTGAGACAAAAAAAAAAAAAGGAAAAAGAAGGTAAGGAATTTACTCCTGCAGACCTGTTAGATGTAAGTTGCCTGGGAGGGTTATTTTTTTCCTGATAAAAAGCAATTTAGCTTCGCATGGTCCTATAAAGAGATGAGAGGATGAAAAGTTTCATGCTCTAGGCATATTCATCAGCACAGGTACAATTAATTTAGTGGCATACAAGTATTCTGTACAACATCTAAAACACTATCAGTTCCACAATGAAGATTCTCTCCTAGAAGATTTTCTCCTCTCTCTCTCTTCTCTCTCTCTCACTTTCTCTCATCCTGCCCCAATATTTCTCAAAACAAACCTACTGCAAAAAAATTATCTCCTGTACATAACAATATAACTATATAAATAAATAAATATATGTATATATATAATTCAATATGTCATTGTGGCTTCATTTTCTGAGTCATCACAAAGAGGATCCAAATCGTTAAGAGCAAAAAGGCTTTGCTAATTCCATACATACACCAAGCTCTGTCTGGACTTATATATAAAGTGGCCAGCTCAGTTCATCAGAGAGCAGGTAATCGACAATACATTCTGAATCCATTTCCTTTTTCCATATCAACCATGAAAGGTCTTCTTTCTCTTTTACTGGAGCTTCTAGTGGGGGGCGGGGGGGAGAAAAATAATGAGAAACAAAATTCTATAATAGAATATCCTGCAATAAAGATATTCTGACTCAAGTGTCAACTTTCTGAGAGTTTGTTAGGTGACCGTAGTTTTTGCTACAGTCATGGGAAAAATAGAAAGCCAGCAATTCTGACCTCCTTGCTATCTTCCCTTCAAAATCTTAACACCTACCCACCCAAACTGAAACAAAAACAAATAGCAAGATTCATTCCATTCCTAACCTAATTGACCTCCTTCCTGAAATTGCCCAGTAAGATGTCTTTTAGCATCTTTAAATGGAAAACCCATTGCATGCATGCATTCAAGACGGAAGGCATCTTCAAAACTGGTCAACAATGCCTACCTTATGAAACTATGTATAGATCACCTGATATTTATCTCACTTCGCTGCCACATGGCTATTTAGCTGAAGATGCTTTTTCGAGCTGCTACTCTTCAGTACAGATTCCAGATCACAGGGTAGCTGCAGTGAAATGTGATGCTTGTGACCTGGGAAAATGCCCTGGTAGTTGAGATCTGCTCTAAGGAGCACCGAAATTTCGCTTTATTTCACAAGTGACTAATATAAGTCATTATACTTAGTGATTTTGTTCTGGGTGAAGAGAGGTTGTAAAAGGTTTTTCTTTGCATCTTTGTATCAGAAAAGATCATAGATTTAGGTGAGTTGAATATAAGCTGTAAAGTATTAATGATGATGAAAATATACATTCACGTATTTTAAAACTCTTTTGTAGAAAAGAAATTTGTAATTGTAATATCCTACTCCTTCCAATTACAGAAAAGAAAAGTAAGGTCTCGAGCAGTACAATAGCCTAGCAAAAAAATCTCTGATTTGAAATCCTTTGTACTTTTCAACAGGCCATTTCATTTTCTACAATAAAGTCAACATTTACGAACATAAAACTGGCCAGGGATATGTTTCATCAGATTAGAGAGTATGTTTTGTATTCAGGAGGCCTGGGTTCAAGTATGCCACTATATGGCCTCCTGAGCACTGCCAGAGGAGAACTCATATGCCACTAGGTGTGGCCCAGCACACACACACACACACACACACACACACACACACACACACACACACTCACACACAAAATCTGGCTATAAACAGAAAGCTAGGATTTATCTACAGAGTTTACTTGATTACTATAACTGTTAATGAGGATAATGTGACAATTATCTATAAAACTTACAAATATAATTGCCCTTTATCACAACAGCATCTAGTGTTGTATTTTTATCAGTACACTTGCATACATACAAAATTACAATTGTACAAGATTATTTGTAGAATTGGATATATTTAAAGTATCCACCATCAGGGAACTAATTAAATTAACAATAATACAGAATACAAATAAATTTAATATTAGGCAGTTATGTAAAAGAAAGAGAAAAGTTTTCTGTTTGGCCATGGATAGATCTCCATCTCTCTACAACACTCATTAGGGGGAAATAAAGGCATAGATAAAATATATGTTATATTATACCTTTGTGTAAAAGACAGGATTCATAAGAATTTTTATATTTTATGCTAGATGTACATGTAAGCGGGATACTTACTAAATGATTTTCTATACAAACAATGAAGGCAATAATAGTTATGAAAGCCACCTTCCTCCAGGCAAATTTAACTAAAATATTTTTCTTCTTAGGTGACATGAATGTAATACACATTCAAATTAATGATATTTTTGAAGAATAAAAATTATAAAAATTAATTTCATAAGAGAAACCTTTGCGTTTGAAAAGTAATTTCAAAAAAGTACTTTTAAAAAATAAATAAAAATAGTACAGCAGATAGGATACTTGCTTTGTACCCAGCAGACTGGGTTTCAATCCCCTGGTACCACATATGGCTTCCTAAGCCCTGACAGTAATGATCCCTGAGCACAGAGCCAGGAGTCAGCCCTGAGCACTGGCAGGTGTGCCTCTCCCCCCCCAAAAAAAAATAATAAAATGAAGAAGAAAAGAAATAGGGGAAAAAAGTAGTTTGCTACAGTTATAAAAATCATTCACTATATATATATAAATATATATATATATGCAGTGTATATAAGACTTTTAGCTTTTAGTTCATCACAAAAAGTGCTGGAATGGGGCTGGAGCGATAGCACAGCAGGTAGGGCGTTTGCCTTGCACGCAGCCAACATGGCCAACACAGGTTCGATTCCCAGCATCCCATATGGTCCCCCGAACACCGCCAGGAGTGATTCCTGAGTGTATGAGCCAGGAATAACCCCTGAGCATCGCCGGGTGTGACGCAAAAAAAGAAGTACTGGAATGCCACTATTTCATTTTAGCAACAAACACAATGACAATAAACAGATAAAACAAATGAGATTTTTTTGTTTTTGTTTTTAAATTCACAATTCTTCTTACATTCATAAGAAAGCTAGAGAAACCCTTTGTTCAGCAAAAGCATAAGAACTAGAAGGTAAACACAGAAAATCACAACACACAGGGATAGAAGGTTCTGCAGAAATCAGTGCAGGGACAGGAAAACCTCAAGTGTGACTGACTAATGGCTGCAGGGCCTCCAGTTAAAATTTCTCAAGGATGGGGCTGGAGCCATAGCACAGAGGGTAGGGAGTTTGCTTTGCACGCGGCCGAACCGGGTTCAATTCCCAGCACCCCATATGGTCCCCTGAGTCCCGCCAGGAGTAATTCCTGGTGCATGAGCCAGGAGGAACCCTTGTGCATCGCTGGGTGTGATCCAAAAAAGAAAAAAGAAAATAGCATGAATACAAGGAGGGTGAGATAAGAGCGTAAATAGTGCTTCTCTTGCACATGGCCAATTCTGATATGATGTCCCACACCATGCAGAGTCCCCTGTCCCCTGAACAGAGTTCAGAACAATCTCTGAGCACCACTAGGGTCACGGTCCTCCCGTTGTTCATCAATTTGCTCAAGAGGGCCCAGTAACGTCTCCATTTTTTGATACTTGTTGTTACTGTGTTTGGCATACGGAATACGTCATGGGGAGCTTGCCAGGTTTTGCCGTGAGGACGAGATACTCTCGGTAGCTTGCCAGGCTCTCCGAGAGGGGTGGAGGAATCGAACCCGGCTCGGCAGGGCTGCCTGCATGCCAGGCAAACAAACGCCCTACCGCCATGCTATCTCTCCAGCCCACTAGGTGTGGCCAAAAAATAAATAAATAAGAAATCTGAAGGAGGCCTGGTAGGTATAGCAACTGGAGACTAGGGGTTGTAAGCTTTACAAAAATATCCTTCTGGAAGTCAGAGAGATAATATAATGGGGAGGGTGCTTGCCTTCCATGAGACTAACCCAGGCTTGCGTCCTCAAAACCACCTATGTTCCTCGGAGGCCCGCCAGGAGTGATCCATGATCCATGGATGCAGAACCACGACTAAGTCCTGAACATCAGTGGGTGTGACTCAAAGATTTTAAAAAGCTTTTAAATTCTAAAAGCCCTAAAAAAAAAAAAAAAACTATTCTCCCGAAGATGCATAGGTTTTCACAGTGCATAACCAATAGCAAGGAGGACAGGGTAGAAATTGTTTTTTCTTTAAATATGCCAGAGCAGACTGGAGCGATAGCACAGCAGGTAGGGTGTTTGCCTTGCATGCAGCCGACCTGGGTTCTATTCCCAGCAACCCATATGGTCCCCTGAGCACCGCCAGGAGTAATTCCTGAGTGCATGAGCCAGGAGTAACTCTGTGCATGTCCAGGTGTGACCCAAAAAGCAAATAAATTAATTAATTAATTAATAAAAATATGCCAGGGCATTCTGCCCTTCTTAACAAGAGCTACCTGCAGGAAAAACTATTTAACCGAAGTCTAACCTTCTTTTGTTTCATCAGGGCCTAAGTGACATACAAGAAGGGAAATACCCAACTCCTCCAGCATCTCCAGGCCCCCATACCAGGGAGGGGGAAACACCCAGTTTTTGCCCATTTTATTCAAACTGCCCCACCCTTAAAATGCAGAACTTTCTACACCTCTGGATTGTGTTTTCTGTATTTATCTATTAGTCCCTAAAATTTGTGGGACAAAGGTTTCCCCTTGATCTGTTATGAACGTAAGAATAGCAAAAAACTGAGAACCCAGATTTACCGAAAGTTTGAGAATAAGACTATAAAACAGTTTCATTTCCCTTATGCATTACTAACACATTATTTAAGACCTATTTGTAGCACTTTCTTTTACCTAGTATATCGTGATATTGGGCTGGAGCGATAGCACAGGGGTAGGGTGTTTGCCTAGCGTGCAGCAGGCCCGGCCGTGCTGGGTTCGATTCCTCCGCCCCTCTTGGAGAGCCCAGCAAGCTACCGAGAGTATCTTGCCCTCACGGCAAAGCCTGGCAAGCTACCTGTGACTTGTTCGATATGCCAAACACAGTAACAAGTCTCACAATGTTACTGGACCCACTCGAGCAAATCGAAGAACAACGGGAGTACAGTGATACAGTGATCGTGATAAGCCCATTTATCAATAAAACTTGCCTAGGGAAGGGGTGTGTGAGGGGAGAAGCCACTGAAACATGAGTGGACATCAGCGGGTACTCTGGCAGTTAGTGTCCATTGGAATGATGTAAGTATGAAACCATCATTAAAATTATTGGAAATCATAGCTCTTCAGTTAAAAACTGGGGGCATTCTCAAAAGCAGAAAGACTGATTAAGAGATAGAGAATACATCAGAACTAGACTTAGACATAGCAAGGATTAAGTGTAAAATATCCATGAAAGAAACTGAAAACACAATGATTAAGGCCGTAGGTGTTCTAGTAAATAAATAAAATAATAAAGGCCCTCCCGTTGATCATCGATTTACTCGAGCAGGCCCAGTAACGTCTCCATTGGAGACTTTGTTGTTACTGTGTCTGGCATATCGAATACGTCACGGGGAGCTTGCCAGGCTCTGCTGTGCGGGCGAGATACTCTCGGTAGCTTGCCGGGCTCTCCGAGAGGGGCGGAGGAATCGAACTGGGGTCGGCCATGTCGGCTTCGTGCAAGGCAAACGCCCTACCGCTGTGCTATGGCTCCTAAAACAAACCTCTTACAAGAGCAGATAAGCGATGCAAGCAGAAAGAAATGAAAATGTTTGGAAAGAACAACAAAAGCAGATCAAAACCATTGTAATAGAGATAAAGATTTACTTATTAGTAGACTGGACTTAATTGAGCTTGAGCTTTGAAGTTTCTGTCTCAATAGTTTCGATAATAGAAAACAAGTTTCCATGATCTCAATAGAAACTTCAAAAACTGAAGAGTAAAGAGAAAAAAAGCAGGAGGAAAAAAGAAGAGAGCATATAAGAATCTTGAAATAACTACAAAAGTTGCAATGCATGTACAATAACAGTATGAGAGAGAGAAGAGATATAATAATCGAAACAATAGTGTCTGATAATTTACCTATATAAATACCAGGTACCATGAAATAGATCCAGAAACCTCAGAGAATACAAATCAGGACATATGTAAGAACATTAAGAGAAAACTACATTCCAGAATATCATTTCAAACTACAAAGAGTCAAAGAGAGAGGATTCCTGAAAGAAGCTATGAAGAGAAAAAAAAAAGAGTTTATATTAGAGAGAAATAAAATAAAATATGTATTGTTCAGATACTGAGCAAGCAAAGAGAGAGCAGAATGCAATATTTAGTGCTAACATGGGGGAATAAAACACCAATCTGAATTCCGTAACATGTGAAGTTATTCTTCAAAAATGTATTAAAATATAGATGTCCCGACGAGAGAGAAAACAGAGCAGCTAAGGCTTACATGGTGCTGACCCAGGTTTGATTCCCAGCTCCAAGTATGGTCCCTGAGCACTGCAAGGAGGAATCTCTGGGCAGAGTCAGGAGTAGAGAGTCAGAGTCTGAGCACAGCAAGGTGTAGCCCACAGAAAACCTAACATGTTAATGAATAAATACTTTTCTCAGAAAAACAAAACTTGAGGAAATAGTTGCAAGTAGACCAGCTTCACACACAAAAAAAATCAAAATAAGTTTTTTAGAAAGAAGAAAAAATGGATAGATCAGAAACTTGAACCTAAGAAATGAAGAGCACTATAGAATAAATTAGCAAATATAAAATCTTCTTAAAATTAATTCTCTAATTCTTATTTGACCTACCAGTTAAGTTTTTCAAAATAACAGTAGCAGCAATATTTTATTTTACTTATAAATTTATTTATTGAATTACCGTAAGAACAGTTACAAAGCTTTCGGATTTAAACCTCGGTCATGCAATGATGGAAACTTGTCCCTTCACCAGGGCACATTTTCCACCACCAATGAACCCACATCTATGGCGGGTCATTCCCTTTTGCTCTCTCTTTTCTTTAGGGTGTTGTGGTTTGCAATAGAGGTATTGAGTGACCGTCGTGTTCAGTCTATAGTCTACTTTCAGCGTGTGTCTCGCATCCTGAGCGAGTCCTCCAAACACCCTTTACTTGGTGCTCCCTTCTCTATCTGAGCTGTGTTTTCCCCATCATGTGCTTCTGGCTTCCAAGCTGTGGAGTAGACCTCCTGGTACTTATCTCAACTATTCTTGGGTTTTCGTCTCCCATTTTGTTTACTTTATATTCCCCACATGAGTGCAGTCTTTCTATGTCTGTCCCTCTCTTTCTGACTCATTTGACTTAGCATGGTATTTTCCATGTAGAACCAGTTGCCTAAAATTTCATGACTTCATCCTTTCTAACTGCTGCATAGTATTCCATGGTGTAGATGTACCATAATTCTTTAACCAGTCATCTGTTCTCGGGCACTCAGGTTCTTTCCAGATTTTGGCTATTGTGAACAGTGCAGCAACGAACATACCAGAGCAAATGTCATTTCTACTATAATTTTTTGCCTCTCTGGGATATATTCCCAGGACTGGTATTGCTGGGTCATCTTAAATTGAACCACCAGCACAACTGGTGAGAATTGCCAGTGCAGTCCTGGACCTCCTGAGTACCGTTTGGGAACTGACCCCCCCTCACTGCAAATTATTCTAATTCTGATTTTAACATTTTCTTCTAAGCCACCTTTACTTTTTTTTTTTTTTTTGCACTGAGTCATTTCCAGGACTACACCTCCATCCTCTCACATTTCCATTATCTCTTCCAGTCTTTCTGGAGTCTAGGATCTCTTGAGCACTCTGAACCTCAAGAACCAGGGCCACAAATTTTTGTGGTAATTGCACAATGGCCAGAAAAATGCTCAGACCAGAATGTGGAATGATTTGAGGACATATTTGGCTGTCAGACGAAACAATCACCAGGCAATGAGTACAATTCTCCTTTACAATAAAACCGAGTCAGAATTTCAGATGAAGCATTTCTGTGCCCACCATTTTCATCCAGTTACTTCAGTCACTCAAACAACCAAATTATCTCAGCTGTGATGAAATTTAATTGATGTTATAGCAATTAAAGCTTAAACAGCCTTCTGAATCAATCATAGAAACATGGATTCAATATTCCCGCCAGTAGTTAAATCTTTAAAAACCTAAATGTTTGGTTGAGACTGTACTTGAATAGGGTCTAGTAAGAAATGTGTCATATTTCAAGTTCAATACCAACTACATGCCTAACCTGGTAAATGCTTGCCACCAGTCTTCCCAACTTATAAAAAAAAACTTCTTAAAACATTAAGGCAGAGTAATTATGATAATTGAGATAATAATAATAAGCCTGATTTTCCCTCTGCTTTGAGGAACAACTAGCTTCACATCAACCCCAGATTTTCCACCCAAGGGCGATGGCTAACTTGTAAACTTGGCCACACTACCTTCAGTTATCAGAGCTCAATTTCTGCTTTAAGAATAGACACAAATCAGGCCCAATATTAAGTACAAGTGTTATGGGAGAAATCAATGTTTGCTAATGCTTTCAGATCTTGATTGAAAACTGCCCGGGGGAGATATTTTTTAATAATTATGTTTGCATTCTGTTCACATAAATTCACTCAATTTTCAATGTGGTTGAGGTTCTGTTCACTCTCAGGTTTATTCTGTTACATCCTACCTTGAGAAAAATCCTGTGGAAGCATGTTTAACGTGGGTGTTTATTTTTTATTTTTGGATATTATTACTTTTGTTCTTGCAAAGTAGGTTTTGAAAAATTTATTTTTCCTAGAGTACAACGATGTTTAACTGACCAGTACTTGTCAACGTACCATTCTAATTGTCTGTGCTCTGTCTCCACACAAGAGGTTACACAGCTTCAACTGACATCCCTGAAAACAGAAAATGTAATGAAAACAAACAGAGACACATCTCTCTTTGCAGGGATTGTTATAATAATCTCAGCCAACTGTCCAATTAATATTTTTTAAATGCAAATCATCTTAAATGCTGATAGAGCTTTTCTTTCAAGTCATTTGTTTAAGTTTATGTGTAGATTATGGATAGGCACCTATTGCCAAACTATTGAAACAAATTTTGGAGTCACGTTGTTTGAAGTGACTATGGTTCAGAAACATCTCTTTTCAATTAGCTCTGAAACCTCTTTCAACAGCCTTTCATAAATAGGCCAACATCAATGGCATGTTCGAATTCAGTGCGTATCTCTAATGGGAAATGCACAATGGGCCTTGCGCCATGCCTGCAGGGGCAAACATCTTCCATTTCAGACAGATACAATGGGAAGTTTTGCCAGCTATTCTGGGTCTCTCACTTCGGTCTCAGGTTTAGCTCATCACTAATCAATGCCTGTGCCTTTTAATTACATTGTATGGTCAGTAATGATTTGTCATCTGTGGAACCTGGACTATCTGTTGAACCATCACTGGTGTAAACAAATGCAAAGACAAGGTAACCTTAACTGCTGGGATTCTACATTGGAAAATAGAAACATTTCCCTAATGAACAGCAGTGATGAGGTCGGAAGAAAGGAAAATGAACAGCCTGACATTTAAGTTGTACCCAATACTAGCGGCCTATCCATTCAGTATCCAATAGCCTGCACAATAAAAATTCCTGGTCACATAAGGGTTAAATATAACTCTCTGGTATGGCTTCTATTTGAGACTCTGTAGATAACTATAAATGGAAATATATTGGCATTTATCTCTCATAAACAAAAAGAAAAATCTGAATTTGACCTTAGATTCCAGAAACTAGGAAGGTGATCTTCCCTGGCACTTGAAAATGAAAACCTTATATTTAATAAGTAAGCAACTATCTAGCAATCTGAGGTTACAGTCAATATATTTATCATTAGCATAGTATGTGCATTAATCAATTAGAATAAATATTGAACCACTTAAAATAGACAGCAAGTCTTTGGCCCTATAAATCCTGCGTAGAACATAAATCATAATGCTAGGCAAAATTAGAAAGGTAGGAAGGTAGAGAAAGAGGGTAGGAGGCAGAAAGAGAAAGAAAAATGTTTGAGAAAACAGAGAAATAAGAAGCTGAATTCTAAAATCTCTGGTTTCTAATTCATTTCCATTTTATTCTTGCTATTTTTTTCTCACTATTTTTAAAGTCCTATCAATCAAAATGTACTCAAATACAGATGCCAGATTACAGACACAAAAGTAACTTGAAAATTAAAACTCTGTGTTTAGGGGCTGGAGAGATAGCACAGCGGGTAGAGCGTTTGCCTTGCACGCGGCCAACCCGGGTTCGATTCCCAGCATCCCATATGGTTCCCTGAGTACTGCCAGGAGTAACTCCTGAGTGTAGAGGCAGGAGTAACCCCTATGCATCGCCAGGTGTGACCCAAAAAGAAAAAAATAAAATAAAGAAAGCTTTGTTAAAAAAAAACTCTGTGTTTATACATGCATGCATTTAGTTATTATATAAGGCGCTTCAATTTCATGTACAAAATTTATTTTAATAAATCATATTCACAAAGCCAATTAGATATTTGGAAAAACTTAGTAGATACAATCCTAAAACATGAAATCTAATGTCTAATTGACTAAAGAATAATGCTAAAACTAAAATCATACAAAAATTTTGTTTGTAAAAATCGGTGAATAAAATGGAGTAATTAATATATCTACACAATATCAACATCTCTGAAATAAGTGAAAGAAGACTATCTCAAAAACCTATAGTTGATTCAACTTATAAAAAAAATGGCAGGAAAATAAAACTACGGAGAAGGGAAGCAAATTAGTGATTTTCTCAGATGAGACAGTTGAAAAGGTGAAACACTGTGTCCTAAGGTGCAAGAAATATATCTTATAGTGCCCCAACCAATTTCAATCCCGAGTGCCATGCAGATTTCCCAAACATCACCAGCTGTATCCTTTGAGCACCACCAGGATGGCCTAGATGGTTTCCAATGCACGGTACCTGGGCTACATCCTATTCTCATGGTCCCAGAATCCGATGAGAACCACCTGGGTGGTTCTCCACCCCTTCCCCCCAAAAAGTGAAACACAAACTATTTTTAGACTATAAAATGATTCCACACATATCTGTTATGGTAGACACCTGAAATTTTGCATTTCTCAAAATCAATATAGCATCTTATTACATGCAAATAAAAAAATTCATTAGAATAGTAGGGATACCAAAATGAAATGTAAGTCTGTCTCAAAAAATCTAGCAATATTACAGATATGTGCTATAAACTCTTGATATCCAGAATATAAAAGGTACGCATAAAGATCAGTGAAAACTAACTCAAAATCCCTATCAAAAAGTGGGGAAAAGAGATGAACAGGTATTCCTCTGAGGAAAGCAGACAGATGACCAACACTCACATGAAAAAATGCACAGCATCACTTATTACTAGAAAATTCCAAATAAAGACAACATTGGGTGGGGGGGCTGGAGCGATAATACAGTGGGCAAGGCATTTGCCTTGCACACAGCCGACCTGGGTTTGACTCCCTGCATCCCACATGGTCCCCCCAAGCACTGCCAGGAGTAACTTCTGAGTGCAAAGCCAGGAGTAACTACTGTGCATCGCCGGGTGTGGCCCAAAAAGCAAAATAATAATAATAATAATAATAATAATAATAATAATAATAATAAGACAACACTAAATATATATTCTGGATATCAAGTAGGAAAAGGAAGCATATTGCCTTAACTTTGGAAATTGGTGTAATTTTTAAAATATCATGGTGATATATACATAATTAACTTAAACACATGTGTATGTAAACAGGTTAGTATATATTTGCTTACTCTCTCAGATAAAGGGCCAACCATGGAGATTAGCAAGCAAGACATGTGGTGAAGGGAAAAGGACTTGAAAATCCAGCCAGGGGGAGATTGTTTTAAAAGTATAATATAATCTACTTTAAGTGATTGATATGACAACTTTCTGTGTAAAATCACCTGTATTATAAACTTATCCCTCACTTCTACTGACTTCATTGTCTCCATCTCAAGTTGTATATATGTATTACCTGTTGTAATGGAAAACAATGGGACCTTAGATCAAAGTAGAGTTCCTTTGTCCCCACATTCCAACACAGATTGTTCCCAGTATATGTTCCATTCCCACTGGTATGAGATGATATCTCAATGCTGTCTTGATTTGGATTTTTCTGGTAATAGTGATGCTATGCATTGTTTCATGTGCCTATTGGCCACTTGTCTGCCTTTCTCAGAGAAATACCTGTTCATGTTCTCTCCCCAATTTTTGATAGGGATTTTGGAATACTTTTCATTGATCATTATGAGTACATTATGATCATTACATTACAACCCTTTATCTGATATGTTGAGTGCAAATGTTTTCTCCCACTCAAATTAGGTATCTTTTAATTTTTGCCCATTTCTTTTGGTAGGTAGAAACTCTATTTTCTTTTTTTTTTCTTTTGAGTCACATCCAGCACTGCACAGGGGTTACTCCTGGATCATGGTCTCGAGAATTTCTCCTGGCAATCCTGGGGGAGTCACATGGGTGCCGAAAATCAAACCCAGGTCAGCAGCATGCAAGGCAAACGCCCTACCTGCTGCGCTATCACGCCAGCCCCAGAAACTCTAATTTCTTGTGCTCTCATTTGTTTAATTTTTATTCTGTTGCCTTTACCAATGGCATATCACTGAAGATCCCTTGGAGGTCCAAGTCATAGACCATTCAACCTATGGTTTTATCAATGTATTTCATAGATTCTGGTCTGATCTCAAAGTCTTTGAACCACTTGAATTGACTTTTGCATAACGTGTGAGATATGGATCCAACCTCACTTTTACGTGTGTGCTAAGGACAGTATAGACCAGGGTCAGGAGTATCACTCCACAGTTTGGAAATCCCCTGTGCTGGGATAGATGGCAGTTGGGATAGAGAAGGGACCACTAAGTCAATGATGGTTGGAGGGATTGCTCAGCATGGGAGATGTGTGCTGAAAGTAGACTAAGGACCAAACATGATGGCCTCTCAGTATCTGTATTGCAAAATAATGCCCAAATGTAGAGAGAGCATAAGATGGAAAGTGCCTGCCATAAAGGCAGTAGGTGGGCAGGGTGGGAGTGACCGGAGAGATACTAGGGACATTGGTGGTGGAAAATGTGCACTGGTGGAGGAACGGGTGTTCTATTATTGTACGACTGAAACTCAATCATAAAAGTTTCGTAAGTGTATCCTACAGTGATTCAATAATAATTAAAAAAATACAATATATTTTTAAAAAATTTGACACGTGTGATTATGGTTTCCCAGAATTATTTGTTGAAGAGTCTATCTTCACTCCATTCATGTTCTTAGCTCCTTTGTCAAAATTAACTGACCATAGATGATGGGGATTCATCCTTGGGTATTCAATTCTGACCCAGTGGGTCAGAAAGGTGGATGCCTTAGTTTAGTATCATGCTGTTTTGATCACTAGAATCTTATAGTAAAGATTCAAATAAGGAATGAGATACCTCCTAATTTCTTATTTTTAATATACCTTTGGCTATTCAAGTTCTTTTCTGTTTCAAGAGAAACTTTATTACTGATTTTTCTAAGTCCTTGATAAATGTTGTCTGAATTTGGATTGGAATCACATTGTATCTATGTAATAGTTTAGGTAAGGTGATCATTTTAAAAATACTGATTTTCCAATCAATGAGCATGACATATTTCTTCATTCCCTAGGTCTTCTATATCTTTCTTAGGTTATTTAAAGTTTTCATAACATAGATCTCCCAAGTTGTTTTTTATATTAATTCCAAGATGTTTCAGGAGACTATTTTGAATGGAACAGATTCTAATGAATTTCTCCTCCGATTCATTACTTTCAAATATGAATGTGATCAACTTTTGTGTACTGACTTTGTGGTTGGCTGCTTTGCTGTACTGGTTTATTGTTTCTAGGTCCTTTTCTTGTCAACCCTTTAGGGTTTTCTATATATATATTATCGTGTCATCTGCAAACAGCGATAATTTGACTTCTTTTCCAGTTTGTATACCTTTAATTTTTTTTCTGGTCCAATTGCTGAGTTAGGACTTCTAATATATGTTTAATAAAAATAAAGACAATGGATATCCTTGACTTGTACCTGATCTCAGAAGGAATTCTTTCAGTTTTTTTTTTTTTTTTGCTTTTCAGGTCAAACCCAGCAATGCACAGGGGTTACTCCTGGCTCTGCACTCAGGAATTACCCCTGGCGGTGCTCAGGGGACCATATGAGATGTTGGAAATCGAACCGGGATCGGCCGCGTGCAAGGCAAGCGCTCTATCCGCTGTGCTATCACTCCAGCCCCCCTAATTCTTTCAGTTTTTTACCATTAAAAAGTATGTTTTCTGTTATAAGGCTTATTATAGACGGTAGCTACTATTTTGAGAAAAATTCCTTCTACCCCCATTTTATTCAGTGTGTCCAAAAGATATGAGTGTATCATGAAGAGTGGCATATACAAGCAATGAAATAGTCTAACTTTGCAAGGAATGACAACATCATGCAATTCACTGCAACTTGGACAGAAGTGAGGCAAATCATGCCAAGTGAAACAAGTCAGAAAAAGGAGAAATACAGGATGATCTCTTCTCTGCCTAGAATAACTAGACAAGGAAATGCAAGGTATTAAATAGGGGGACAAGTTGATTACCCTAGTATAGAGTAAGAAGAAGGATAGATAGGGAAAGAAATCTGGAGGGCAACAAGCAGACAAGGAGCAATGGCAGGATGGGGCGGAAGTGGAAGAGTCAAGGGCCTTTGGTACATTGGTGTTGCGGAGCAGAGCAGAGCAATCGCTACATAAGCAAACAGCAGAGTCAACAAAGGGAAAGCAGAAGAGCCAAACCACATCAACAAAACTTAAAAATGTGCTGGACCTTTTGGAAAACTGTACAGACGATTCTCCAAAAATTAGAAATTGAGCTCCCATTTGACCCAGCAATACCACTCCTGGGAATATATCCCAGAGAGGCAAAAAGTATAGCTGAAGTGACGTCTGCACTTGTTTGTTCATTGCAGCACTCTTCACAATAGCCAGAATCTGGAAAAAACCTGAGTGCCCGAGAACAGATGACTGGTTAAAGAAACTTTGGTACATCCACAAAATGGAGTACTATGTAGCTGTTAGAAAAGATGAAGTCACGAAATTTACACACAAGTGGTACTACATGGAAAGTATCATGTTAAGTGAAATGACTCAGAAAGAAAGGGATAGACATAGAAAGACTGCATTCTTCTGGGGGACATAAAGTAACAAAATAGGTGATTAATACCCAAGAATAGCCGAGATCGACACCAGGAGGATTACTCCATGGCTTCAAGGCCAGCTGCACATGCTAGGGGAAAAGGGAGTTCAGATAGAGAAGGGAGCACCAAATAAAGGGTATAGGGAGGATCCTCCCAGGATCAGAGATGCATGCTGAAAGTAGACTATAGACCAAACATGATTGTCACCCATTGCCTCTTTTGCAAACCACAACACCCAAAAGGAGACAGAGAACAAAAGGGAATGCCCTGCCACAGAGATAGGGTGGGATGGGGGAGTGGTAGGATGGGGGGATTTGGGGAATGATACTGGGATCCGTCATGGTTGAAAATGGGCACTGGTGGAGGGATGGGTACTTGATCAATGTATAACTGAAGCCCAAGCACAAAAATTCGTAAGTATACAACTGTGCCTCATGGTGTTTCACTAATGAAAAATTGTTAAAAATGTGCTGGAGAGATAGGTCAGTGGACAGGGCACTTGCCCTGCATATGGCTAACCAGGGTTCAATTCCTGGCACTCGATAATCCCTGCTAGAGGTGACCCCTGTGTGTATAGCCAGGAGTAAGCCCTGAGAAATGCAGGATGTGGCCCAAACGGGGGCGGGGGAGAAAAAGTCAGACAAGGAAGAAACTGGGTGGGGGTTGTTGGGTGGTGAACGGGAGAGAACCTGGACTGGGTGGACAGAAGTTGACACTGGTACTGGGTTTGGTGCTGGAACACGGTATGCCTGAAATAACTTTTTAAATCTCAGTATCTTAATAATTTGTTTTAGTTTTTATAAAAAAAATGGGATGATATGAAATTTCCACACCAAGCATCCAATAATGATTCTGATAAGGAAATAATGATGTTATGTTGTAATCAAGAATCTGAAAGATATAAGGATTTTCAGTGGAAACTAAGGGTGTGTGAATTAAGTACAACTGTTTTTAATAGTACTGGATCGATACCACTTCATTCATTGTGACAATATACCATAGTTAAGAAATGAAGTTGAATTCAGTGTATACAGATTCTGTACAATCTTTCCAATTTTACTATAAAGGTAAAAAAAACTAAAACTAAAAAGACTGTTCCTTAAAAATCGATGACTGTCTGACCTCTAGTTGGAGAAGTTCTATCTAAGAATAATGCCAAAGGGCAAAACCTCTATAACTAAAAGATTTAACAGATTTAGTTACATAAAAATTAATAACTTGTAACACAATAAAAAGGCAAATGGACTGAAAAAATTTGTTTGCAATATCTTTTAGGAAAAGAAGTTAATACCCTTAACATTTAAACCAATAAGATCAAATTTTAAAGACAACATTATAAACCAGTAGTCCTCAAGAGGAATATAAAATTCTAGTAAGTATAGAAATGCCTTGCTAAACATATAAAAAGAAAATCAAAAATGATCTATTATTAATTACAATTTTTAAAAATAACCATATCCCAGGTAGAGGTAGAATAAAACATATGTAATTCTAAGTAAAATCTAAGGCATGAAATATAGCATGTTTTAGACAAACTTTCCCCATCGTATAAACTTGAGGACAAAAATTTTGATTAAATAAATTCATTATAAGGAGATGTTAAAGCACTGTAGCACTGTCCTCCTGTTGTTCATAGATTTTGCTCAAACGGACACCAGTAACGTCTCCATTGTGAGGCTTGTTGATACTGTTTTTGGCATATGGAATAAGCCACAGGGAGTTTGCCAAGATCTGCTACTGTAAGGAGATGATAAGATACAAAAATATTTATCAATAAAAATACTAAATAATATATACTTAATAAAATTAATTATACAAAATCTTCACATGCTACCTGTCTGAATGCAAGGTTCCATCCCAATGAAAAACTAGCAGGATCGTTCTGTTGCACAAGAAGGGAGACATCCATGACATTAGCAACTATCACCCGATCTGCCTGTTGTCTGTTGTCTACAAGTTGTTCACTTGAGTCATCCTGAATAGAATAGGCAGAACACCAGATGAAGAACAACCATGTGAGCAAGCCGGGTTCCGGAAAGGATTCAGCACAATCGACCACATCCCCATAGTGACCGAGCTCATTGAGGTTTCTCGGGAGTTCAAGATTCTGTCCTATCTAACGTTCGTTGATTTAAAGAAGGCCTTTGATTCTGTTGAGACGGAAGCAGTCATTGAAACCCTAGCCAAACAGGGCGTTCAAACTAGTACATCAGGATCCTCCTCGAGCTGTATTACAGATTCATCACCAGGATCTCACCATTCTACAAGAAAGTGATCATTGACGTAAAGAGAGGGGGTTCAGCAGGGTGATTACCATTTCACCGAAACTCTTCAGTGCCACCCTGGAGAATGTCATGCAACAACTGGAATGGGAAGGAGTGGGAGTGAAGATAGATGGTCGGCAACTACACCACCTCCGCTTCACTGATGACATCATTCTAATAACAGTAAACATTACCCAAGCGGCACAAATGCCTGGCCGACTTTGACCGTGAGTGTGGAAAGGTCGGACTGCAGCTGAATCTCAACAAGACAATGTTCATGAAAAATGAACTAGTCCCTGATGTTCAATTTGCTCTCAATGGAATGAACATCTCTGAATGCAGCAGCTATGTGTACCTGGGTCAAGAACTCAAAATGAAGAAGGACTTGGCGCCAGAGCTGTGTGGAACGCCTTCAAGAGCCTCGAAGAAGTTGTTAAGAGGATGAAAAACCTCCAGTTCCAGGTACATCTATTTGATGCCAACGTTTTTCCTGCACTAACATACACCTCAGAGACCTGGGCCCTATGAAAACAGGACAAAAATGCTATTCGGGTCTCCCAAAGAGAAATCGAAAGAGCTATGCTTGGAGTATCACATTTCACTCAAATGAGAGAAAGAATTCGGAGTTCAGACCTCCTTGGAGGATCAACAATCAGGGACACTGTCTCATTTGCCAAGGCGTCAAAAATCAGATGGGCTAGACACGTAATGAGATTTGGAGACGACCGCTGGACTAGAGCCATTACCAACTGGATTCCATGGGATGTCAAAGGAACGAGTGGCCACTCACCTACAAGATGGTCAGACTTCTTCATCAAAACCCTAAATGAACTGTTTGAGGTTTTTCGTGTTCCTAGAGCGAGCAGACGGCACTGGGCTACACTAGCATGCAACAAGGATGAACAGAGACGTTACTGGCACCCACTCGAGCAAATCGATGAGCAACAGGATGACAAGTGATACAAGTGACACAAAATTAAAAACTGAGCAACTAGTAAATATCAGCTATAGATTATTTTAAATAATATGGAAATACTTACAATGCATAAGAAATAAAAAGTTAACTCTTTGGTAGACATATACACAAGTACATAAAAAAAACTTTTAAAAATACATACAATAGTTTTCTTATGAAAATCTAATTCAACATGGGGTAGAAAAAGACGTAGGAACAGGGATGGACAGTCAGGGGAATTTAGGTGTCAATGGTGTGCAGCAACATAACTGTAATCTTAAATACAATTAAAATCCTGTTAAAGTATAATTTAAAAAATAAGGAATATAGTTTAAATTATATCCCAATTTTCTCAAAACCATGTCATCTTTCATTTGGGCTTTTCGTTTCAAAGACAGTTATAAAAGCAGCTTATTTCCATAAGCAATTTGGTCTATTTTTTTCATCAAGTTTTCCTATCTTAGTTTTCCGTCAAGAATTAATTAAAGTAATTATGTGAGATTGGGCATGCCTGGACTCAGTTTTCTTATCTGCAAAATGAGAGCTTCAAATGAAATAATCTCTAGTATTCCATGCCATTTTATCTCTCTTCAGTCTCAGAATAAATGAAGTTTGATATACTTAACCACAAAAATAAGTTTTTAATGGACTCACTAAATTGCTGAAGCACATTATTTTCAGATTGTAGAAGTGTTACCTAAAAAAGGGTATTAGAAAAAAGTATTGTTTTTCTACTGTTACATAACAAACCATCACCAAAACTGGTGGTCAAAACAATTATTTGTCATATATTATATAACAAATAGCTCTAAAAGTGATTGGATAGAGATGCGCTGGACCGCCCGCCCACCTGTCCTGAGTGCTGCCCTCCTCTGCAGGTTCCTAGGTCAGTGCATCCCTGAGACTGGCTGGGGGTGTGGCCTCCACCGCAGGGGCGTGGCCTCCTCAAAGTGGGCGTGGTCGTGTGTGTGGTGGGTGGCTTTCTGTGTGGTGACTCTAGTTATATTTCCCACTCCCAGCACTCTTGACTCACATCCCAGCCTTTATCACCTAATTCTGTGGGGAAATTCCTGGCCGCCTCAACCACAATACAATAATCCACTGGCCTATTCCAATTCCAACAAAAGACTAGTACGCAAGAAGCTGTACAAATCCCAATATAACTGAGCACCTCCTCCAACGCTTCACTATATGCCTGTCATCAGCCCCAGAATAATGCCTGAGAGGAAGGACATATTCTAGAAGGGGAGAAGGGTGACCACAATCGAGCAACGTTATTCAGAATCCTTTCCCGCAACAAGAAGGAACAGTGCCGGTGAATAGCAAGGTTTTACCTCTAGATAGCCACAACAGCATGAGGAAACAGCGCAATTCTCCACTCTGAGGAGAGGACAGAGAAAAGAGTCCCGAATCCTCAACAGGGGTTACCCACAAATATGTTCTCTCTGATAAAGAATTCTGAGATGAAATGCTGAGGATTTTCAAGGAACTACTCAAAGAATCAATGGAGCAGATATCCAGAAATTAAAGGGATACATGAAAGAGATAGTGGAACAGATAGTCGAGAAAATACAGTAAGGAATGAGAGCATAACTAAGAAAGCTACAAAAAGAAGTGTCACAAGTAAAGGATTCGGGAGATGAAATTATAAACTCAGTGGGTCATCCAAAAGACCAAAAGCAACCGGTGTTGGCACGGATATAGCGAGAAAGTGACGCTCCTTCACTGCTGGTGGGAATGCCGACTCGTTCAGCCCTTTTGGAAAACAGTATGGACGATCCTCAAAAAATTAGAAATTGAGCTCCCATTTGACTGAGCAATACCACTCCTGGGAATATATCCCGGAGAGGCAAAACAGGAGAGTCAAAATGACATCTGCACTTGTTTGTTCATTGCAGCACTCTTTACATAGCTAGAATCTGGAAAAAACCTGAGCACCCGAGAACAGATGACTGGTTAAAGAAACTTTGATACATCTACACAATGGAGTACTATTCAGCTGTTAGAAAAGATGAAGTCATGAAATTTATATACAAGTGGTACTACATGGAAAGTATCATGCTAAGCGAAAGGAGTCAGAAAGAAAGAGACAGACATAGAAAGATTGCATTCATCTGGGGAACATAAAGTAACAAAATAGGAGACTAACACCCAAGAATAGCCAAGATAAGTACCAGGAGGATTACTCCATGCCTTTGAGGCTCAGATAGAGAAGGGAGCACCAAATTAAGGATGTTGGGAGGTTCTTCTCAGGATGGGAAATGCATGACGAGAGTAGACTATAGACTGAACAAGATTGCCACTCAATGTCTCTTTTGCAAACCATAGCACTCAAAAGGAGAGAGATAATAAAAGGGAATGCCCTGCCACAGTGGTACGGTGGGATGGGGGGGGGGGGGGTTGGAGGGACACTGGGACTGATGCTGGTGGAGAATGGGCACTGGTGGAGGGATGGGTATTCGATCATTGTATAACTGAAACTCAAGCACAAAAATTTCTAAGTCTACAACTGTATCTCATGGTGTTTCACTAATAAAAATTTAAGAAAAAAAAACTCAGTGGGTGCCCTCGGCAGTAGAATGACTACAGCTGAAGACAAAATTACTGAGCTTGAAGATGAGCAACAGAAATCATATAGGGAATAACAAACAATGGTAAAAGAATTCAAAATAGCTCTGAGTTGAACCACAGACCTAGGGGATGATGCCAAGAGGAACAATGTTAGAATCATCGGAGTACCAGAAGGACAGGGAGGCAACCCCAACGAAAAAGCCACAGTGAAAGAAATCATTGCTGAAAAGTTCCCAGAGTTAAAGAATGCAGACATCCAGATACAAGAAGCCAGAAGAGTGCCAGCTAAAAGAGATCCTAATAAAAACACTCCAAGGCATATCATAGTGAGAATAATTGATGCCATGGATAGAGACACAATACAGGAAGCAGCAAGGTCAAAGAAGGAGAGCACATACAAAGGAGCACGCCATAGATTTAGAGCAGACCTATCAGAGGAAACCCTCCTAGCCTGAAGACAATGGTGGGATGTAATGAAAAAAAAACTCAAAGAAATGAATGTCTCACCAAGAATACTTTATCCAACTAAACTCTCACTCAAACTCAATGAAGCGATACACTATTTTATAGTTAAACAACAGTTTAGGAACTTCATAGACTCAAAACCAAACTCAAAAGGATTCAAGGGTCCCCTTTAAGATAAGAAGAAAAACACTTATAAGCACAAACAACCCCTACAGAAAGATGGTACAAAACCCCATGACAATAATCTCTCTCTTTGTCAACGGTCTAAATGCACCAATCAAGAGACTAAGCTTGATATAAGCAAAACAAGTATGCAAACTTATTCACTAAAGTGGGAAGTTGGGAATAGAGAGATTAGTGAACATTTCTGAAAAAAAAAAATATATAATCTCCCAAACTCATAGGCCTCCAAAGAAGAAGGAATTCCTGAATGAAATTTTCCAGATGACCTAATTCAGGGGATGATTATTATTCACTTAAATGTGTTGTATAATCTTCTCTATTTTAGGCCATATTCTAAAAGCTTAATATTTTCTTAACTGGGAGATGTTAAATTTTAGGTAAGGTAAAGGTAAAGGCCCTCCCGTTGATCGCCGATTTGCTCGAGCGGGCCCAGTAACGTCTCCATTGGAGACTTTGTTGTTACTGTGTCTGGCATATCGAATACTCTCGGTAGCTTGCCGGGCTCTCCGAGAGGGGCGGAGGAATCGAACTCGGGTCGGCCATGTTGGCCGCGTGTAAGGCAAACGCCCTACCACTGTGCTATCACTCCAGCGATAAATTTTAAATTTTTTAATTTTATTAAAATTTTTTTAAACTTTTTTATTGCTGCCTTAGCAAGTCAGCAAAATTTATTTGCTTTTAAAAATCTTAAAAAACAAAGGAATTGCTTAAAACTTCCTTCAGTTAAGTAACATGGTTACAGTAGTATTTGCATTTATGATTTTGATGTACAAAATTTCTGTACACTCACCACACCAAAATGCCCAAGATCCTCTACCTCACCCTTATGTCACTTCTAATTCATTCCTTCCCTTCCCCTTACCCCACTGCTTGATAATCTGCAAAGACCAAGGTCTAACAAAACTTCTCATTTTCTTGTTTTATTTCTCTGTCTACCACAGCTGAGTGACATCTTCCAGTGTTTTCCCTTCTTATTCTGATGTATTTCATTTAACATGATGCATCTGGATTTCGGGAAACTGAAAGTGTCACCTTTTCTCATAACTATCCCTCCGTAGCTGATATGTACAGTTGTGTACAGATACCACAACTCTTTTATTAATTCATCTGTCCCTGTACATTTGGATTATTTCCATACCTGAGCCATTAGTGTTACAGTGAATACAGGTGTGCATACATCTTTGGAAAGTCATATTTTTGTGATCTTGGGTTAGATTCCAACAAGTGAATTCACTGGGCATTAGAAAATTATTCTTACTGTTTTGAGAATTCTCCACACTGCAGTGACCACTCCTAAGAATGATGTCTTAGTAGAAAGTCTTCCGTATGACATTGGTCTTATTATTTAGTCTAGGAGTCTTTCTAACCAGGCCAACTTTCTCTCTTTTTTCAGGCACTCTTCAATGCCACAGAAGCTACTTCCTTCTTATGAACCCTCAAATGTAAGCAACGTAGTACCCTACAAAATTGTGATTGCAATTTATTTTTATATTTATGTGTCAATAAATATGACAATGCAATGAATAGGAACTTACTATAGGAATTATTCAATTATTGTAAATATTTTAATGCATTTTCTCTGATTCTTTTTTTTATTAAAAATTCTTTAATAGTGAGACATCATGAGGTACAGTTGCAGACTTACACATTTTTGTACTTGGGTTTCAATTATACAATGATCAAATACCCATCCCTGCACTGGTGCCCATTTCCCACCACCACAGATCCCAGTATCCCTCCCACCCCCCCACCCCCCCATTCCACCCTGCCTCTGTGGCAGGGCATTCCCTTTTGTGCTCTCTCTCTTATTGGGTGTTATGGTTTGCAAAAGAGGCAATGGGTGACAATCATGTTTAGTCTATAGTCTACTTTCCTCATGCTTCTCCCATCCTGGGAGGATCCTCCCAACACCTTTATTTGGTGTTCCCTTCTTTATCTGATCTCCCTTTTCCCCTAGTATGTGTGGTTGACCTCCAAGCCATGGAGTAAACTTCCTGGTACTAATTCCGGCCATTTCTCTGATTCTTTATGGCACACTTATTCCTGAACACCATTAGACTGCCTGCAATACCTTGTTGCTGGTCATTTTAAGAACAACAGGAGTTCCTCAGGGTAGGATTACTCATCCTACCTCGATATAGAAATTTTTCCTCGATATAGGAATTTTTCTAATTATTGTAAATCATGGCACATACATCTAACGTTAGCATTTACTATGGAAAATTTTCAAGAGCAGAGTAAGATTAGTGCACAATTAGACTAGCTTGTCAAAGTTTTCTAACACTGATAACTTTGTTTTAAAAATAGAGTTCCAGTATCAAATACCTCTGAGAAACATTGAATTAAATAAAATTAATCTAGCATTTTATCACCTTTCAAGGCCCTGTATATGCTAATATTTGTTATGGAGAAATAAAAAGGAAGATATGATCTATTTAATTTGACACTGATCCCTTTTTCAAAATAGCAAGCTTCAGAAGATACTAACACTACAGAATTTGACAAGACTCTTTAATTTTTTCCCTTCCATTCATCTCAGTCAAGATGCCCCTTAGATCTCTCGCTTTTGTAGTCATGGTTAGAGGTAGGGTGAGTAATCCTACCCTGAGGAACTCCCGTTGTTCTTAAAATGACCAGCTACAAGGTATTGCAGGCAGTCTAATGGTGTTCAGGAATAAGTGTGCCATAAAGAATCAGAGAAAATGCATTAAAACGGAGACACTTTTTAGGTCTTACAGAATACATTCTGGAAATGAACCTCATCTGAACAAAAGGTCTAAAATGTGTCCTTTACATGAATGAGAAGAGAATATATTGGAAGAAAAGGGCTGGAGAAAGGCCTCTAGCACAGACATAAATTTTCATGTCGGGGGACCTGATAGGGATATCATAGTGAATATTAAATTCACCCAGGATAACTAATCCAAATAACCTAAAAACCAAATCTGACATTAACCCCTCAAAACTTGGCAATAAATCTGTGGTTGAACATAAAAAAAATGATAGACTCGACACATTATGCATGTTAGTTTTCAAAGCACTTAAGGGAAACCTGGGATATTTCATGTGACCTAAAACGAATACTATAAGGCTCTTTACATTTGGATTTTTAAATTAAAAGACTTAATCATAATATTATTTTTCCTTGATTCAAAAAAGATCAACGAGAAATTGATAGCAAAAATAATGTGTACTTTCAATGATTTTTTTCGGGTAGTTGCATTTTTTTTCTGGTGTTACCTACTCTCATTAGCAGGGAACATTGGTGAAACTGTACAAAGAAACTCAACAAATCCCCCATACACAGTGCTGCCATTCATGGCAAGAACGAAACAAAGAGGGCGCTGGGAGATTTCGGTGGTCAAATGCTTGCTTTGCAGACATGAGGCCTCGAGTTCTATCCCTGGCATCATCCCACATGCTCTGAATAATGACCACAGCACTGTTATTTGTGGCTTGAGAATGCCAACACCGTGTACAATTTTTTGATGCATCACAACCAAGTATGTGCAAGCTCTACATTAAAATGTATGAATATGCTGAGTGGTGAGCACAATCACCAAGTGTGTGTAACCCCAGTCACTGCGACAACCACAAAGGAAAAGAGGAGGAGAAAGAGAATTCAACCTAGAAAGTATTAGAAAATTATCACCAAGTGGCCAATTAATTACTGCTGCCAATTGACAGGGCTCCAAGTCCTATGACTTACATAACCCTTCGGAGAGCTCCAATAAAACTGATGCAAAGACGGTAAGCCTCTGTATTACTAAAGTTTTGAAAACTGCGAATTGTATAGTGAGAAAAACAAGATTCTTTTAGGTATTAGTGTTTCTCCTCGTGCTGGCCAATTTCCTTTTCCAAATTTGCCCACCCAACTCTACAGTTCCTGCTCAAATTAGACCACCATGTTCTAGAATCACTCTCCTAAAACAAAATCCACTCAAATACCGGTAGTTTATAGATCTTTTGTGTTTTTGACACTCTTTTCACCAAACATAACTGTGACCAACCCTAAGTTGTTTTTTTTTTTTTTTGGAAAGACCAGCTCTAAAAGTAGGCACGGCAAAAGTATCTTTCCAATTTTTTCAGAGAGTGACCCAAAAAGTATATTAATGTTTAGGACATTAAGAATAAACTCTAAAATGTTTTTAATGAAGCTGGCCTGGTCAGAAGTTTTATATGCTTTGGCTTGTACTATTCTATTATTTATTCTATTTGGGTTGTACCATTCTATTGTTTAGTCTATTTATTCAATACACACTTAATCAAATGCTTGACATGTGCAAACAATGCCCAAATAGTTTAAAGCACAGTGATAAAGGGTAGTATGTCCACATGAAGTTCAATATAGTAGAGAATCCAACCATTGTAATATAACACAAAAATAATATGAGATCATATAATGGAAGAAGACTTGGGTCAAGAGACATAGGCTGGGGTCAAAGAGACAGTATGGGGTTAAGGCATTTACCTTGATTGCAATCAACCCCAGTCCAATCCCAAGCACTGCATATGGTCCCCTGAGTACTGTCAGCAGTGATCCCCTGCAGAGAACCAAGACTAAACCCTGAGCACAGCTGGGCGTGGCCCAATTTCTATCTGTGCAAAAAAAAAAAAAACAGAGACTGGTTTTGAAATAATAAATAGGGTTTATTTATTTTCAGTTGGTCACAGGGCTTCAGAAAACTTTCAAAGATGCATATAACACTAGGAGGTAACAGAACTTTAAATAAATGTTTTTATTTTTTATTGAAAACAAAGAGAATATAGGGTAAAGAGCTTGGAAAAGCAGATGACATGGAAGCAACATTACGTGCAATCTATTAATTGTCTGAATGTTTGTGATATGAAAATCACAAATTTGATTCCAATCCCTGCAGTAGATAAGTCAGAAAGAAGTAGTGGATTAGCTCTCAGAGGCAAAGTAAAAATAAAAGCCAATGTTTATCAGATTAAGCATTTTCAAAACGAAAACACAGGGAGCCAAATGAACAACTGCCAAAGGTTGAAGTGTATATTGAGGGTGGAAAGGAGAATCCATGAATCAGAGGTAGCAGTGAAAGATAATGGCATAGCTGAGTCTAAAGATTTTATGCCGGGCTGGAGCGATAGCACAGCAGGTAGGGCGTTTGCCTTGCATGCAGCCAACACGGCCGACACAGGTTCGATTCCCAGCACCCCATATGGTCCCCTGAGCACCGCCAGGAGCAATTCCTGAGTGCATGAGCCAGGAGTAACCCCTGAGCATCGCCGGGTGTGACCCCCCCCCAAAAAAAGATTTTATGTCACATTGGATCAAGTCTTTGTGAGCTTTTTTTTATTTCCTTCTTTTTATTTATTTTTTTAAATTTTATTATTTTTTAATTTTTTATTAGTGAGACACCATGAGGTACAGTTGTAGACTTACAAATTTTTGTGCTTGGGTTTGAATTATACAATGATCAAATACCCATCCCTTCACCAGTGCCCATTTCCCACCATGCTGAAAGTAGGTAAAGGTAAAGGCCCTCCCATTGATCGCGATTTGCTCGAGCGGGCCCAGTAACGTCTCCATTGGAGACTTTGTTGTTACTGTGTCTGGCATATCGAATACTCTCGGTAGCTTGCCGGGCGATCCGAGGTAGGGCTGGAGCGATAGCACAGCGGTAGGCCGACCCGAGTTCGATTCCTCCGCTCCTCTCGGAGAGCCCGGCAAGCTACCGAGAGTATTGGATATGCCAGACACAGTAACAACAAAGTCTCCAATGGAGACGTTACTGGGCCCGCTCGAGCAAATCGACGATCAACGGGAGGGCTGAAAGTAGACTATAGACCAAACATGAATGCCACTCATTGCCTCTTTGTGAGCTTTTAAGGAGGGCTAAGATCGTCATATTTTTCACTTTTCATTTTGGGAATTTGGGAAGTCATTCTGAGTCTTTTAAAATTATGGCGATTGAGTTATATGAAAGAATAAATTCTAAAGAGAATTTTCAGGACTAGAGATGGAGAAGAGTTGAAGACACAGTTGTCTTATAATTCCAAGTAGAGCTTGTGTTCCACGTGTGTGATGAATATTGCAGCTAGCCTTGCTATTGCCTTTCTTTTCAAGAGAATGCAAAAGGTTAACTCTAATGTGAATTCATCTACCTAATTACTTTCTTCCAGTGAAAAAAGGAAAGGCAATTTTAGACCGAACTCTATTTGAGGTAGAACATTATGGTTTGGGGGAAGGTTGACAGCTGAGAGCAGTTGGAGAGGTAAGGTGAATACCCCAAAAAATATTTGAATGAAAAACTCTAAAGGTGTATGTATTCAAATATAAATACAACTACTGGGAGCATTGTGATGATGAGAACATCGTGAGCCTTGTTGTTACTGTGTTTGGCATTGGTGGTGGAGAATGGGCACTGGTAAAGGGATGGGTACTTGATCATTGTATAACTGAAAGCCAAGCACGAAAGTTTGTAAGTCTACAACTATACCTCATAGTGTTTCACTAATTAAAAAAAACATATATATAAATAAATATATATATAATATATAATAAATATATAATATATATAATATATATAATAAATATATATGTAAAAGACACGGCAGCTCACTCTCTCACTGCCTGTGTTTGGTGGTCTTACACAGCTTTCCCCACTCCAGGGTGTCTGATGACAATGGGCTGACAAAGGAGGGACCCAGGGTCAGGCTGTTTGGTATCAGTTGCAAGTTTTTCCCAATCTCATCTCCATATCTCTTCCTCCACCCTCTTCCCCGATCCCCTTCATCCTCTGCTTGGACCCTGCTCCTTCATACTCTCCTGGATTCTCCTGATCCTCCCTGATTCTCCTTGATTCTTCTCTAGCCCACTCTTACAGCCTTATTTATATCCCAAAGCATGAGGGGTGGGGATTACACATAGGTATGGTCATACAATCAACAGATGTAAAGTCCTTCCCTCAGGGGAACCTTCTTCTAGGACAAACTCTCATTCAGCAGGACGACCCACCCAAGAGTGAAATTCCATCTGTGGGTGTGTTTCTCCTTCTCTTAGTCCAACAAACATATAAATATTCAGAATATTAGTTATTTTATATGGACACAGTAAGGGATACATTAAGCTTGTAGGCTCTCCTGGGAGCATTTCGCTATAGATCTCAGCTACAGTGCTCAGGTCAGATTAGTCTTTCCTAACCCTAGCAGGGTAATAATCTAGTTGTTACTTTTTGTATCATGACAGAATCTGTTCATAATCATGATCTTAACTTATATTTAAATATCATGGCGCTTTGGCCTAGCCCATTTCGATGCCAGGATAGCTCACAGCTTGCTCTGGGTCCACCAAGTCCCTCATCAGGACCCTGCTTTTGGGGTGCTAAATATCTGTTTAAATCGAGACAACAGATGCCTAGAAGTGAATTTTATTCGGAGTCAATTAATTCCCAAGTTACGAAAACATAGCATTAACGGTCTTCCTCTGTCTATACAAAAAGGACATTGCTCTGAAGTGATTATTCAAAGGACATAACAAGAGATAGGCAATATTTCACTTATGAATACAAGTCCCAGGGTCCGTAGAAGGATCTGACCTTACAAGTTAACAGTGTCTGAATAGGGGATACAGGTTATTGACTAGTTGGGGAAGCAGAGCACAAAGAACGAGTTTACAGATAAACAGAGAAATGGGAGTGCCTCAGGAGCACTGTGATGGGTGTAACCCAATAAATCTAAGCCCGTTGTGGCAAGGGAGAAAGGACAAACCAATGTTATCATACAAAGGGGTAAGTATAAAGATAACTGGTTTAAGTCCAAGCCAAAATACCTAAGTTTCAAAATGTTGCCTAAGACTTTCCGATCGGAGATGATAGTCACATACAGCCTATTCAGCAACCCAGTAGCATTTTCGATACAGTGGGCAAAACAATTTCGCTGCCAGAATCACTTACTTGAAAATTATATTTCTAGTTGCCATTTTATTGCTATTTGGGGGTACACCTCGCTAGTGCTCAGCGACTGTTCCTAGCTTGATGCCCACAAACTTTGTGGTGACAAGGAGCCAACCTGGACCTCCTGCATGTAAAGTTTCTGTTTAAGCTCTTTGAGTTATCTCCCTGGACTCTAATTCTCAGCATTAATGGTTTTGCTCTTAATAAATCGCACCCACTTATTTTTAGTATTTTTACATTTTAAAAACATTTATTTTTATAAAACTATTTCCCAGTTTTTGAATTTGTGTTCATTTTAATTACACCTTAAACTTAAGCAATAGTTAAACCTTAAACTCAAGCATGCAGTTAACTAGTTGTAGTTATGGCAAAATAGTAGTAAAAGTAAATGGTATTTACCTATCAGATGCCAGAAACTTATTTAAGAGTATTACATTATTAACTAATTTAATCTTCACAGCAACTCTATGAGGTCATTATTAATATCATCACTGCACAGATGAGGAAATCGAAGCAGAAAAAACATGAAGTGCCTGGCTCTAGAGTAAACTTTTCACTTTTTAACCCAAATCGTATCTACCAAAAAAATTTACCAGAAAAAGTCAGTAATATTCATATGTGTGTGTGTGTGTGTGTGTGTGTGTGTGTGTGGAGAGAGAGAGAGAGAGAGAGAGAGAGAGAGAGTTAACATATTTGGCATTTAACACTTCTAATACACCCTACTCTTATAGTAAATGATTTTCATAATCAGGAATACAAGTTGCTTTCATAATCTTTCCTCACAAGATCCCTAGCTAGAGTAAATTAAAGAATCATGAAAGAAATAAAACAGAAGAGAAAGAGAACTGGTCTCCTGACTCCCACTCCAAGTTCTTCCTTAAGTCATTTTCCTTTTTTTCTGGGGGGGGGGGGGGTAGATTATCCCCAGCAGTGCTCCAGGGTCACTCCAACCTATGAATAGAACCTGGGTTGGCCATGTGCAAGGCAAATATCCTACCCACTGTATTATCGCTACAACTCCCTTAAGTCGTTTTTCTTAAATAGATCAAATACTTCTGTATCTTTCAAATTTATACCAATAACTCTATATCTATGTGATATTATCTTAAAAACTATATCAATATGAACAATTCTCATTCCCTCTTAAGTGACATAGAATATTTGGCCATATTTTCTAACTTTCGAAAATATTAACTTTTTTGAATGTGTATCCAAAAATATGACCCCCAAAATTCTGAAAAAGCATGAGAATATACAATGTGAAAACTTCTAGAACACAGAAGAGCTTAATTATACTTTTCAATCCTCTATTTTTCAATGTTACCATTTTAATTCAGCACTGCTTTAAATAGAAAGTGTTGGAAATAACCAGATAATAGAATATTCATTAATTAGTTAAATAGAATAATATTAAGTATTATTAATGAGTATATTACATTATTATACAAGACCCCAGAGGTCCCCCAAAAGGAAAGAATAAGGTAATTCTATATGTAAGTGAATACTTGCTCCCCAAGACAGATTAAATGAAAAAAAAAAAGCAACATGCCAGACACAGACATTGTGTGCACCGAGCCTTGTTATAAAAGAGGAGAATAAATATATAGAAGAGAAAAGGTAAAGAAACGTGGCCTTGAATGCAAACAACCCAGGATGAATCTCTGGTGCTGCATATGGTCTTCTCAAGGCCAGCAGGATTGATCCCTGAGCACAGGGATTAAGTCCTGAGCACTGAATGGTATGGCAGGAAGGAGAGAAGAAGGGAGGGAGGAAAGAAGGAAGGAAGGAAGGAAGGAAGGAAGGAAGGAAGGAAGGAAGGAAGGGAGGGAAGAAGGAAGGAAGGAAGGAAGGAAGGAAGGAAGGAAGGAAGGAGGGAGGGAGGGAGGGAGGGAGGGAGGGAGGGAGGGAGGGAGGGAGGGAAGGAAGGAAGGAAGGAAGGAAGGAAGGAAGGAAGGGAAGGAGGAAGGGAGGGAGGGAGGGAGGGAAGGGAGGGAAGGGAGGGAGGGAGGGAGGATGGACTGGGAGAGCACTTCTCCCGCATGCAGAGACTTCTCTCTCTGTGCTCAGGAGGGACCCTTGGTAGTGTCTGGAGAACCATATGTGCTGTCAGAGAATATAAAAGGGGTCATCCTCATATGGGCTGGAGCAATAGCACAGCGGTAGGGCATTTGCTTTACAAGCGGCCAACATGGCCAACCCGAGTTCGATTCCTCCACCCCTCTTGGAGAGCCCGGCAAGCTACCGAGAGTATCTCTCCTGCACGGCAGAGCCTGGCAAGCTACCCGTGACATATTCGATACGCCAAACACAGTGACAAGTCTCATGATGGAGACGTTACTGGGCCCGCTCGAGCAAATTGATGAACAACGGGAGGACCTTGACCATGACCGTGACATCCTCATATGGCCCCAAGACGCTATGTTTGCAAGGGTTCCCTGGAGATCCAAAAGACCTGCCAAGTTAGGGCATCCCAGGCAGGAAATGTTTGGCCATGGACACTTATTCCTCAGGCCCCTTTTACTACTGATGAGGAAAGAGTTGTATGGGTTAATTAAGACCCCTCCATGTTCCGGAACAAACCACCTTCCAGTCCGTGAAGTGACAGAAACTGGGCAGGATGAAAGCACTCAGGAATCAACAGGATTAAGGAGAGACAAGCCCCTTTTCTCTGCTTGCACTATAGTTGATTAGAAATAACATTTCCCAAGGGGAAGGAAATGACTCTCTTGAAGGATCTACTTATCAAGTGCAAGGGTAATGTTTGCAACCTGCTTGTCTCTTTTGTGCAGATGAGCTGCTTCCTTTCCGGACCAGGCAACTGACAGACGGCCTTAACACTCAATCCTCTTCCACCATTAACAGAAGCATATAGAGAAAGCTGGTGAACCTGTTTTAAGTCAAGTCTCTTGAAATATTTCAGCCCCGAGCTCTAATACCCACTCTGCAGACTTACTAGCTGCTTTTCACTTTTATCCCCATGATGAAATTAATCACATAAAGCTCACCTAAGACATCCTTGGTTCTAAATGTAAGAGTGGCTTTTCTGGTAGCAAGGGTCCTATTCCAGATTTCCGCATGCATGCACAACTTTCCAGCTAGATCGATCGCCCAACAATTCAGTAGACTTTTCAGAACTGGGGCTGCATGTTCCCCTCAGGCCTTGGTCCAATCAGCCCCACACCTAAACTCTACCATAGCAAGGGGACCCTATCCACAGCTCCACAATTCTGCATGTTGCCACACCATCCCAGCATGGTAAGAGCACAGAAAACCCGATAGGGAAGACATAGAGAAGCCCACCGAGCTCCGTGATTGAAAACTAGACGACAGAGGGCCAAATAGCACCAATCAGCTCAATAATCCTCAGGAAATGACTTTAGCGATGCCACTGTGAGGATGTTTAATGAGAGCAAAGAAACAGTAATAGCACAGGTAGTCAGTTCACAAAGGCAGTGCAGAAGAAGAATGAGTGCTGAAATGAGAAAACTAAAAGCAGAAATGAAGAGCATGGTAGGTAATAGGAAACACCCAACAGAAGCTCTGAACAGAAGATTAAGAGCAGCTGAGCAAAAGATCAAGGAGCTCCCAGAAGAGATGAAGGAAACAACTAAAAAGTAACAAAAGGTAGAAAACAGTCTGTAAACAGAAAGAGAAATAACAGCACCAGAGAGCTGCAGATTGAGCTCAAGGGGGAACTATATAAGAATCATAGAAGTCCCTGAAGAAAAAGAAGGTAAATTTGATGAAGAAGTAATATTTAAAGAAATCAGAGAGCAATTTCCTGCTCTCAAAGATTTCAGGTATTGAGATCTAAGAGGCCCAACGGAGCAAAAGAACAAACTAGGAAAACTTCAAGGCATATTGTGCTGAAAATGAAAAATTCCAAAGACAGAGACGGAATATTAAAAGCAGCAAGATCTGTAAAGAAATTCATATAAAGGAGATACCATAACATTATAAAGAAACTAACATAAAATTAACAGCACGTCTTCTAAATGGAACTCTAAGAACAAGAAAGAGTGGAAGGGAAAGTATCATGCTAAGCGAAATGAGTCAGAAAGAGAGGGATAGACATAAAAAGATTGCATTCATCTGGGGGACATAAAGTAACAAAATAGGAGATTAATACCCAAGAATAGCCGAGATCAGTACCAGGAGGATTACTCCATGGTTTAGAGGTCAGCCGGGCATTCTAGGGGAAAGGCAGCTCAGAGAGAGAAGGGAGCACCAAATAAAGGGTGTTTGGAGGATCCTCCCAGGATGGGAGATGCATGTTGAAAGTAGACTATGGACTGAACATGATTGCCACTCAATGCCTCTTTTGCAGACAACAACACCCAAAAGGAGAGAGAGAACAAAGGGGAATGCCCCGCCACAGAGGTAGGGTGGGATGAGGGGCATGGGGGGTGGGAGGGATACTGGGACCCGTGGTGGTGAGAAATGGGCACTGGTGGAGGGATGGGTGTTTGCTCATTGTATAATTGAAACCCAAGCACAAAAATTTGTAAGCCTACAACTGTACCTCATGGTGTCTCACTAATAAAAATTAACAACAAAGAAGATACCATAATATTATAAAGGACATAACATAAAATTAACAGCACGTCTTCTAAATGGAACTCTAAGAACAAGAAGGGAATGGAGGGATAAAGTACAGGAAAAAAAAGAAGAGGAAAAAACTCAACAAAATGAGAATACTCTCTGCAGCTTGGTTATCACTCATATTTGAAGGAACTATACAGAGCTTCAGGGACTGCAATAACTTAGGGAATTCATAAACTTGAAACCAGTTTTACAAGGTGTTGAAGGAGCTTCTTTAAAGGATAAACTTCCCAGCATATGGCCCTGATTATGGTACTCAGTCATGGTGCTTATGTTTGTCTTCGTTTGGGCTAAGGAAGTTATGTTTACTCCTAGCTTGCTAAGGGATTTTATATTATTTTGATAATAAGTTACATCTCATTTTACTGAATATGCTGTGTCTTATTAGTCTTTTCAATGTCCCTTTCCATAGGATAAAACACTTTCTACCTTTATAGGCCTATTCAGGTTTTCCAGTTTAAATTTTCTTAACTCTCCTCACTCTTCCTAAATTTTACAGTTGTAGGCTTAAACTATTTCATGCAAACTCCATATTAGTAAAGAATTTGTGAAAGTTTTATGAATGACAGGAAGACAGGATTATCACAATAATGAGACACAAGTAGCAAATAAAATTAATGCAGCAAATCTTAGATACCAGAGATGAAAACGTATCTATGTAAAAGAGAGCAAGCATGATATTGTATTAAATTGTTTTAATTTATTTACATAGAGTAACCAATCGTCACAAATTGACTTTCATTAATTTATTTCTGATAATTTCATTTGCCATTCCTCTAAGTTTTCTTGGAGCAGGTAAGATGAAATAATTTGTTTTGTGCCTATGAAGGGGGCAGACTTGGAGATAAACTAAGTACATTGGTGAGAGAAGATCCTACTGGTGGTGGGATTGTTGTTAAAACATTGTGTGCTTGAAATAAGTGTATTAAAAATTACTTTGTATATCACAGTGTTTTATATTTTTCCACGAAAATGTTTATTTAATTCTAAAATTTATATGAAACTTTAAAAAGCATACATTTAAAAACACAAACAGTTCACCTGTGATAAAAGAGCCAAGTCTGATTTCCTTCACTTCAATATAAATCCACCCCAAGATGCAGGTGGGGTACAATTCCACTGGCTTCTTTTTTTTTAAATTTTTTAATTTTTATTAGTGAGATACCATGAGGTACAGTTGTAGACTTACAAATTTTTGTGCTTGGGTTTCAGTTATACAATGATCAAATACCCATCCCTCCACCACTGCCCATTTATCACAATGTTTTAATAAATGTTATTTTAATTTTTTTTTAATGAGTGGGTTTTCAGGACCTACCAGACGGCACAAGGATTAAGGCACTTGCTTAAATGCAGCTGATCTCTACTCAACACCTGGCACCACACACTGTCCCCAAGCACTGATCAAAGAGCCAGGAGTAACCCGTAAGCACTAGTGGGTGTGGTTCAAACAGAAAATATTAGGGACTTTTCAGCCTTCACCTTCTTTGCAATGCTTGATATCCCTTCTACTTTCCTCTTATTAGAAAAAAAAAAGTTTGATTGAATCACTGTGAGACACACCCTTACGAAGCTGTTCATCAATAGGTTTATGTCACGGTTCTGAATACCCATCCCTCCACCAGTGCACATTTCCCAGCACAAGTGCCCCCAGTTTCTCTCCCATCATCCCCCAATCCCCAACCTCTTTCTTCCCTCTTTCTCTGTCTCTGTCTCTCTGTATGTCTCTGTTTCTGTCTCTCTCTGTGTCTGTCTGTCTGATTCACACAGGAGTGGTTGCATGGAAGAGTGGTTGAAGTGCCAGGAGGACTCTAACGTCAAACACTCCTAGTTCTGCTATTTGCTGTGTGACCTAGAGCAAGTACGTAACTTCTGTTTCCTCCTCTATTAGATGAGAAAAATAATAATGGTTTATCAAAAATTGTCGTGAGGGGCTGGAGCAATCGTACTGTAGGTAGGACATTTACCTTGCACGGAGCTGACCCGAGTTGGATTCCCAGCATCCCATACTGTTCCTCGAGCCCCACCAAGAGTAATTCCTGACTCAGAGCCAGGTGTAACCCTGAGCATTGCCAGGTGTGACCCAAAAAAGCAAAAAAACATAATAATAATAATTAATTAATTTAATTAAAAATCGTTGTGATGCGGGAACGAGGACTTTTTCTCAAAACCGCGCGGCCGCGTAAGCGGCCGCGCGACATCTCTCTATATACAAAGTGATCAATGAGAAGTAAACCACCCAATCTTCCTCCCTGAAAATCAGAGTTAAGTTTGGAGCATGGCCACAGCCCCAGAAACACAAGGACTTAATGCAGAAACCAGCAGCTTAGAGCAGAAAAGTGAACGGACGATGAGTTAACCCAGGCCATCATTTCTGCCCAGAGGGGAAAGGGTGTTGCCCCATTCGCCCTCTCTTCTCTGGAAAGAAGGATGGCGGCCGCATGGGAGCCTTGTGGACAGCAGGTATGAGCCGGGGGTGTGGGGGGCGACTAAAACTTCACGAGAAGGGGGGCATTCCGGTCCGTCCTTCACGCCCTACCGAGGTCAACAGTTGCCCCCCACGAGCGGCTCCCCAGCATGGCCACAGTCCCAGAAGCACAAGGACTTAATGCAGAACCCGGCAGCTTGGAGCAGAAAAGTGAAAGGACTATGCGTTAATCCAGGCAATCATGTCTGTCCGGAGGGGAAAGGGTGTTGCCCCATTCGCCCTCTCTTCTCTGGAAAGAAGGATGGCAGCCGCATGGGAGCCTTGTGGACAGCAGGTATGAGCCGGGGGTGTGGGGGCGACTAAAACCTCATGGGAAGGGGGGCGTTTCGGTCCGCCCTTCACGCACTACCGAGGTCACCAGTTGCCCCCCACGAGCGGCTCTCCAGCACGGCCACGGCCCCAGAAGCACAAGGACTTAATGCAGAACCCAGCAGCTTGGAGCAGAAAAGTGAACGGACTATGCATTGATCCAGGCCATCAAGTCTGCCGGAGGGGAAAGGGTGTTGCCCCATTCGCCCTCTCCTCTCTGGAAAGAAAGATGGCGGCCACATGGGAGCCTTGTGGACAGCAGGTATGAGCCGGGAGTGTGGGGGCGACTAAAACCTCATGGGAAGGGGGGTGTTTGCTCCGCCCTTCACGCCCTACCGAGGCCACCGGTTGCCCCCCGCGAGCGGCTCTCCAGCACGGCCAGGACTCCAGAACACAGAAACCAATTTCTTAACTATCTGACTTTCAGTAGAAATACTTCCAGGGTCAATAGGTAAAAGAGCAGAAATCCAAAACCAACATTTAATTCTTGAACCCAGCCGTAGAAAGCAAATCACTTCACAATGCTTTTTCAACATGTCTGATTTGGGGGGGGGGGGGTAAACTCGAAATAATAGTGGTGAATCTTTTATTGAAACAATGAATCTAATCAAAGCAGATAGAGTGTTAACTAGAATTCATCTGCCTCACAGGGACGGGGAGGGGTGGGGGGTGGGGTTTTATTGGGGTTCTTCATGGTAAAAAATAAGTATTGGTAAAGGGAAATGTGTTTGATATTTGCATGACTGAGACATAAACCTGAAAGCTTTGTAACCTTTCCCACAGTGATTCAATAAATAAATAAAAAAAATCGTTGTGAGAGGGGCTGGAGCAATAGCACATTGGGTAGGGTATTTGCCTTCCATGCAGATGACCCTGGTTTGATTCCCAGCATCCCATATGGTCCCCCGAGCACTGCCAGGAGTAATTCCTTAGTGCATGAGCCAGGAGTAACACCTGTGCAATGCCCGGGTCTGACCAAAAAAAGCAAAACCACAAAATAGTTGTGAGGATTGTGTGAGTTTGGTGGTACTGGTTCTCAAGGAGACCAATTTAAACATATTTCATGAAACATCATGACTACATCTTTTTTTAAAATTTTTTATTAGTGAAACACCATGAGGTACAGTTGTAGACTTACAAATTTTTGTGCTTGGGTTTCAATTATACAATGATCAAGTACCCATCCCTCCACCAGTGCCCATTTTCCATTACCATGGATCCCAGTAACCCTCCCACCCCCCCATCCCCCCGTCACACCCTGCCTCTGTGGCAGGGCATTCCCTTTTGTTCTCTCTCTCCTTTTGGGTGTTGTAGTTTGCAGAAGAGGCATTGAGTGGCAATCATATTTGGTCTATAGTCTACTTTCAGCATTCTTCTCCCATCCTGGGAGGATCCTCCAAACACCCTTTACTTGGTGCTCCCTGCTCTATCTGGGCTGCCTTTTCCCCTAGTATGTGAGGCTGGCCTCCAAGCCATGGAGTAAACTTCCTGGTACTTATGTAGGCCATTCTTGGGTGTTAGTCTATTTTGTTTCTTTATGTTCCCCAGATGAATGCAATCTTTCTATGCCTGTCCCTCTCTTTCTGACTCATTTCACTTAGTATGATACTTTCCATGTAATACCACTTGTATGTAAATTTCATGACTTCATCTTTTCTAACAGCTGCATAGTACTCCATTGTGTAGATGTACCAAAGTTTCTTTAACCAGTCATCTGTTCTTGGGCGCTCAGGTGTTTTTTCCAGATTCTGGCTATTGTATTTTTTGTGTATTTTTTGTATTTTTATTGTATTTTTTGTATTTTTTTGTATTTTTATTGTATTTTTTCCAGATTCTGACTAAGTGCTGCAATGAAAAACAAGTGCAGAAGATGCCACTTCGACTATACTTTTTTTGCCTCTCTGGAATATATTCCCAGGAGTGGTATTGCTGGGTCAAGTGGGAGCTCAATTTCTAATTTTTTATCATCCATACTGTTTTCCAAAAGGGCTGAACCAATCGGCATTCCCACCAGCAGTGAAGGAGAGTCCTTTTCTCACCACATCCGCGCCAGCACCGGTTGCTTTTGTTCTTTTGGATGTGGGCCAGTCTCTGTGGTGTGAGATGATATCTCATTGTTGTTTTGATCTGCATCTCCCTGCTGATTAATGATATAGAGCATTTTCTCATGTGCTTTTTTGCCATTTAGATGTTTTCTTTGAGAAAGTTTCTGTTCATTTCATTGCCCCATTTTTTGATGGGGTTGGATGTTTTCTTCTTGTGGAGTTCAACCAGTGTTTTGTATATCCTTGATATCAACCCCTATGACAATACATCTTGCAAAATATTTTAAATCTTCTTTTAAATTTGGGGGCCATAACTAGTGATCTTCAGGGGTTACTCCTGGCAGTGCTCAGAGAACTGGGTAGTACAGAGACCCAAACTAGACCTCCACCATGTAAACCACAAGCACTAACCCTTTGAGCTATCTCCCCAGTTTCTAAGATATCTTTGAATTAGACAAGGACCAACTAAAAACTGAATCTGGAGGAAATATTATCTATAACCAGGGATATCCACAGCTACCATCTTTCATCATAATCAGAGAAAATTTAAACAGAAAACTAACTCTTAAGAATAGGATGAATCACCCAAGTAACGCCTTGGCTCACTGAAGTTAAGAGAGGGACAGGGGAACATAGTAACCGTAATGATAAACACAGCTCACTTTGCTATTCAGGAACTAGGAGGCAGAAACCACCTGTGTGCCTCTGAGGATGGGGACAGGAAAGGGAGCAGAGAGGAAGCTGGAACCCAGATTGACGCAGATCTCAGTGCAACTTGTATCTGAAAGCCATGCTAATAGTGCCACTTCTATTTATTTACTCTGCGTTGTGTTCTCAACAGAGGTGCTGCTTAATTTCTGCTGTTTACCATCTTTCTCTTGTCTCAGCAGCAGCCAAGGAAAACAAGGGACCACATCATGCCAGGCATGGCACCTCGTGTGTGTGTGTGTGTGTGTGTGTGTGTGTATATATATATATATATATATATATATATATATATATATATATATATATATATATACACCAATGGACCTTGTGAACTCCATCTGGGGCTTCTGAGTGAAAGAGATTCCTCATCTGAACACAGAGATGAAGCAAAAAAAAAAAAAGGCAATTTCCGAAATACTGATCAAGAAACTAATCAAAGTCCCCAGTCTTGGAAAATTGCCTCAGGCGCTACCCTCCTTCTTCATCCTGACGCTTTTCCCTTCTTCTGCAGGGGCCCAACAAATAAATGACTGGAGACTTCTACTTAAGCACCTGTGGTGACTTGGTGAACTGTTAATTATGAAATTTGGACATACCATCTGGGTGAACATTTGGCTGAGGACAGCTGAAGCTCTCAGTGCTTCTGAGAAAAACTATGCATATTTATTCCATTAATGATTAAACTCTTTCTCCCAGCTGGCATTTACTTGTCTCTCCTCTCTACCTATTCAAATTCTAGGACTCCATGGTGGTGGTCCTACTAAGTTCCTCGCACTCTGGTATACATGCTCTGACTTCCCAACACACATTGTGAACCCTCAGTTGCAAATACAGTTGGTATCCAGAAGTTTATCTCCTAATAGATTGTGTTGTTTCATAAGTTGTAGGTCAGACCCCTGAATTCAGGGCCATGTAATACCTCAAACTTCTATTCATCTATCATCATGTAGAGAACAGTGCGAGTATATCTAGCACTTGTTTGCAAGTGGCAAGCGCCCCGTGATGTATTCGATATGCCAAACACAGTAATAACAAGTCTCACGAAGGAGACGTTACTGGGCCCGCTCAATCGATGACCAATGGGAGGACCGTGACCGTGACCGTTTGCAAGTATGTTTCAGTACATTTGCCACTACGTGTACTTCAATACATTCACAGCAGGACCTCCAAGGAGACAGGTGATTTTGATGTAGGCAGATAGGTAGATAGGGAATCCCCTTCCTCTCCCAACCCCTTCAAGGCGATGGCAATTAATTTCTTGAGAAATAATAATATCAATAGCCCTGAAGTTGCAAAGGCCAATTTTGAAGAAAACAGGAACTAAGGCCTCATAAGACTTTCATCTGGCACCAGCAACGGACTCAGAGAAAGCTGGACCCTGCTCTGACAGACACTCCAGCAGAAACAGAAGTTCAAAAAGGAATTTCAAAGAAGACCATAAATCACTCCCAACTCTACCCACCTTGGCAATCTCCCTAGCATGAACTTTTACCTAGCTAGAATTCCTCCGAGGGGACAAGTTGGAGAAACCCTATAAAAGGCACCTTGAACAAAGGAAGAACACACATATGCTGCCCGAGCCCTTGGACTCTAGTGCCCATGTGGCCAAGCACATGTGTCTCCCGCATTTCCCCTCTTGATATGTGTAGCACTGTAGCACTGTCCTCCCATTGTTTATCAATTTATTCGAGCGGGCACCAGTAACAAGTTTCCGTTGTGAGACTTGTTGTTACTGTTTTTGGCATATCGAACACCCATGGGGAGCTTGCCAGACTGTGCAGTGAGGGCGGGATACTCTCGGTAGCTTGCCAGGCTCTCCAAGAGGGGTAGAGAAAAGGAACCCAGGTCGGCTGCGTGCAAGGCAAATGCCCTACAACAGCTATGCTATTACTCCGGCCCCTTGCTATGTGTATTTTCACATTTCCATATCTAATGCCAGGGTGTATGGAGCAGCTCTCTCTGCCTCTGGAGAATCCCACGTTCTCTCTTGTGCATGTTACTCTCTCTCTCTTTCTCTCCCTACTTTCCTTTCCTAAAAACTTCCAGATACCTGTCTTTACTTCACTGTTCATCTACTGAAATTCTTTTCTGTGAGGTGAGGGCAAGAACTCTGTATCCCTGAGTCCCAGGGTGGCAGAGGTGGATGGGGAAAAAGTAACTATCTCTCTCCTCCCTGCCTCACATAAACCACCCGTGGAAGCCCACCAGCTTCAGCTTCCCAGGAGCAAGTTTCCCCGTGACCGAAACAACACTAGGTGTTTCCACGCTGGGCCTAAAATCAAGATCTTTCTTTCCGCTGTTCTGTGCTCTGTCCAGGCAAGCATCTAAGACCTACCTTCCAGCACTCTACTTGAGATATTATTCTTGGCTCTTTGGTCCCCAAGTGCCCTCTTCCCCACACCCCCCCGACCTTGACAAGCTAAACACAATTACTCACACAGACTTAACCACAGATTATCAGATTATTTGAATGCCCTCTCATGAGTATTATTTTCCTCACAAATCAGACTATCTCAAGATCCAAGGGTATCCTTTCAAAAATTACCCCCAAGCTGGGTTTGGTTGTATATTTGTTTCTACCAATGTGTAATTGTTCCTTCATTCTTTGATTTTTTTTTTCACAGCCATCATTATACCATTACCATTACACTTCTAGCCTGAAGAGTTGGCCACGGAACTCTTCTCAGAACAGCTGCCAAGTTTGCCAGTGGTGCTATTTCCTAGTCTGAGGCAAGCAGGGTAACATTTCTTTCAGAAATCAGAATTGCTCTTTTTTTTCCTCCCCCTTAAGCTTGAAGTTAAAAAAAGAAAAACTCTCCTCACATGTAAATGAGTACTAACGCTCGACCTCTTCAGCCTGAATGCTATCACATTTGCAAAACTTGTCATTTCCCTTAGAGCTCCATTTCTCAGGATCAGAAAGAATTCTTTCTGTGTGACATCCCTGTGAGGTCACCCTGACATGCCAATATGTGGCCAGGCTCTCACTTAACCTCTTACCTCTTGCTTATTGAAGTGCTGCTTCCAGTGCTTCGCCTACAAATTGTACATAAACTGCATCAATTCTTCTCAAGAATATTACTTGTTTCTACTTAACTCTTCTCTACATTGATTACATTCATTATTTCGACAAAAGATGCACCTTTATTGTTTAGAATTTCCCCCCCCAACAATCAGAATTGCTGTAAAGGCATTGTGAAATACTTGTTTTCTATAGCTGGTTATGAGAATCATGTAATGTCACACGATTCAATAAATAAATATAAGAAGAAAAATAAATAAATAAAATTATGAAAAAAAGTAAGGTGGAGTTATGCCCAATTCAATCAACTAATCGGTAGCTGAATAAATAGCAGTACTCCTACATAAAAAATTAAAAAATAATAATAAAAAAAAGAACATTACTTGTTTAACATTGAGTTTTTCCATTAACAGCTGGTGAAACTAGGAAGTGATTGGAGTTCTCAAGAAAGAGACAGCAATGTTAACTACCTTTCCCAAAATTTCTAACATCCAAGTCTTCTCTCAGAATCCTTGGCAAAACTACAGTGTTCACCTCATGATAAATGTGTCCTATTTTGTTGGGTGTTCTCCATGCCAAGCACCCAGGGCAGTGACCCTGTTAATATCCATGATTTCTCATGTGCACTATATTATGATATTTTCCACTAAGAAGCACCCTAAACATTGGTCTTGTCAGTGCCCTTTTCACGCGATCAAATCTCATCTGTGTGTGAGAAGAAAAGAGGGCCCTGATTTCTGATAAAACTAACCAAATTACGTTTCTTAAACCTCTCTGCATCGAGTTTATTCATTTACAAAAAGACTAGGGTCTCTTCTAGTGACTTTCTGCTCTATTATTGAGTCTTATTGTTGAACTAAGAATTTGTTGCTGATTGGTACGTCCCGCACTGGACTTCCACTATTAATTTTAATTAATTGGCAAGTGCTTTGTAGAAACAATGACTTTCAGTGACTTCGGTGGGCTTAATTCCTGACCTCTGATAAGATCAATGACCGAGATATTTCTGACCAGAAAGACTTCAAGCAGTTATTTTCAGAGATACTCTAGTATTTAGAAAGAGCCGGAAATCACAAGACTTTGGATTTGAGTGCAACATAACCACTTACAGGCTAGATGACCTCAGACTTCTTATTTCAACTTCTTGAAATTCAAGTTGCTTAACAATAAAATATCTTGATAATGCGTTTCTTAAAGAGATGCTTTTGTTGATTCTGTTGGACTGAATAAAAAAAGAAAATATATAAATCACATAACAATACTTGGTCTATAAAACATGCTCAAGTGAACTTAATTCCGATTTGATTTTTAATCTATTCAAACTTACTTGACAGGTACAAAACTCTGAATATGACGAATCCAAAACATGGGCCTTTAAATTTTCTGAAACGAGGTATAAATTATTAATAATACCTCTTCACTGATGAGAGAAAGCTAAGAGACATAAAATTACATTCTCTTAAAGCCATCAGTCACATGCTATTTCCAAGACCTGACTCATCACTTCTGTTGCTTCAGGAGACCAAATTAGCTAGTCTGATCCAGGAGTGTGATCAATTTACAACTATATAAACACATGAAGCTCCTAATTATAACAGGAATTTATTTAAAAGAAAGATTTCTTGAACAAGCATACAAAGCCTGCGTCCCCAGGTAGTATCAAACTCGGTCTAGAAGATAAATATTGCCTCATATTTTCAGGAAGATGTCCAAAACCACCTCTCTCCTCCTCCCCCTGTAGGCATTTCCTTTTCTCATTATCTTTCTTACAGGGAAATTGGAGTGCACAGTCCAGTGAGTCATCACTTGATCAAATATGGCACCAGCTGTGAGGAAGCTCAGGAGAGCATTTTCAACAGGGATATGGTTGGACCGTACCATCCTATGAGGCCAAGAGAGCTGAGTAATGGGATATCCAGGCTCCCAACAACACAGAATAGGGTTTGAGGGGAAATGAACAGTTTGTTACCACAGAGAAGGAGGGACCAAAGGATTCTGCTGCTGTCAGAGGCAAGAAACTGCATTCCTGGGCATGGAGCATGCTAACTTTAGCCACCCTGTAACTGAGTCTCATGCCTCCCACACCTGTCCTCATTTGCCCCAAATAGGCTTTCTCATTGATTCCCCCCCCCACACACACACACACACTTTATTTACCACAATAATGTCCATCAGTCCTTCACCTTCCACTTCTATTCAGCAGAGGTCAGCTGCAGAGAATAAGACAGACAAACACAAAAGAACTGCCCAAGCTTTAAGATGTTCTGGGCAACCACAAGTGAGCAGACAGGCTGACCATTTATTCAAGACATACTTCTCTCCCACTGTTTAAGCTGACAGAGTCATTAGGACAGTTGTAAGGATATTAAAATCCGATGGGTACAGTAAGAACAGGAACTGGTGTCTTCCACGTAGCAAATCAGCGGTCACTCAAAAAGGTATAGTCTCCACTATTTCCTGTTCTATTTTTGTCTATGCTGCTCTCTACATCTAAAAGGCATTAACTTTTTTTTATTGTATCCTTTCCTGGACATACTTTTGCTACCTGATGACATATTCTAAGACCTAACCTGCTTTTCCCCGGGGGTCTATTCAGGCCTTGTGGTATTTGTTAGGGGATGATATCCCTCAGGTCCTAGCTCCAAACTTCAATTTCTCAAGAAAAATGGGAAAACAAACCAAAACAACTTGGACATTTAAACCAATTCCAATTTGAGTTTGGAAAATCCCTTTTAACACAAGGAGAACTGAAGACTGTGAGACAAGGTGAAGATGAGGGTGAGAAAATGATAGAAGTTGTGGTTCACTTACATTAATAAACAGCTCATTTGCCTACATGTTCTTAGGGCCACTATTCCCTAAAACAATTCTGCATTGAGAGTAGATTTATAAAATAGTGAATTGGGTTATAGCTAGAAGAATTCAAACATAGTGGTCAGCCTGACGAGCTATATGACAAAATCAAATTTAGGTTTTATTCTTATGAACACTTGGAAATCTGAGGATGAGCAAACATAACAAGTGGCAGAATGGTGCAGAGGTGCAGATTTTGTCAGAAAGGTAAAAGGTAAAGGTAAAGGCCCTCCCGTTGATCGTCGATTTGCTCGAGCGGGCCCAGTAACGTCTCCATTGGAGACTGTGTTGTTACTATGTCTGGCATATCGAATACTCTCGGTAGCTTGCCGGGCTCTCCGAGAGCGGCGGAGGAATCGAACTCGGGTCGGCCATGTTGGCCGCTTGTAAGGCGAATGCCCTACCGCTGTGCTATCGCTCCAGCCCTTTGTCAGAAATGAAGATCAAATATTTCTATGAGTTAAAGGATCCAGACAGCTGGTCACATCAAGTTCACATTAGCAAATGACCTAAATTTTTACATGAGTGACAATTTCTAAGATTCACATTATTCAACTACCCTACTATATTTGGAATTTGTAATATACATTGTAATAGTTGGAACCTATCATTTCATCTTATTATTATGCTAAAATATCATATTATAATATTTGGCACTTAGGAGTATGTGTGAAATGAATGAATGCACTTGTATTCATGTACATTGATATTTGTGCAAATGTATTTGTGCAAGTGTATATAGAAGTAACTGTGCATATAAACATTTATATGTGTATGGCTTATTTTTCTATATCTAGGTATGTAGATTGGAGAGAGAACTATATATGTGATCTTACAGACAAAAGGAACTGATAGGGGCTGGAGCAATAGTACAGCGGGTAGGGCGTTTGTCTTGCACGCGACCGACCTGGGTTCGATTCCCAGCATCCCATATGGTCCCCGGAGCACCACCAGGAGGAATTCCTGAGTGCAGCGCCAGGAGTTACCCCTGTGCATTGCCGGGTGTGACCCAAAAGCCAAAAAAAAAAAAAAGAACTGATAGTGGCTTACTATCAGGACTTCTCTTACTGAAGAATTCTCCTTTAGCTAGGATTAAACCCTACTGACCATCAATATCAGCCTTTCCGTAACAAAGAAACTAATACTGATTTCCTAAGTCTTATAAAGAGATATTCTGAAACCTTGTTTATACATCCTTGTATAGCTCTTTACTCTTCTCTCAAGCTGAGAGGATAATTTAATTATTGGACTGCATGCGATAAGGTTAGCTGTCTTTCACCCTTACCCCAAAGGTATTTGCACTCTAACAGGTGAAAACCAAGTTTTGTTTGTTTTGTTTTATTTTTCACACTGCTGAATTGAGCACAGTAAAATGTAGAGGCTTGTCTCCTCTTGCTTCAGGGTTGCAGTTAAATAGTTAAACTGATAATAAAAGATAAAAGTTTTCTTGAAAAAGAAATAAATCCCTAACTATGAAAGAAGAGAAAATGGGCTTCATAACATCTTTGAAGATAAATAGTATACAGACACATTTTTTGAAGGAAAACATGCAAAAGACATTCTGCAGAGGGGAGGTCCCTTCAGATTTAAGAAGTTACTTTAAAATTACTATTCCCTATATCTCAAAGTATCAATAAAATATAAGAAAGTTAGGAGATCTTCTATAAAATTCGATTTTATTTCATTTAAAAGTTTTCTTCCTGTATATCCTTCTGAAAGAAATAACTTGAGGATCCATTCCAACCAAGTATGAAATCCAAGGAAAAAGGAAAAAAAGCCTATTGCTCTACAACTTATAATCCTTGAGAGTGACTCAAAAGTCCAACAAAAATTAATCACAGGCTGACAGCAACAAAAACTTATAATCTTTGGAGAATTGCTCCAAATATGACAAGACACCCAGTGGACTGCAAACTTTCCAAGCAAGAGAAAAGAATTGAGCTCATCCAATGCATAGGATGAACAAGAAACTGCAATGTCCTGACCATACAGGAGAAAAGAATATATTTCTTCTCTTAGTATTTAGAAACTTCAGGCGAAGAAAGGCCATTTTTAAAAAGTTGTAGTCTTGGGGCTGGAGCGATAGCACAGCGGGTAGGACATTTGCCTTGCAAGTGGTCCACCAGGGTCCGATTCCCAGCATCCCATATGGTCCCCCGAGCACCGCCAGGTGAAATTACTCAGTGCTTGAGCCAGGAGTAACCCCATGCATCGCCAGGTATGACCCAAAAAGAAAATAAATAAATAAATAAAAATTAAAAAAATAAAAAGTTGTAGTCTAAGTATGAGAATATCAAAATGTGACATTTTGAAATACCTAGAAGAATCTCAGTAAAGGGTATTTGACCTCATCTTTGATATAAACATAAGACTGTGACTTTTTTTTTTAACTTAGAGTAAACATGTACTGAAGAGATAATACAGTGGTTCAAGAACTTTCATGCGGCCTAAAGCAGGTTCCATCCCCAGGATCCCGTATGTTCCGCCAAACCCTGCCAGAAATGATTCCTGAGCTCAGAGCCAGGAGCAAGCCCTAAGCACAGCTTAGACCCCAAACAAATAAATATAGTGAACAGTATTGATACAAGCATAAGAATGTAAACAGCTCTCAAAATAAACTTCAACTTTGAGTACATACTCACCAACAAAGTAGGAGTTTCTAGAGAAAAAAAAAATCTCGTTTGCATATAAAAGGGACCTGCCAAGCAATTGTTACCCAATAAGAACTAATTTTCCTTTTGGTCATCAAACTTTCCCCTAAATTAATTCTCATCTTTGGATGTTAAATTAAAACAACCTTTTTTTTTTTTTTTTTTTGCTTTTTGCTTTATTGGGTCACACCCGGCGATGCTCAGGGGTTACTCCTGGTTCTGCACTCAGGAATCATTCCTGGGGGTGCTCGGGGGACCATATGGGATGCTGGGAATCGAACCCGGGTCAGTCGCATGCAAGGCAAACACCCTACCTGCTGTGTATCGCTCCAGCCCCTACACTATATATTTTTTTTAACGTAGGAGTACTGCTATTTATTCAGCCACTGATTAGCTGATTGAATTGGGCATGAAGTCCACCTTACTTTTTAAAAACAACTTTTTAATTACAAATTCAGTAACTTAAATTTGGATATACACTGCAATTTAGACATGAGAGTACATGTTCAATATTGTTATCTAATGGAATAACAAGTGTAAAAGGGCACCTTAGCCAGGGAAAGACTAAGCATTGCTAAAAGGCCCCAGAGAACCTTTTGTCCTCTCCTTAATGTAGTGTGCTGGTACAATCTAAGCCCTCTGATTATGCTCTGTCCTCTGAATTCTGCTGGCAAAAATGCAGTTGCATTCTTGTGATCCCAAGTGCTTCTGGAATGAAACTCAGCCAACCCTTCTCAATGCCCAGAATGTTCTGTGCTCTGCCAGGACGAATGATGGATGAAACCTCCCTTCCCTTCCCTCTCCCAGACTCCCCAGGAGCAGAGGCAAGTGGGGTCAACCTGTCGTACCAGAATGGACGCCTCCTTCTAAAATTTTAAAATTCATTCTAACTCAATGAATAAGGATGAATTATAACTACTCGGAAAATAAAGAATGAATAATTCTTCAACAGCATGTGAATGTAATCACCCTAGCCTAGGTATACACTTAAGCAACAGCTGACTCAGTTGGTGAGGGCTGCAGAATCCAGCAGGAGACGAAGGTGATGCTAAAGCAGAGCCAGAGAACACTCTTCTGTGACTAGTGAGATGTGCTGATTTCCTGCCCTACAGATGAGAGGCCACTTGCCAACACACACTGGGAAGCCAGAACGTACAAATGTCAGCACAGTGGGATTCCAGGGTTGTCGAGAGGTCGGGAGGAAGAGCAGCCTCGTGTTACAGAAAGAGCATGTTCCTCACTACTCATGAGGCACTTGGCTCCACACTGACTCCACAAGTTACTGGATCCAAGGCCGAGGCAGTCTCAGATGCTTCCCGAGCTTCAACTCTCAAAGCCGTAAGAATGATTCTATCCGCCTCTCATTCGATCTTACATTTAGGATGCTGAGGTGTTTCTTGTTGACTCCTGTCTTTCCTGATTGCAAAGGCGTCTTGTATCACACAATTTCCTCAGAATTTGTTCTAAAGAAGTGGCACTGTCACTGTCACTGTCCTCCTGTTGTTCATCGGTTTGCTCAAGCGCGCCCAGTAACATCTCCATTGTGAGACTTCTTGTTACTGTGTTTGGCATATTGAATACTCTCGTAGCTTGCCAGCCTCTCCAAGAGGAGCGGAGGAATCGAACCCGGCTCGGCCATCCCGGCTGCTTGCAAGGCAAATGCCCTACCGCTGTGCTATCAAGTGAGTCCCTTCTAAATACTAGTTTCACCAAGAAAGAAAGAAGACCAGCAAGTTACTCCCTCTTCCCTTTCCTCTTTGATCTTATGGTTCAGCCTTAACAACAACAACGACAACAAAATGTGTCTGGCCTTTATGGTCCTATGTAAATGCTCAGAAAAATGTTAGTCTCCTTGCTGGACAACATGGGTTCAAGTGACATTTTTGTATTAATATAATATTAATATAAGACAGTATGTTTCAGGGGTATGGTGCTATACTTCATGTCCTCTAGCAAAGAGTGTGGTTTTTGTTTTGTTTTGTGTTTGCTTGGGCCACACCCAGAAGTGCTCAGAGATTGTTTCAAGTGGGGCTAGGTGACCATGAGGTACCAAGAACTGAATTCAGGGTTGCTACAGGCAAAGTGTGTGCTCCAGCCCTTTGAACTATTTCTTATTCTCAAAAAAGGCATCTTTAATTTGATTTTTTTACAGTCTAGAGCTTATTTTTGTATTATGAAAAGTACACGTAGAATTCATTTTAAAATTATAAAAAGGGGTTAGGCACCAAAATTGTAAGAAAGTTGAGTAAATATCTAAGACAGTTGATTATACTGCAGGGTCCAATGGCATTTCTAATGCCAAGCATAAATACAAGTCTAAAAACAAACATTTTTAAAAAGAGCAAGTATCCACTCATGTCTTCCTGGCCAGAGTAGACTTGGCCTCTTCACTCTTCTGAACACAGTTCCCCTCCTGCTTGGGCTTGGGAGCTGTTCCGAGGAAGCGTTACATCTGTCTGTGTCTATAAAGTGCTGGAAATACAGAGCCTTTCTGGTATAAACTTCTCTCTGAACTTAAAAATCCACCTTTGAAATTTGTTCCTTACAAATGTTTTATGTCAACCTTACTATGATTAAGATGAAAGGAAAATAATTTTTTCTACCAATGAGTCTCATCCTCTGTGTGAAGTTTTTAGTGAAAGAAAGGAAAAAAGAAAGAAGGAAGGTAGGGAGGAAGGAAGGAAGGAAGGAAGGAAGGAAGGAAGGGAGGGAGGGAGGGAGGGAGGGAGGGAGGGAGGGAGGGAGGGAGGGGAAGGGAAGGGAAGGGAAGGGAAAGGAAGGGAAGGGAAGGGAAGGGAAGGGAAGGGAAGGGAAGGGAAGGGAAGGGAAGGGAAGGGAAGGGAAGGGAAGGGAAGGGAAGGGAAGGGAAGGGAAGGGAAGGGAAGGGAAGGGAAGGGAAGGGAGAAGAGAGAAAGAAAGATAAAAGGAGAGAAAGAGAAAGAACAGAAGGAAGGAGAAAAAGAGAAAAAGATAAAAGAGAGAAAGAAAGAGAGTGAAAAAGAGAAAGAAGGAAAGAAAGAAAAGTATTCACTTTCTGGAGATCTCTCAAATCATCATTTTACTTTTCCTTCTTCTTTAAACGTCATGATCAAGAATTATTTGCTGGCAGTTCATCCTGGAGAGCTCAGATCATCCGTCCATTTAATGTCACTTCACTTTACTCCTTGTGCCAGTTAACAAGGTTCAGTGAGAACACACCACGGCCGTGACTACCAGGCCAGTTGGCTGTCTGCTTTTTCACAGCCCACAGCACGTCAAGGATTTCAAAAGGAGACAGCAGTTCTCCCATCCACAAAGATTGTTCAGGCTTGATTCCCTAAAGAACAAATAGGGTTCAGCCAGAAAGCTAAAGTCTGAAAATAAATCAACCATATTTGTTTACATAAATAATCCAACATCTCCAAGATTCTACTAATCGGGATACAAAATCAGGTCAAATGAATATACTCAGTCTCTCAATGAATATACTCAGTCTCTCGTCATTTTCACAGACACTATCAATTCCTCCACCACCTTTTAATATTTTCTCCCCATCCTAGAATTCTTAGAGGCTTCCAGAAATATTTTATAGTATTTGGATTCTTCTCAGACTAGTTCTCTCACATAGGTTACTGCCAGACTTTTTCAGACTATTATCCACACCCGACTATCACCTGAGGTCAGCCCACTGTATGCCCAGTTATACTTGCTCTATTTTAAACCAGATACCTCCTTAGGGTGATGCTATTCCTAATGCTTCCGTTGATGTCGACTTTTGACAGATCAACCAAGTACTATCATAGAGGTTGCATATGCATACTGTAGTTTATGTGATAGACGATCCCTAGAATTGTACAGTGTAGAAACTATACCACCATTTATGATAACCCTAGCATTAATCCAAGTTTTTAGTGCTTACTTCTTACTCTTTGAAAAGAAGACTAATTCCACTGATTAATTTGCACTTCATAGTTATATGTTTGGTAGAATTCAGGGTAAAAAATGTGTTTATCCCAAGAATAGCTGAGATCAGCACCAGGAGGATTACTCCATAACTTAGAGGCCAGCCGGGTATCCTAGAGGAAAGGGCAGTTCAGATAGAGAAGGAAGCACCAAATAAAGGATGTTTGGAGGATCCTCCCAGGACGGGAGATGCATGTCGAAAGTAGACTATGGACTGAACATGTTTGCCACTCAATGCCTCTTTTGCAGACCACAACACCCAAAAGGAGAGAGAGAACACAGGGGATTGCCCTGCCACAGAGACAGGGGGGGATGGGGGGATGGGGGTGGGAGGGATATTATCCATGGTGGTGGAAAATGGGCACTGGTGGAGGGATGGGTATCTGATCATTGTATAATTGAAACCAAAGCACAAAAAATTGTAAATCTACAACTTTAAAAAAAAATAAAATAAAGGGAAAAAAATGTGTTTATGCTTATACCTTTCAAATCCACGTGATGTAAATAATATTAGCATTGGCATGGAGCCTGGGTGAAAGAAAATACAAATAAGACACACTATACCCAGACTGACCCCCCCCCCCCCCCGCCATCTCACTCTTCTCTATACCCTTTGGTGAAGTATAGATTAGTATGTCATATTTTGTCTTCCATTGTACCCTTTGAATACTTCCTGGGAAGTCTATATATCTTTGGGCTGGAGTTCTGTCTTGGATTTTTCTCTGGATACTTCTCTGCTCCATATATCAAATAGACAGGTGAAGTTTGGTTAAAGGTTAGGATCACCAGCTACATTAGTCTTCCCTTGAGAGTCCTGTAGGATACCATGTTACATAAAGTAAAGTAAAGTAAAGGCCCTCCCCTTGATCATCGATTTGCTCGAGCGGGGCCCAGTAACGTCTCCATTGGAGACTTTGTTGTTACTGTGTTTGGCATATCGAATACGTCACGGGGAGCTTGCCAGACTTATGTCTTCTTTCAGATGAAGGGCTAGACACATGGTCAAAGGCAAAAACAATCAATCTAACTCACTGTACAGGACTATGGCAAAAGACACACACAAAAGCGCACCCGCGCACGTGCACGCGCACACACACACACACACACACATACAAAATGATTCATGTTCTCTACAGACACGCTATCCTGAGCATGCCAAATCTCCTTTCAAAGTCACAAAGAAATGGTTAGATACACAAACAATTAAACACTATTATCTCAACAAAATGTTTTCTTTTGGTCTTTTCTAGCAAGAGTTTGGGTTATTCAGACTTACTGTATCATATAGTATTTGTTAGTTGTAGTAACAGAAAATGGGCCCAGACAATTTAGCTAGAAAAAAAAATTATTCAAAAGACATTGGTAGCTCAAGAAACCGACAAAAGGGCTGAAATTTTGGGGGTATTATTGGAATGGGGGTGGATTGAATTCCCCACAATCGCACACCACTAGAAAAACGCAGCAGCCCCTAAACACTCATTATCTTGCCATCAGAGAAACAGCCCAAAGAATACAACAACCATCTCCAAAAGAATATAACGCCACTGAATCTTCCCCGGAAGACTGGTCCAGCCTAAGAGCTCTGAGGCCTTCTTGGAATGGGGATGAGCAGATTCTCTTCTCAGCCTTATAATCACACCTTCTAACACAGAAATGGCTCCGCTCCACAACTGACCCTCATCAAACGGCCAAGACACCAAACCGTTCTGGATCTACAGCTTCTAAACTATGTATGTAGCTCTCAAAATATTGTATGTAGCATCTCAAAAATATTTAGTACCCTCAGACCAGTAGGATCACACAAATCTGTTGGGAAAGTTGCACAGAAGACCCCCAAGTTCAATGAGCGTAAACAATAACACAGAAGGCTCGACTAGCACTAATCAGCACTGTAGACCCTCAGACAATGGTTTTAGTAATATCATTGTGAGTTATAAAAATTATCACAAATTGACTCATTGACCTCAGTTAGGATAATTCTATTTGCTTTTGCATTGTGAAAAATAACATGAAGTAACTCTGTTTGTGTCTGCAAGGGAGCAGACTGGTGTGGTTGTTGAGAAACTGGGGACAATGTGGAGGGAAAGGCACACTAGTAGTGGGATTGGTATTGAAGTACTGAATGCCTGAAACAACTGTCTTGTTAACAACTTGGTAAATAGCAGTGTTATAATAAAAAAGAATGAAGTAAATGACTACCAATTTTTTTAAATTAAATTAAAAGGGATACAGACCCTCCAGAGACCGGGTATCTAAGGGATTCATTCTCAAAATTAGTAAGTAAGTAAGTAAAAGTAAAGGCCCTCCCGTTGATCATCGATTTGCTTGAGCGGGCCCAGTAACGTCTCCATTGGAGACTTTGTTGTTACTGTGTCTGGCATGTCGAATACTCTCGGTAGCTTGCCGGGCTCTCCGAGAGGGGCGGAGGAATCGAACTTGGGTCGGCCATGTTGGTTGCGTGCAAGGCAAAGACCCTACCGCTGTGCTATCGCTCCAGCCCTCTAATAGCACAGTGGGTAGGGCGTTTGCCTTACAAGCGGCCAACATGGCTGACCCGAGTTCGATTCCTCTGCCCCTCTCGGAGAGCCCGGCAAGCTACCGAGAGTATTCGATATGCCAGACACAGTAACAACAAAGTCTCCAATGGAGACGTTACTGGGCCCACTCGAGCAAATCGACGATCAACGGGAGGGCCTCAAAATTAAACTTCTTTTTTTTTAAATTTATTTATTTATTGAATCACTGTGGGAAAAGTTGCAAACCTTTCAGGTTTAAGTCTCGGTCATGCAATTATCAAACACATTTCCCTTGACCAATACTTATTTTTCACCACGAAGAACCCCAATAACACCCCCAACCCTCCCAATGCCTGTGAGGTAGATAATTTCTAGTTAACACTCTATCTACTTTTATTAGATTCATTGTTTTGACAAAAGATGCACCATCATATCTAGAGTTTACACCCCCAAATCAGACATGCTGAAAAGGCATTGTGAAATAATTTGTTTTCTACAGCTGGTTACAAGAACAAATGATGTTGGATTTCTGGTATTTTACTTATTAAGCCTGGAAGTACTTCTGCTGAGAGTCAGATAATTATGAGATTGGTTTTTGTGCTCTGGAGCCATGGCTGTGCTGGAGAGCCGCTCGTGGGGGGCAACTCGTGACCTCGTTAGGGAGTGAAGGACGAGCCGGGAATGCCCCCCTTCCCATGAGGTTTCAGTCGCCCTGTCCCGACCGGCTCATACCTGGCTTTCCATAAGGCTCTGAAGCGGCTGCCATCTTTCTTTCCAGAGGGAAAAAGGTGGAAGGAAGCAACACCCTTTCCCCGCCCAGACCAAAATAGAGAATTAGACCAAACACGTTATCAGCCATAAAGAACTAACGAGACAACCCTCTGCAAAGTATGCATCTGAAAATTCAAGCATCATAGCACAAACAGAAACTCGGATTCCAAATCTTTGTCATATTTCCTTTCCTAGAGGTCTGATAAAAATAGCATCAATGTTCTTGACCTGATTTATCTCCCTCCTATGAGTTATGCTTAAAGGTAACATGCAAATGTATAATTAACAACATTAGTAACTTTAAATTCACCCAGGATGCTATTAGTCTTGAGGCAAAGTTTCTTCATAGTTCTATCTAGGAAACTGATATTTACTGGGAATCCCAAAGGCCTAGCCTGTCCCCCAAGTTCTCTGAAATTAAATTTTGATCATTCCAGTGAGATCTGACTTTTCTCCCCTCAACAACTTTCCCTTCTCTTCCTCTTTTACTGCCCCCCATGTCTAAAGACATTGGAACTAGATTTTTCTTATAAGTGAAATCTGTTTAATTATGTAACGAAAATTCTTTTTTTTCTCTTTGTTCCTGTTTTTTTTTTATTAGTGAAACACCATGACATACAGTTGTAGACTTACAATTTTTTGTGCTTGGGTTTCAGTTATACGATGATCGAGTATCCATCCCACCACCAATGCCCATTCTCCACCCCTACCAAACTCAGTATCCCTCCCACACTCCCCCATCTCCCATCGCACCCTGACTCTGTGGCAGGGCACTCCCTTTTGTTCTCTCCTTTTGGGTGCTATGGTTTGCAGAAGAGGCATTGGGTGGCAATCATCTTCGGTCTAGGGTCTACTTTCAGCATGCATCTCCCGTCCTGGTGGATCTTCCTAGCACCCTTTATTTGGTGCTCCCTTCTCCATCTGAGCTGCCTTTATCTCTAGAGTGTGTGGCTGGCCTCGAAGCCATGGAGCGAACCTCCTGGTGAACATCACAGCTGTTCTTGGGTGTTAGTCTCCTATTTTGTTACTTTATGTTACCCAAATGAATGCAATCTTTCTATGTCTACCCCTCTCTTTATAGAAATAATCATTTTACCTAATGACAAGTTATTAGAAATGCACTTCTTTCAAGTCTTTGTTCACTGAGAATTTCTCAGAAAACTTTTCTTTCCCTCGACTCTGATTCAAAATCACAAAATCTCCATCTATCTCACGCTTGCAAATGCACATGCGCGCGTGCATGTACAGCCACACGCACGCACACACACACACAAACACACAAAAGCACACATATACATTTCATGCTTAACAGGCTCCATAACACTCGTAGCCTTAAATAATAGTGTTTAATTATTTATGTATCTTATCATTTCTATGTTCTTTTTACACATACACACACAGACACACACACACACACACACACACAATGAAACCAGGATGTTTGCATTATTCAGTGTTTGTTAAATAGAATCCAAAAGTAGTATCTAACCACATAGGCATTCAATATTATTGTGAACACTGAAGTCTTTTATGAACATTCAAGAATTTTGCATAAATGGGAACCAAGGCAGAAGATCAGGGGACCAAGTGCTAGGACAAGGGTATTAAAGAAAAAACCCAAAAGCCTTACCAATCACTCTACTTATCTAAAAGAACATTGTCTGGCAATGCTACAGATTCCAAACTTCATCCATAATTCAAGTGTTTATGCTTACCCTCTCTGATTCTCTGGAAAGATTTCAAAAAGTTGTAGATTGGGCTGGAGAGATAGTACAGCAGAGAGGGCACTTTCCTTGCATGAGGCTGACCTGGGTTAGATCCTTAGCACCTCATATTGTTTCCTAAGTTCTCCCAGAAGTGATCCCTGAGCTAAGCCAGGAATTAAGTCCTGAGCACTTTGGAGTGTGGGCCACTGAAAAAAAAACTAACTAAATTGAATATACTCTTCTATATATTCTCAAAGACAAATGTTGAAGTTCAGAAAATAACTTTGACATAGAAGGACTGCACTCATTTGTGGAGTATAAAACAACATAACATGAGGCTGACTCCTAAAGATAGTAGATACATGGGACAAGAAGATTGCTCCATAGCTAGAAGCCTGCCATTTGAGCCAAGCTGGAATAGAGAAGGGATCACTAAGAAAAAGATGGCTGGAGGAATTGGTCGGGATGGGAGATGTATGCTGAAAGTAGATAAAGGACCAAACATGATAACCTCTCTGTGTCTGAATTGCAAACCATAATGCCCCAAAGTAGAGAGAGATTATGGGGAATCAGGTCTGCCATGGAGGCAGGGGGAGGGTGGGATAGGGGGGTTATACCGGGGATATTGGTGGTGGGGAATGTGCCCTGGTGGAGGGATGGGTGTTTGATCATTGTGTGATTGTAACCCAAACATGAAAGCTTGTAACGATCTCATGGTGATTCAATAAAAATTTTTTTAAATAAAGAAAAGAAAAGAAGTTTAAAACTACATAAGAACAGGACACCCCTCCAGAGGTAGCAGCCAGTGGTGATGGCTGCTACCTCTGGAGAAAGAGCAACAAGAAGTACTTGTTAGCTATTAGCTGGTATGGTATCTGTCTTTAAATACACACGAAGTTCATTAGATTGTAAATTCTGCAAATGCTTGGATTAGTAAATTTTAGATGTTGCATCCCATTTGTGATAATATCTTAAAGTTGAATTTTTAAAATAGCATACAATGTCAAACTTCACATTTAAGAAAATAAGTTATAAATCTAGTATGCAATGCAATTGTTTGCAACATACTGAAATGAAAGCAGCACCTCTAAAAATGAGTTTATAATAAGATTCCAATTTTTTAAACAAAATAAGGCACCAGATTAATCCATTCATTTCCCATTTAATGCAGTGTATTTTTTTTTTGGTATTTTTTTAAAATTTTTATTAGTGAAACACCATGAGGTACAGTTGTAGATTTACAATTTTTTGTGCTTGGGTTTCGATTATACAATGATCAAATACCCATCCCTCCACCAGTGCCCATTTCCCACCACCACAGATCCCAGTATCCCTCCCACCCCCATCCTCCCATCCCACCCTGCCTCTGTGGCAGGACATTCTCTTTTGTTCTCTCTCTCCTTTGGGGTGTTGTGGTCAATGCAGTGTATTTTTAAAAATATCATCAGAGCTTCAGATAGATGAGAAGAAAGGCAAAAGGCCTACCGAGTAGAAATCCATTCTAAACTGTAAGAAGGAGCTGAAGAACGAGTATCATAAGGGTGAAGCTTTTCACAAGAGCGTAGCTCAAAGCTGTCTGACTTTCTAGATTTTCCCTGGAAACTCTGGGACCCTGCAAATCCCTGAAAGTTCACAGGGAAAGTGAGAAAAGTCCTAATTTTCTCTCAGTTAGTATGTACCACCCAGGTGAGACGAGAAGCTCTGTAAATCACTCACTGTTTTTATTTTACCCCTGCTGGGCATCTTGTGGGCCTTCCTGAGTTTGTTATACTCTGAAATATGGAGCATTAATGACCTTTTAGAAAGTGGCAACACATGTCAGGAGGTGGCTACTTGCTCTGCTCACCGTAAAAAGAAGGGTGTTAATAGACTCCAAAGGGGGTCCTCGGTATGGAAAAGAGTACTTCAAGTCTTTATTAACTGACTGCTATCTTGTAGGGAGATCCAAAGTGGTAAGCCCTCAATTTAGAAAAAGGCTACATTCAAGAACAAGGGAAAGAAGGCACTAATGGGGTCCTTTTACAATTCGAATTAGACGTCTGACCTTGTAAAACCTGATTAACTATTGTGTTTTCGTCTCCCCCTGTTGACAATTGGTTTGTTAAGTGGCTTCTCTTTATAGCAAAATGAGTGTCACAGAGGGTGCTGCTGGAAGCCTGTCTTTGCAATTTCCAGTATGTGGCAGATCCCTCCCAACTGATAAAATTATTCAGAAATAGAAACCAAAAACAGAAGACATTTGGGACTCTTAAAATTGTCTTTGCCATTCCTACGGCTACTGTCCAAGAGTTTTTCAAGCATTTTTTTTTTTTTTTGATGACAAAGGTAATAAGATTGGGTTTGGGAAATTTTTTTTGGTGGATTTTTTTTCCTTCCTACCTCAGAACAGTATTGCAGATTATGTCTGACTTGATTAACAATTAACTCCGAATGGCTAAGCTACCACATTAGTATAGCAACAATACAGCTGAGTTGGCCTTACCTCTGAACATAACTGTTTGGGAAATGGCCTATCAGATATTCAGTGGATTCATTGAGTACTTTCCAGCATGTGCCTTCACTCCGGGATAATTTCAGAGAAAAGAACGCCCCTGCCAACGGCACTTACTCTTTCTGTTCCTCTCTCTGCAACCCTATTGATACACTTAATCTTGAACTAAGCTTTCTCACTAACGGTCTAATTGTTTACTTGGAAGTTGTTTCACCAGTGAATTCCAGTCGGAACCAGAACCTGAAGCACTAAAATTCCCTGGGAAAAAAACTAGTCTCTTGCTTTGTCTGGTTGAGACTGGAAACAGTAATAGTAGATACCCTGCCAGAGTCTGTTCTCATGACATTTGTAAACCAAATTTGTGTTGCCCTCAGTCCAGAAGAGTTCTGAGCCCCATTATGTTATGGGAATGTAATGTTGCTTGAATTGTAAATAGAAGAACTTTGATAAGTTTTAGATGCATGGGCTGGAGTGATAGCACAGCCGTAGGGCATTTGCCTTGTGTGCAGCAGGCCTGGCCGAGCCGGGTTCGATTCCTCCACCCCTCTCGGAGAGCCTGGCAAGCTATCAGAGTATCTCGCAAGCACGGCAGAGCCTGGCAAGCTACCCGTGACATATTCGATATGCCTAACACAGTAATAACAAGTCTTAAAATGGAGACGTTACTGAGCCCGCTCGAGCAAATTGATGAACAACGGGAGGACAGTTGTTTTGTTTGGGCATGCAGTCATGTTTGTTTGGGTGCTTGGGGTTTATGCTCAGGGATCGCTACTGGAAGTGTTCGTGGGAACACATACAGAGCTGAGGATTGAACCTGGGTCGGCCACATGCAAGTCAAGTTCCTTACCTATAGTACTGTCTCTCCAGCCCTACAGTTCTTCATTTAGACATAAAATATCATATTTGAGTTCAATGAGGAAAAAAATGGATGTTCAGTTAGCCTTGAAGTAGAGAAGGAGTCACAAAGGACCTCACTAAGATTCAAAAGAAGAAGTAGCATGTTATCTAAAATGACCCAAGGATGCAAACAAGAAAGCAAAAGATTCTTCCTTGTTGTTAAGAATTAGATGAATATTTAATCACTTCACTTTCATATTGATAAGAGGGGAAGAATAGTCATAAAAAGGAAATGAGATGTCCTGGGAAATCCAAAACAGGTCACTTGGGCTTTCTGAACCTTAGTTTCCAAAAATAATTTGAAAAAAATGGAGGGTCGGAGAGATAGTACAGCCAATAGGGCAATCAATAGGGCGCTTGCCTTGCCAGTAGCCAACCTGTTTCAATCCCTGGCATTTCATATAGTTCCCCCAAGCACCGCCAGGAGAAATCCTGGAGCAAAGAACTAGGACTAAGCCCTGAGCACAGCAGGGGTGGTACCAAAACCAAAGACTAATTAAATTTATGAAAAGAAATGAAGAAGGACTCATTTAAATGAAAAGAAAGAGCCAGGGATATGAATGAAGTGATAGAGTACATGCTTTGCATGTCTGAGACTTGGAATCAGATCCCCAGCACTATATGGCCCCCTGGACTCCAAAGAATTGAAGAAGTACATCCTACTAAATGGGATATCATATATTTGAAAGAAGCTAATGTCCAAGGTACATAAAGAACTCACAAAAGTTGGCAGTGAAAAAAGTTTTAAAGGGCACAAGATCTAAATAGACACTTTATTAATGAAGACATGCAGATGGCCATCAAGGACATGGAAAACTGCTCTTTATCAACAGAAAAATTTAAATCATAACCACCACGAGACATCACCTCACACCTTTGAAAATAACAGCAAAAAAGATCAGATACAGGTAGACTAAAGTAATGAAAATCCCAAAGCAAGAGAGAAATGGAGAGGAAGAAGAGTTTGAAACTCACATAGTGTCAAGTGTCAGGGCCAGGGCCTTGGGCCCCTCTGTGGTTAGGTATCTGAAAATATATAGATTATATCCAACCATAAGCATGGTATCCAAACTGCGATCGTTAAACTGAAAATGTAGCTGTCAAAGAGTCAAAGAACTGGGAAGATGGAGAGGATATGGGGTAAGCAGTGGAGGGAAGGATACAAGGTGTGGTGGAATTGGAAGGAGGAGTCTATAAGCCTGTAGGATCTCTATAAGCCAATTGTAAACAACTATATAAATAAAGATGCCTGAAAAATTTGGGAGACAGCTGGTTTGGGAGGTGGAGGGGAGTGCATCGGACCACATCCAACTGCGCCCTGGAATTACTCTTGGCCCAGCACTCAAAGATCACTTCTGGTGGGTGTGATCTTTGGATTCCAAAGGAACCCATAGGAACCATATGGGATGTTGAAGATGAAATGCAGGTTGGCTGCATAAGAACTGCATCCTACCGGCTGTACTATCGCATCAGCTCCTTAAAAAAATGGTTTTTTTTGGTTCAGAAACAAGAAGTACTGGCAGAGGTATGGAAAAAATTTAAACCCTCTTATACTGTTGGCGACAATGTAAATTGTTCCAGCCTCTATCAAAAAAAATATGGAATATTCTCAAAATATTAAAAGTAACTCTTGTATATGGTTTAGCAATTCCATTTCGAGGCATCTATCTGAAGATACAAAAACACTAATTTGGAAAGATATATGTACACCTGTGGTCACTGCAGTACTATTTACCATTGTACCATTTACCACGCTACCATTTACCATTTGCAACAATATGATTAGAACTTCATTTGATCACTTGATCACTTGACTTCGCATTACTCATCGATTTGCTCGAGCAGGCACTGGTAATGTCTCCATTCGTCCCTGTCGCATGCTAGTGTAGCCCAACATCATCTGTTCGTTCTAAGAACATGATGAGCCTCAAACTGATCTTTCAGGTTCTTGACAAAGTCTGACCATCTTGTAGGTGGGTGGCCACGTGGTCTTTTGACATCCTGTGGAATCCAGTTGGTAACGGCTCTAGTCCAGCAGCTATCTCCAAATCTCATTACGTGTTCAGCCCATCTGATTTTTTGACACCTTGGCAAGCGAGACAGCATCCCTGATTCTTGACAGTCGACAGAGGTCGGAACTCCAGATTCTTTCTCTCATTTGAGTGAAGCGTGATACTCCAAGCATAACTCTTTCGATCCCTCTTTGGGAGACCCGAATAGTGTTCATGATTAGAACTAGAGAAGTTAATACTAGATAAATAATTCAGCAGGGAAAAGATTGATTTACTCATTTAAGGAAAATAAAGAATTAAAAAAACAGGAACAGAAAAAGCTGACAACAACAACAAAAAATCCCTGAATTCTCAGTGCAGGCTTGAGGTTACTGCAGGAGAAGAAGAGAGGAAGATAGTGGAAGTTTAATGGACAGTGGTGATTGGTACTTTGATGGCAAGCACAGAGAGGTGACACACATTTCAAGAGGTGTGAAATTATACTCCTAAAACTTATACAGTCTTGTAAAGCAATATTATTACCTCAATAAAAAATAAATTAATCAAATAACATAAAATTTTATTATATTAATTGGCAAATAATAAAATTAAATAGCAATAAATTTTCAAGAAAACTAAGTAAAATATTCATAATCCTAAATGCTGCAGATGGAAAGCAAAATAGGGCAGTGTTGGAGAAAAAAATCAAAGGATTAAGGCACATCCCTTGCATGTAGTAGACCTCAAATCTGACCCTCGGTATCACATGCCCCAAATCCACTAATAACCACTAGCCCAGAGGGCCCCAAGCACTACCAGTAGCCCTGCAGGCTCCAAAAGTTGTGGGCTTGAGCAACATTGAACAATCACACCTCGAGAGCAAAAGCTGAGTATCCAGGAGTGGCCCTAAGGCCCCTGTTCACTGCATGGAAGTATAACCCCACCCCACCCCACACACACTATAATTTAACATCTGTACCTACTTTATCTTCATCACCACCAAAAGTCTAGTCATCATCACTCCATCTGCTTCACCGAATGAACTACCTAACCTCCTTCCCTTTCCCTCTCTTGTAAGCAGAATTTTGTTCTTACAATCTACTATGAAAATACTGGGGAAGATCTTGACAAAGTAGTCAAGAAAACTAACAACCACAAAATAAATGAAAGAAATTCATCTTTTTAATACTTTAGAGTTACGGTACCATCCCTGAACTATGCATGTTTGCATTTCCTAACACTAAATAGGATGAAACAAAAACAATTTTACTTTATAAAGCTATTATTTTAGGGTCAAGCAGAGAGTTCAAAGAATTAGAGCATGTACCTTACATGTGCAAGGTCCCAAGGTTGACAACATGGCCCCACAAATACCCACTGGATATGTCCCTGGTAGGCCCCAAGCACCACCATGCCCAAGCTCCAAATCATTAGGCCCCATTACCTGGCAAAGTACCTCTAAGAGTGACACCTGATACCTTATGCACTGCTGAGGAGGTGGTTCTCCTCCTCAAAAAAATATTTTTCTCCATATTAAATTCTCCATATTAAATCTCCATATTAAAAATTGATATATCTAAATACAGATGATAACAAAAAGAGAAAAGGCCTTCATGTGAATTAATAATACAAACTGCAAACAACTTTAACTTCATTGCAATTATGGTGCCATAGTATAGCTACTTGGACAAGATTGGCTGGAAGAATTGGACTGCTAGACAGTGCTAAAAGGAACAGACCCTAAATACATAACAAGTAGATGTCTTATGATTTGCCTTATGCTCCCAGAGAGTATGAGAATAGAGTGGCTGAAATATTACCCTAGAACATGCCACAGGGTTTGAAGTCAGAAAATTTGGAATGTGGTCTCAGTTCTAATATATACCACTACTGAGACCTTAAAAAAGTCAATAAATTTCTCCTGCCTTTTGTAACCTTATTTATAAAATAAGGATAATACCTGATGCATATGAAAAAGTGAAGAGATGAGTGCTGGAACATTGTATGACTGAAAACCAATCATGAACAACTTTATAATGGTTTCTCTCACAGGGATTCAATTTAAAAATAAATAAATTAATAGGTAAAGGTAAAGGTAAAGGCCCTCCCGTTGATCGTCGATTTGCTCGAGCGGGCCCAGTAACGCCCTACCCGCTGTGCTATCGCTCCAGCCCTGTCCATATTCATTTCTGCCGAAAGCCACTGGGTTCCAAGATTTGTTTCTGAGTCTCTGGGATCATGGCCGTTAGGCAGTTTAATTAGGAGCCAGAGAAGCCATTTGTGGGCGGCGACTCAGGGTCCCGTTGGGGTGGGAGAGAAAGGGCCAGCTCCACCCCCATCCCATGAGGCCCTGCATGTCTTGTCACTGTGGGCCCAAACCTGGCTGTCCAGTGGCCTCTGGAGGATGGTGGCTACTGGGCCGCCAAGGCAGAACAGGCCAAGACACAAAACCTATTCCCACCTGGGGTGGCCCTGCGCCAGTAACCTACTGCAGGGACTGGACACATTTCTGCCAAAAGCCGTTGGGTTCCAAGATTTGTTTCTGAGCCTCTGGGATCATGGCCGTTAAGCAGTTTGATCAGGAACCAGAGAGGCCATGCCTCCAATTATACAGCTGAGCTGGAGGTGTTTCATGGGTATGTCTCCTACATACCTAATTTTCTTGGTAAACTTTGCCCCAAGTTTTTGGGGTCTGGCCAAAGGCACAGCAGCAATTTTGGGGTATCTGGAAGTCTGAAGGCACCACCAGGTTGCTGATGCACTGGCCTCACAAGTATAGATTGACCTGCTGGCTGCACCATACCCACTTAACCAAACTTTATCCATTAAGGAATTATATAGTCACTGTTGTAGATGTTGAATGGGCCAAAGTGAAAAACAAAGAGGCTTACGCCTCTCTTGGAGAATGCAAGGGACTCATAACATCCTATCCCCACTCCCACTCAACCCTGTTCCCTGCCAGGCTTCGTGGGCTCAGGAGTTAGCAGCCAAAAACAGTGTTCCCAGAAAAATTCATTCTGAAATGAGAAGAGTTGCAGATATTTCATGGGGCTGGAGCGATAGCACAGCGGTAGGGCGTTTGCCTTGCATGCAGCCAACATGGCCAACCCGAGTTCGATTCCTCCGCCCCTCTCGGAGAGCACGGCGAGCTACCGAGAGTATCTCGCCTGCACGGCAGAGCCTGGCAAGCTTCCCATGACGTATTCGATATGCCAAACACAGTAACAACAAAGTCTCCAATGGAGACGTTACTGGGCCCGCTCGAGCAAATCGACGAACAACGGGAGGGCCTTTACTTTACTTTACTTATTGGGTGATAATGGGATTCAGTAACTTTGTATATCAATAATATAAGCATTAACATCATTGTAAGCATATTGTCGAAATAAAATAAATGCACTAAAAGTAATGTCTTAGATTCATTTTATAATTTTAAATTTTAATGTACTTTGTAATTTATAAATAATTGTTAATTGCAACAGTTAGCATAATAACCAAGATATGGAAAGAACTCAAAAGCTCGACTATGGATAAATAGATCAAGAAGTCATGGCTATGCAGCTCTAAGAAAGGACAAAGTCATGCAGTTTTCCATGACAGCATGGAACTAGAGCATATAATGCTAAGTGAAGTCAGTCAGAAGGAAAGGCAAAGGGACAAAATGATTTCTCGAAATGTTGGACTTAAAGACACAGCGCAAGGTAGCAACAAAAGGCCAAAGACAATACAATGACAGAACTCATCTGCACTGAGTTTAGAGGGGGCTGAGAATTGAAGGGGGGGGGCATTAGAGACCTTGAAACATGGAATTGTGCTGGACGTGGTACTGGAATCACATACACAGCAAAACTACCATTAACAGTAAATCGTTTTTGAAAAAATATCATTTCATTGACTTACTGATTTATAAGTGTGTGAAATTTCAGGAATTTTAGTTCTGTTAATTTATATGTGTGTAGGTGTCTACATTTTTTAAAAAAATTTTATTAGTGAGACACCATGAAGTACAGTTGTAGACTTACAAATTTTTGTGCTTGGGTTTCAGTTATACAATGATCTAATACCCATCCCTCCACCAGTGCCCATTTCCCACCACCACGGATCCCAGTATCCCTCCCACCCCCCATCCCTCCCATCCCACCCTGCCTCTGTGGCAGGGCATTCCCTTTTGTTCTCTCTCTCCTTTTGGGTGTTGTGGTTTGCAAAAGAGGCATTGAGTGGCAATCATGTTTGGTCTAGAGTCTACTTTCAACATGCCTCTCCCATCCAGGGAGTATCCTCCCAACACCCTTTATTTGGTGCTCCCTTCTCTATCTGAACTCCCTTTTCCCCTAGCATGTGTGGCTGTCCTCCAAGCCATGGAGCAAAACTCCTGGTACTAATCTCGGCCACTCTTGGGTGTTAGTCTCCTATTTTGTTACTTTATGTTCCCCAGGTGAATGCAATCTTTCTATGTCTATCCCTTTCTTTCTGAGTCATTCTGCTTAAGATGATACTTTCCATGTAGTATCACTTGTATGTATATTTCATGACTTCATCTTTTCTAACAGCCACATAGTACTCCATTGTGTAGATGTACCAAAGTTTCTTTAACCAGTCATCTGTTCTCGGGCATACAATTTTTTGTTTTTATTTTATTTTTATTTCTATTGAATCACAGTGAGATACAGTTACAAAGGTTTCATGTTTGAGATTCTGCCATACGATGATTGAACACCCATCCCTCCACCAGGGCAAATTTTCCACCACCAATATTCCCAGTACCCCCCCTTCCCCATCCCTGCCCTCACCCTGCCTCTATGACAGTCGATTTCCGTGATACTCTCCTCTCTCTCTCTCTCTCTCTCTCTCTCTCTCTCTCTTTCTCTCTCTCTCTCTCTCTCTCTCTCTCTCTCTCTCTCTCTCTCTCTCTCTCTCCTTTTGGGTATTATATTTTGCTCGAATTTTCCCACCACCATTCAGGCCTGCCTGCCAGGGTCAGATGCTAGATCATTTATTTTCCATTGCTCATTTTGCATATCACGAGAGGTTGCATGGCCACTTTTTCAACCACTCTTCTGGACTTCTAAGATTGTAAATGGGCGGGTTCCAGAGACAGCTCTATGGGAGCTGATCTATTTTGGGATTCAGTTGGGAGTTTCTGGACCTGGGCTGTTGGTGCGCCAAGATGGCACTTGGAGACTGGTTGTTGGCATGACATCCGGCATCAAGAGAAGACGGGGAGCCGAGGAGAGACTGCCCAACTCTACTGTTGCCATGCGGTTCAGAGACTTAGTTCTGGTACTCGCATACCTGTGCTTTGCTTGTGTAAACTCTTGGTCACGAGGATTCCATCTGGAGCGGGCGTGAAATATTTTTAAGAGAGATCAACTCGTAAGATGATCTCTTATTGGGGACATTGGCGGTGGAAAATTTGCACTGGTGGAGGGATGGGTGTTCGATCATTGTATGGCTGAATCTCAATCTTAAGTGCGATCCCATGCAGGTGGGAATGTTGTCTAGTTCAATTCCCATGGAAAACAGTATGGAGAGTCCTCAGTAAACTTAGAATTTTGAACTGCCATAAGTAAGTAAGTAAGTAAGTAAGTAAGTAAAGGCCCTCCCGTTGATCATCGATTTGCTCGAGCGGGCCCAGTAACGTCTCCATTGGAGACCTTGTTGTTACTGTGTCTGGCATATCGAATACTCTCGGTAGCTTGCCGGGCTCTCCGAGAGGAGCGGAGGAATCGAACTCGGGTCGGCCATGTTGGCCGCTTGTAAGGCGAACGCCCTACCTGCTGTGCTATCGCTCCAGCCCTGCCATATGATACAGTAATTGCAATTTTGAGCATCTATTCCCAAGACTTAAAGACACTCATTCAAAATGACATATGCCACCATTACTCACTGTCACTCTCACTGTCACTGTCCTCCCGTTGTTCATCGATTTGTTTGAGCAGGCCCAGTAGCATCTCCATTGTGACACTTGCTACTGTGCTTGGCATATCAAATATATCACGGGTAGTTTGCCAGGCTTTGCCGTGCAGGTGAGATACTCTCGGTAGCTTGCTGGGCTCTCTGAGAGGGGCAGAAGAATCGAACCTGGGTCAGCCAAGTTGGCCACGTGCAAGGCAAATGCCCTACCTGTTGTGCAATCGCTCCAACCATTACTCACAGCTGCACTTAATATAATAGTTAAGATATGGAATCAACCTAGATGTCCTAAGACAGATTAGTGGGTTCTAAAGATGTGGTTCTATACATGATGGAATACCACGCAGCCTCAAGGAAAGATGAAATCACGCAATTTGCTGCAATTTGGTTGGAATTGGAAGAGGTTTCATTGAGTAAAGTAAACCAGAATAAAAAACACAGGGTGATCTCACTTATCCATGGTACATAGGCTAACTGGTTGAGGAAAAGTACTGTAGTGTAGGAGGGCATGCCTAGATCACCTTTGACCCCAGAGTTTAGAGAGGAAAAGGACAGGGAAGGAAACAAATCAAGGGGAAGAAAGAAGAAGAGAAAGGAAAGTAATGGGCAAACAGAGGTCGGGGTTTCAGCTATACTGGTGATGAGGGAGAATGGTGTAGCCATATACCCAAAAGCAGATTCAACAACACTGAAAGTATGATATCTAAGTGGCAACCACTGGAACTTTGTAATGTGCTTGTTTAGGAGAGTGGTGGGGTTTGTGGCAGAGGTGGAAGTGGGGAAGGAATATAGGAGCACTGGTGGAGGGAGTCGATACTGGTGATGGGATTGGTATTGAAATATTACATGCCTAAGTCTCTATCAATAACTTTTTAAATCACAGTTCTTTAGTTAATATTTTTTTTTTTTGCCTTGAACAGAGCCAACTGAGTTTGGTCCTAGTCCATAGGCCCCTCACCCCATTCCCTGAGCCCTGCCAAGATCCCTGAGCACAGAGCAAGGAGTAATTCTAGAGGCCCCAAACCAGAGAAAAAAGAGAGAGAGAAAGAGAGAGATCACATGTAGGACAAAAAAAAAACAAGCATAGTAAGGAAACAACTAGTCAGTCCATCACTTTCTATATGTTCCACGTGTCATATCCTAAAGAGACTTTTGTTTTGTTGCTTTTTTTTTAACTAAAGCAGTCATCATGTATATCCCTTTACCTATTTTCAACACTCAACTTTTGTCCAGAGCGATCATTTCCTACTATTATTTCATACCTGCCCCTTCTGTGTCTTTGCCACCCACACATTTGTGTCAAGCTTCCAACCATCGCCCAGGTCCTCCTGTCCCCCTTCAGTATCTTTATTGCAAACCATAATGTACAAAATGGAGACAGGGAGAGAGAGAAAGAGAGAGAGAAGAAGAAGAAGAAGGAGAAGGAGAAGGAGGAGAGGAGAAGAAGAAGAAGAAGAAGAAGAAGAAGAAGAAGAAGAAGAAGAAGAAGAAGAAGAAGAAGAAGAAGAAGAAGGAGGAGGAGGAGGAGGAGGAGGAGGAGGAGGAGGAGGAGGAGAAGGAGGAGGAGGAGGAGGAGGAGGAGAAGGAGAAGGAGGAGGAGAAGAAGAAGAAGAAGAAGAAGAAGAAGAAGAAGAAGAAGAAGAAGAAGAAGAAGAAGAAGAAGAAGAAGAAGAAGAAGGAGGAGGAGGAGGAGGAGGAGGAGGAGGAGGAGGAGGAGGAGGAGGAGGGAGGAGGAAGGAGAAGGAGAAGGAGGAGAAGAAGAAGAAGAAGAAGAAGGAGGAGGAGGAGGAGGAGGAGAAGGAGAAGGAGGAGGAGGAGGAGAAGAAGAAGAAGAAGAAGAAGAAGAAGAAGAAGAAGAAGAAGAAGAAGAAGAAGAAGAAGAAGAAGAAGAAGAAGAAGAAGGAGGAGGAGGAGGAGGAGGGAGGAGGAGGAGGAGGAGGAGGAGGAGGAGGAGGAGAAGGAGAAGGAGAAGGAGGAGAAGAAGAAGAAGAAGAAGAAGAAGAAGAAGAAGAAGAAGAAGAAGAAGAAGAAGAAGAAGAAGAAGAGGAGGAGGAGGAGGAGGAGGAGGAGGAGGAGAAAGAAGAAGAAGAAGAAGAGGAGGAGGAGGAGGAGAAGGAGGAGGAGGAGGAGGAGAAGGAAATGAAGAGGAGGAGGGAGGAGGAAGAAAGAAGGAAGAAGAAGAAAGCAGGAGAGGAAGAAGAAAGGAGAAGAAGAAGAAGAAGAAGAAGAAGAAGAAGAAGAAGAAGAAGAAGAAGAAGAAGAAGAAGAAGAAGAAGAAGAAGAAGAGGAGGAGGAGGAGGAGGAGGAGGAGGAGGAGGAGGAGGAGGAGGAGGAGGAGGAGTGCCTGCCAAAGAGGCAGGGTAACAGGTGTGGGAGGGAAACTGGGAACTTTGGCGGTGGGAAATGTACACTGGTGAAGGGATGGGTGTTGGAACACTGTATAATTAAAACCCAAGCAAGATCAACTTTTTATCTGTGTATCTCACTGATTCCTTTTTAAAAATAAATGATTTTTTTAAAAGAAAATAAATGAACTGTAGCAATGATCTCCAATTTTTTTTTTTATCTAGTCAGAGGACCTTGGGATTTTATCACAAGTGGTGGGAGTTAGGGCTAGCAAACTCGAGGAGAAATGGATTTTCCAAGTAGCGCTAATAAACTTATAACAGAGTAAAACCAACACGGTATTGCAACATGTACCAGCAAGTGATTTAGCTGCTACAGACTCAAGATCTACTTACAGATATTGATGTACTCTTGATCTGCAGGTGATTATTTTTAAATACCTTTGGTTTTCAAGTTGTTTTATTTTAAGTAGTCATTTTCACCTAATTAAAACATATTCAGTTCAAAGTTATGCAGAAACATCTAATGAAATCTTATAGAAAGCAGGTTCTTCTGGTTAAGAAATCAAACTTAATCACTGAAAACGTCAAATCAAATGAGAAATGATAATCACCGACTCCACTTGAGTGTCTGCTAACGTGCCGTAAGTATCTGATGCATTGATTTTTTTTAAGTGTAAAACTGTAGATACAAAACTGTATCTTAGAAATAAACAAAAAATTAGATACAAAACAGCAAATTGTCACTGTTCATCTTAGAATCTGATTTTTAAAGCATGGCGGTAATTAGAAGATCATCAAATCATGTGTACTGTTGGAGGCAAAAAAGTGATGGTTTCATAGATCCTTTAGAGAGATTTTGGTGATTTGAATATGTCCTTTTTTTTGCCACGGTCCTCTAGAAAAGTGGAAAAAAGCATACAGAAATCACATGAAAGGACAAGGACAGACTCAGAGAGAGATTGGGAAATGAAAGAATACAAAGGCACAATTTTTTGTTCCCAGTTTCTAGCAAGTGCCACACTTTCTTCTAATAACCTTGACCTGTTTTTCCCTGGCTCAGCAGTATCAACGTGTCACATTAGCTTAGCATCTCGTTATCAATCTAGCTGTGCAAATGTGACTCCTGTTTCCAGTGCCCTGACCGCTCAGAATATCACAGTGACCAGGTTGACTGAGCAGCCTGCGGAACACAAGAGACAATCAGTTCTTAGGGGCAGGAAAAAAGGGGGAGGGTTGGACAATGGTTTCTTTATTGTCCAATGATCACAAGGAGAAAGAATACTTCTTGGGCAGAACATGGGGCAGGTTGTTCTAAGTTGCAAAATTAATGGGTTGTTGAGTCTTAAAAAAGAAAAAAAAAGCGTCACACCACCACATACTTTAGTGCGTATGCACGTCAAGCCTCTGAGGGCATTGCTGGACTGAGGCTTTGGAATGACATGCACGTCATCGAAGACAAAAACAGGGAATCTGAGAGTACTGTGAGATGGTGAGGCAGATCTATGGTGATTGGGAGTGTGGCTCTTTTGTCAGGCTTCTGAGGCTCCTATTCTGACTCTTACCCTGACCAACATTTGACCTTTGGCAAGCTACTGAATCTCAGTACCCTTTGCTTCTAGTGAGGATTAGATAAGGTAATGAATCATAAGACAAAGAGCCTGCATTCTAGTAAGCACTGATTAAACATCTAGACACCAAGGTGTGAATACACTTATGGAAGCGAATAATATCAATGGTTAAGATAAGACACGACTGTTGGAAATTGACCCTGTCTCCAAAACATTTGGACCATAGGGACAGACATAAGGTTTACCTGCCATAATGTGGTTCGATGTGTGATGGCTTCTTGTCACAGAATTTCTTGTGATCTGGGCACTGCTAAAAAACGTCGCCTAAAGTATATTACATTCATCATTAAGTCAACAAATATGTATTGACTCTAACTTAATCTGTTCCCGGAGTTTAGAAACTCAAAGTACTACCCACTCGGGTCAGAAGAATTATAGCATTTCTCCCTCATAGCTCATCTACTAATAGGGAACATGGTGGGGCTGGGAGGATCAAACATATAAATTCACAGAGATGTTTACAATAAGTAAGTGACAGCTACTCTGAAAAAAGGAAAGCAAGAAAAGAACATCAGAGATATAGCTCAGCACTAAAGCACATGACTTTCATTCATGAGACCTAAATTTTTTCTTTTTTTTTCTTTAATTTTTATTAGTGAAACACCATGAGGTACAGTTGTAGACTTACAAATTTTTGTGCTTGGGTTTCAGTTATACAATGATCAAGTACCCATCCCTCCACCAGTGCCCATTTTCCACCACCACGGGTCCCAGTATCCCTCCCACCCACCCCCCCCCTCCCATCCCACCCTGCCTCTGTGGCAGGGCTTTCCCTTTTGTTCTCTCTCTCTCTCCTTTTGGGTGTTGTGGTTTGCAAAAGAGGCATTGAGTGGCAATCATGTTCGGTCTATAATCTACTTTCAGCATGCATCTCCCATCCTGGGAGGATCCTCCCAACACCCTTTATTTGGTGCTCCCTTCTCTATCTGAGCTCCCTTTTCCCCTAGCATGTGTGGCTGGCCTCCAATTCATGGAGCAAACTTCCTGGTACTAATCTCGGCCACTCTTGGTTGTTAGATGAGATCTAAATTTAATCCCCAGCACTGTTCACACCTACAAAAGTAAAGCAAGAGGGGCTAGATTGATAGTACAGTGGGTAGGGCGTTTGCCTTGCACACAGCTGACCCTGGTTCGATTCCCAGCATCCCATGTGGTCCTGTGAGCACCACCAGGAGTTAATTCCTGTGTGCATGAGCCAGGAGTAACCCCTGTGCATCGCCAGGTGTGACCCAAAAAGCAATAAATAAATAAATAAATAAAAATAGAAAGGTCTCACTTAAGTTTTATAACAACCTTCAGAAGAAAGATAGAAACAGAATGATCAATCCCATATGTGGAATATAAAGAAAAGAAACAGAGTAAAGGAATAGTACATAGCCAAAAGCAATGGAATCTGAGAACTGGTCTGCAGAACTTAATTTATCATGGGGGAAGATGAGCAGAAGGGAAGGGCTGAAAGAGGATTTCTGAGACCACAGTGGAAGGAACCAGAACCCCTGGAGGCAGGTGTGGTATTGGAGCATTGTATGTATGCATGAAACTCTCTGACTGACAATATTGTAAATCGCTGTGACTAAAATAAAAATGGAAAACATTTCCCTATCAGCTACTGGAAAACAATTGTAGCAGTGTGAGTGGGACCAGAAGAACTAGTTAGGGAGTCTTCTACAACAAACTGCATGAGAAACAAGGCGTATTTGATAGAATAGTGGTGGTAAGTGGTGAGATTTGGAATATTTTTGTTACTTATTTTAAGGAACTTATCATTGGTTTACAATAATATAGAACTTAGGGTGCAACACACGTGTATAGTCACGGTCCTCCCGTTGTTCATTGATTTGCTCTAGCGGGCACAGTAACGTCTCCATCGTGAGACTTGTTACTGTGTTTGGCCTATTGAATACGTCACGGGGAGCTTGCCAGGCTTTGCTGTGCAGGTGAGATACTCTCAGTAGCTTGCCAGGCTCTCCAAGAGGGGCAGAGGAATTGTACCCAGCTCGGCCGGGCCTGCTGCATGCAAGGCAAACACCATACCTCTGTGCTATCGCTCCAGCCCAACACACATATGTATATGTTCTCTCTCTCTCTCTCTCTCTCTCTCTCTCTCCCTCCCTCTCTCTCTCTCTCTCTCTCTCTCTATATATATATATATATATATATACACACTCTCTCCCTCTGTATATATACACATATATCTATGTCTATATACATATAAGATACTCTGCACCAATCACCAGAGTGATCTGTCTACCAAAATGATCCTTCTACCGATTCCTCCTACTCTTTCTGGAGGTAACCCAAATATTCTCAATCAACTTGGAGAAATGATATAAAAGAAAATAAGAGCCAAAGTGGGTTCAAAGGCCTGTTAACTGGATGATACTGTCAGCATGAAAAAGCTTGGAGAGAATCTGATTTTGGAAAGGAAGTACATTAATATTTTGGAGAATCAAATTTAATATACCTTTTAAATTACTGATGAATGTCAAACAAGTTTGAAAAATTAAACTGGAATTCAAGGGAGAGATCAAGAGACAGCTCTTTAGGAATCATTAGCATTTAGATAACATTTAAAATGGAACTGACCGAGATCTCAAAGAAAGTGAAAATAGCTGGAGAAAATATCCTAATACATTTTAGGGCTGAGTAAAACAGGATTCAACAAAGATGGAAAGACTATTTAGGACAAAAAGTACACCAGAGAGAGATTGACTTTAAGTTATCTAGAGACACAAACCTTAATCACAGCAGTATCATAGACTGGCATGAAAGTCTTGTCATGTTCACTTCATAACGTATAAAATGGAAAGCATCGTCCATACCTGTCATTTGTGGGAGGTACAAAATACTTCATCTGTGAAAGGATTCCTATGGAAATGTTACAACACTATTAGCATCCAAGAAATCAAAAGGTGTGAGACCAAGACAACTGTGCTCCTTCCTAATGTGTTGCAGTTCATACATCCACTCTCCCACACCCCCAAAAAATATTATTCTCCATTCCCTAAACACTGTCAACTCTAAGTTACAAACGAGAACCTTAATCATTATGTTAAAATTATTAGGTCAGATCAGTGACAAAGAAGAGAGAGTGTGTGTGAACTACTGAGACGAAAAAGGAAATGGAAGCTGTTATTAATTTGCTTCCTTGATGGTCAGAATTTGAAGGAAAAGGAAGAAAAGAAAATGCCATCTTGGTCCTGTGCCATTTCCATGTGGGAGTACCTTTCACAGGATATCATTGCTAGAAAGAAAGATGTTTGATGTGTGTTACAATTTAGCAGTGAAAGATTGATTCATTTTAGAGATTGTTTCTGAGTGGAGAAAAGCGGTGAGAAAGTTGAAAAAAAATAGATGAAATCACCCAGAATTTTAGCTTCCTTTTCTTCTCCAAATATAAAACAATAAAAATAGAAAAAGGTATGAACAGCTTAAATATATTCCCATACAGGAATGTGACAACAACACACAAACATCAGACAATGATCTTCTCTTACCCTGGAGCTTTTCATTTAGGAGAAAACATGGTATTAGAGACAAGACAAAAAGGGGGTGTAGGTGTTGACCAAAAAATAATTGAACAAAATGTCATGAACACACTTAAATGGTATTTCACAAACTTGCGAGGGAGAGAGGAATCAAAATACCAAGAAAAGCACAAAAATTCATTTTTAATAATTTTTATTTTTAAGTGCTTCATTTCAGAAACCATTACAGATCAGACCACACACTCCTCCCTTATTTTAATTGTTGTTCTTATTGCTAAAAAGACCAGAATTCACATACTTGGGTCTGGAGCTTGATAGTGTCATACATTTTAGTTGTGGAGCTCACACACTTGTTTGCTGTATGTTCGATATCACACACTTTACTGTGGCACAGACACCTCATAGACCATGAATCATCGTGGAGCATGAGGGAGAGCAGTGGAAAGAATCGAACGCTTGTCTCACATACCTGCCAGGCAGATTCTTATCCATTGAGTCACATGTCTGGAAGCCTACATACCAGAATTAAATCCATTCTGTCCCCATGTCTTGAACCTCTAACAATGATCACTACTTTCTATATAGTTTCAATTCATGCAAACATGATTACACTGTACATGTTTTAATCATCATTCCACCATTTACTTTATATCACTAAATTTGATTTTTAAAAAGGTAAAGGCCCTCCCGTTGATCGTCGATTTGCTTGAGCGGGCCCAGTAACGTCTCCGTTGGAGACTTTGTTGTTACTGTGTCTGGCATATCGAATACTCTCGGTAGCTTGCCAGGCTCTCCGAGAGGGGCGGAGGAATCGAACTCGGGTCGGCCATGTTGGCCGCTTGTAAGGCGAACGCCCTACCCCCTGTGCTATCGCTCTAGTAAAAATTTATATGCAGAGATTTAATTCGTGTTCTAAGTTAGTTCTCAACTCTTTGTGCATTTTCACTCTCTTATGTAACATTCCTGGAGTGAATTGGATATAGTAATCTTTTCATTACAGAGAGTATTGACAATTTCCCAGCTCGTAGGATAGACTTCCCAATGTTTCTTCACTAGACCATTTCCAAAACTATATTCATATAGTTTCAAAACCTTTTTTTTGTTTTTTGGGGTCACACCCAGTGTTGCACAGGGGTTACTCCTGGCTCTACACTCAGGAATTACTCCTGGCCGGTGCTCAGGAGACCATATGAGATTCTGGGAATGGATCTGGGTTGGCTGCCTGCAAGGAAAACGCCCTACACGCTGTGCTATCGCTCCAGCCACTTCACAATGTTTTTATAATGAAAACCTTACTCAGAATTCCAATATGTAAAGATAATTCACATGAGTACCAAAGGCAGCAGTCTTAGATATGCTTCTAGGCCACTCTTTGCCCTCCACTGCTTTTCAGGACGCCTCATGGACCTCTGGGTCTCTACTGCAGTGGGTCTAGAAGCCAGTGCATTACACAGAAGCCTATGGTAATTTTGGTTAACAAAAATACACTTCTTATTGATGTCACCTGTGCTTGGTTGAAGTCACAGACAAACGATAGCAAAGCTGCCCATTTATTGAAAATCCAGACTGAAATCTATTTCTTAGTCTCTTAAGATTAAAATTCAAAAAAAAAAGATTATTTCAAGAAGACAGCTATCTCATTATATTATAAGAAAACAGAGATTCTAAAGATCACCAAGAAGCAGTGAGTCAGCTCCCCCACGAGCAGCTCTCTGGCTCCAGAACCACCATGATCCCAGCTGCACACAAACCAATCTGGGAACCCAGCGGCTTTTGGCAGAAATGTGTCTGGACTATGCATTAAGCTATGGCGCAGTGTCCCGCTGGGTGGGAAAGGGTGTTTGTCTCTTCCACCTTTCCACCCCCCCAAACTCCCCCTGAGGCACGGGGGCCACCACCTCAGAAACTATTGGGCAGCCAGGTATAAGCCAGTGGTGATGGGGAACCTGTGGTCTCATGGAATAGGCTGTGGAACCAGTCTGTTCTTCCTTCCCCACCGAGACCAGAGTTGCCCCTCACAAGTGGCTCTCTGACTGCGGAATGACCATGATCCCAGAAGCACACACACCAATCTGGGAACCCAGTGGCTTTTGGCAGAAATCCCTCCAGACTAAATTAGTAAAATATCAGAAATCCAAAATCATGTGAGCATAAAAGAGTATACTTATATGTTCTTCATAAACTGCAATAGAAAACAAATTATCTAACAATGCCTTTCCAGCAGGTCTTATTGTTGGGGGGAAATTCCAAATAATAATGGTGCATCTTTTGTCAAAATAATGTATGTAATCAAAATAGAGAGAGAGTTAAGTGGAAATTATCTGCCTCACAGGTGGGGGAGTGGTGGGAGATGGGTATACTGGGGTTCTTGGTGGTGGAGAATGTGCACTGATGAAGCGATGGGTGTTTGATCATTGTATGACCGAGACTTAAACCTGAAAGCTTTGTAATTGTTCTCAGGATGATTCAATAAATAAATTATAACAAATAAATAAATATAAATAAGAAGAAGCAGTGAGTCAGCATCATGAAAAAGTCAGCTTTTATGCAGAGAAAGAGAGAAAATAATCCCTTTAGAAGAGTTTGTTTCAACTATTGGGGGAAAAAACTGGCATCCAGAGAAAATGATGGGCAAATAAAAAGAGACAATAAAATATATTCAGTATAAATGGAGTCAAAGAGCTAAGAGTAAAAGAAAAAGTAAGAACAGCATATTGCTTTGATATTGTTGTTTAAGTAAAATTTTTTAAAAGATTGAGAAGTCTTCAACACAAAATAAAGTCTCAGAAATAGAAAGAGCACAATGTAAAACTGCACATGTTATAAAAATAATATAAAGTTCAAGAAGCCCACAAAACAGTATTTGGCACTCTAAATGAAAAATTTATTTTGTTTGAGATCAGCAAATAAGATTTAACTACGGAAGTATATCAACATGTTCTCTACTACTTTTTCTGTTTTTTACTGGTTTTGTTGTTAATGGAAAAGTTATTAATATATATCAAATTTACAGGTTATTTCCCTTTTCAGACTTCCTTTATTGATTCCTTCTACACTTGATTGCCAAAGGTTAGGGGATTCTGCTAACTTTCTTGACTTAAGATAGAAAAACATACATTGTTAAAATGAAGTACGATTCAAATGTCTTCCATCTGTGGCTGTTTCCATTTCCTTCTACAAACGCTATTACAAGATAATTTATTCTTGTGAGCTTTCACTCCACTTACTCAACAAAACAAATGATAGTCACCATTATATGACAATTTGGAGAGGAATTTTATATCAAGACTATGAAAAAGTAAAAACTCAAAATGGGGCACTTACAATGGAAAATACTTATTTATAAAAATTTGAACTTGAGTAATATAAAATATTACTTTGCTAATCATGCCATATAAATAACTCATAAGAAATATTTAGATAGTACAGCACAACTGAACAAATAATAACAAATATTTTACTGCTTTCCTGGATCCTTATCTCACACCTTACACAAAAGTCAACTGAAAGTAGAATAAAGGCCTTGCGATCAGACAGAATCTATAGAGCACACTGAGAAAAATACAAGCAGAATGGTCCAAGATGTGAACCTCTAAAGAGACTTCAATGATATGACCTCACTGGGAAGGCAGCAGAATAAAAAATCAACAAATAGTAGTGCATCAAATTAAAGAGAAAGAAATACAGGCTAAAAGTAAAAGACACCTTGGGGGTGCAGTGCCACCAGCAGGTCAACCTGGACCCTCAGGTCAAGTGCTTCAGCAGTATGGTGATGCTTTCAGGCTTCCTGATACCACAAAATTGTCACTGTGCCTCTGACCAGACCCCAACAACTCAGGACCAAGTCTCCCAAGAAAATGGCCAAAAGCCATGTAAGTGGGAGCCATCCCCATAGACCACCTCCAGCTCAGCTATACAAGCTCATTATCGGTCTTGCTTCAGAGACACAGAAATAAATCTTTAAAGAGATCAAAAGCCACAGTTAATCTCAGACCCACACGAAAATGAATAGACCTGGGTGGGTCAGCCTGTTGTCCACCCAAGCAGAGCCCCCAGAAGCTGCTTGCTCCCACAGTCCAAAATTGCCGCCAAGCTACCAGCCAGACTCCACCATCTCAGGATGGACCTCACTGAGATATTAACCTGTTGAAAATTTGGCTATGTGGGTGATGTGACTGAAATCTCCAAGCTTTCTTGGAGATGGATGGGCTACCTCCCTCCACTACCCAATACTCCTGGAAGCACCAGTAGTCACCCCACAAACCAACTTCAGCACCACCATGTAATCTCTTCTACTGGCCTGACTTGAGACCCATATATAAGTCTGAAAGAGATCGAAAGCCACAGTTAATCTTGGACCCATGCAAGGCTGAACAGACCAGAGTAAATCTGAGAGGAGTGGGTCATCCTGGTGCCTGCACAAGGAGAGCTCCGGGCAGCTGCTTGCTTCCACAATCCAAAATCACTGCCAAGAACAGACCTCACCAACATATAATCTGCTGAAAATTTTGGTATGCAGGTTTTGTAGCTGAAATTGCAACACTTTCGTGGGTTCAGGATTGGCGACCTCCCCCCCACCTTCTGGTACTTTCAGAAGCCTTAGTAGTCACATCCACACAACCAAAGATGCCACCTAGTTTAAAAAGTTACTCAGGTGTTACCTTCCCAATAAAAATAATGAATGCCCTATACAAACATGATGACCTCTTAGAATCTGTATTGCAAACCATAATGCACAAAAGGAGAGACAGAATGATGAAAAGTACCTGCCATACCTTGGTCAAGAAAACAGAAGCAAAAACTAACAAATGGAATTCCAGCAAATTAAAAAGTTTCTGTAATGCAAAAGAAATACTGACTAGAATAAAATGACAGCCTACAGACTACTAGAAAATATTTTCTCACCAATCAATTTACAGAGGGCTAATATCAGATGTGTGCTGAAAGTAGATAAAGGACCAATCATGATGGCCTCTCAGTGTCTTTATTGCAAACCATAATGCCCCAAAGTAGAGAAAGTATGCCTACACAATGGAATACTACGCAGCCATTAGGAAAAATGAAGTTAAGAAATTTTCTTATAAATGGGTGGACATGAAGAATATCATGCTGAGTAAAATGAGTCAGAAGTAGAAGGCCATGTATAGAATGATGGCATTCATCATTCATTTGTGGGATTATATGCATATGTGTAGGATAATACTGTTTTGTCCTTCCTGCATAGCCTCTGGTAGTTTAGGCTTATTGTAATAACTAGATTTGGACTCTGCTAGGGTTAGGAATGATTAATCTGGCCTGGGCGCTGTAGTCTGAGTCTGAGTCTGTGGCAAGATGTTCCCAGGAGAGCTGCCCTACAAGTCTCAATGTTATCTCTTACTGTGTCCATACAAAAATAGCTAGTATTGATATGTTGATAGTTATTGGACTGAGGAGAAGAGGAAAACACCTTAGGAAGTATTTTGCCCTTGGGCAGTCAGGAAGGGATTTGGTATGCCTTTTAGGTGATGTTCCCTTTGAAGTGATGGGCCCTCAGGGAGGGCTTTCTTATGTTGATTTGGCTACTTGACTGGATGCGTGTCAGCCTGGAGAAATAGGGGAGTTGGAAAGAGAGGCAGGGGGAGAGAGACAGGAGGGAATGAAGAGAAGATTGGAATCAACTGCAACTAAGACTAAACCAGCCTGGCTCTTCCTTCATCTACCCTTGGCCAACCGCTGTTCCAATCCAGGCCACATACAGCGGCTCTAGGGCACGGAATGCAAGCAGTGAGATAAAGCCTTCCAGAGAGCCTGCAAACACACAGCCTTCAGAGTGTTTAGTTTTTTTACACATACAGATAGATAGATAGATAGATAGATAGATAGATAGATAGATAATAGTAATATTCAAGGCCAGGGTACACAGGGAGCCTGGAGGACTGGTCAGTGGTTGGAAACTTGCCACAAGAGTGTGTGGGAAATAGTTAGGATAAAGATGGGACCAACAAGACAATAAAAATTGAAAATTATCATTTTAGAGAGGAACTGAGTATTGAAATTAGAACTATTAGAGCATGTTTGTCTACTGGAGGGGGAATATCTAACAAAGAAAAATTAATGATGGCAGAGTAACACAGATGAAAAGAGATCAGATCTAGTGCACTGTATAGGTCATGGAAGAGCCACAGAGAAAACCAAAGAATAAATGTAATGACCAGAAACCAATAACAAGTGGGAAGATAGAATAAATGGGTGACATAGGTGGATTCATCGGGTTGGTGGTGAAAATATATGAAAGGAAAATTTTCTACCTGAATATTTCACCATCTCTTTTATTTTTTTTTTAATTTATTGAATCACTTTGAATTACCAAGTTACAGTTATTCATGATTGAGTTTGACACAAATGATCACTCCTTGCTTGAAATACTTCCCTCTGTTGGGTTCTAGGACATTTCCTCTTGATCACGATCACCATCACGATCATCCTGTTGTTCGTTGATTGCCTCGAGCAGGCCCCAGTAGTGTCTCCTTTGTCCGAGCCCTGAGATTTTAAAAAGGGCCATATTCAAGGCTCTTTCAGGGTTAGGAGAATGAGACCCATCACTGTGACTGGTATTTGGCATATTGGGTACACCACGGGGAGTTTGCCAGACTCTGCTGTGTGGGCAGGTTACATACAATAGCCTGCCAGGTTGTCCAAAGCAAGAATAAGATAATAAGATGTCCGCTTCCGGGAGCTGGGTTTTATAGTTTCTGGGTCTTGGCCATTGATGGGATTACATGGCACCAGAGGGCCAGTTGGTGGGTGTGACCCCTGCCTACTGGAAGTTGGAGGATCTGGGTGGAGGATGCTCAGCCCCGATCCGAGCAGGCTTGGAGATCTCAGCCCCGGGACCTGTGTGCCTTTTTACTTCTGCCAGTACCTTCATGCATGTGGAGAGTGGTCTCAGCATGGTGGTGGCTGGTTCTGGAGGTCTTTGACTGCCAGAGCTCTGCTGGGGGCAGGGAGGGAAACTCAACCCACCCCCCTGCAAGGGGCCCCGGCAAGGACGGCCAGCCACGGGGCTTCCTCTTGATATTTTCTGTTTAATTGACTATTCTTTCTCATTCCCCTTTGCTAATTTTTCCATATTCTCCAAACCAAAAGACTAAATGCTTGAGTGCCCAATTGCTCTTCCTCTGAACTTTTCTCAATCTACTTCTACTTAGCCAATTCATTTTAATCATGTTTGTTTGTTTGTTTGTTTGGGGGCCACACTAGGCTGTTCTCAGGACTTATTCCTGACTCTAGGCACAGGGATCACTCCTGATAATGCTCAGAGGATCATATGTGGTACTGGGTATTGAACAAGGGTTGGCCATGTTGTGATCACCTCTAATCCTTGTACTATCTCTCTCACTCTCAATTCCTTCCTATAGTTTTGACGATGCGTTGACTGCCCCCAAATATATATATATATATATATATATATATATATATATATATATATATTTGCTCTGCCCATACTATATTCAAGACTCATAATTTTAACCTACATCATAGGTTTTGCAAGCTTATAAATCTCATAGTTATTAAATTTAAAATACTCTCTTGCCCAAAATGTTACGTTTTATTTCTCCTAGTTATTAAATGTATCCTTTAAGTTTTTTATATGCTTTTCCTTGAATATAACCAGTTCTCACTATTTTTCTAGATACTTCTCCAGCCCAATAAACCATCATCTCTCATGTCTATTACTGTAACATTCTTCTAATAGCTCTATCTGCTTCTACCTCATTCTCAATGATCTATTATTCACATATCCATTGTACTTTTGAACAAATCATATTGTGTGTCAAATTTCCTCAAAAAATGTTTTGATCTCATTCATTATGAAGCCCAAATTTTTATGACTGTCTATACTCCCTACTATAAAAACATTTCCCTGTGTACACTCTGGCTTCTGCTCCTGAATTTCCTCACCTTTCTCCCTGCCATACAAAACTCTTAGCTCTTCCTAGGACCCTCCCAATTGACTCTTGCTTCAGAATATTTTTCACCTGCTTTCTTTCTGCCTAGAACACCATGCCCCTCCCAAACTTCAAGGACACCTCATTTTCCTTAGGTCTGTTCAAGTATTATCAGAAAAGGCTCCCGTCGATATTTTATATGGTAGCCCTACCATTTACTATTGACTTTACATTTTCATAGCACTTATAATTACTGCACAATAATTTCTTTCTCAGCTGCCAACCAGAAGTGAAAGCTCAATGACAACTAGAATTCCATTGATTTGTTCATTGCCATTCATAGCACTTATTACATTACTTGACCTGGAATTGCTATTCAACAAGCATTTGCCAAATCAACTTCACAGTAAAAGAGAAAGTCTGAAGCCTTTAGTGGCTGAGCTCAACAACAGTGAATGTGTTTACAGAGAAGACTAAAGCTAAAACACCAAAACTTTTAGTGGGCTGTAGAGAATAAAATAACTAGATATACTTAAGGTGTGAGACTTCTTGTTACTGTTTTTGGCATATCAAATACGTCATGGGGGGCTTGCCAGATTTTGCCATGCGAGCGGAATACTACTGGTGCCCTCTCGAGAAAATTGATAAACAATGGGAGGACAGTGCTACAGTTAAGGTGTGATTATATTTGTCTTATTTGGCATATTTTTTGTCAAACTACTTACTATATTCAATGCTTGCATAAAAGGAAATAGCACTTGTTAAAATAATTGTGTGGAAAGGAAATGCTATGGAAATGTCTAGTCTTTCCATATATTCAACACCTACTTGGAGCTTACTTGCAAAACTATGAGAATGAAATCAGAGAAATGAAGACTACAGAGAAACCATTTATGTGATCTTTTTAAAAATAAAGTTTAGGAAAAGGAAATATTCGCAATCTTGGGGATAAAGACTCTGTATAGAAGCAAAAGTCTATTGTCAGGTTCTGAAGATGCAGTAGCCAAAAAATAAAGCATTTATAGATTAAAGGAGAGGAAAACATATGTAGAAAGGAACTATTACAACTTTATATTTTTGCATTTTTTTTTAAATTTAGATATTATATTTCCCAGTAAGTTTTTTTTTTATTAGTGAAACACCATGAGGTACAGTTGTGGACTTATATTACAACATTAAAAGTCTGACTTTTAAAGAAATTATGCTGACTTTGATGATGAAAAAGAAATAGAAAATGTATAGTTATGCTATGTAAATAAAATTTTTAAGGGAAATATACTTCAAAAGAGTACAGCTTTTATAAACGTTTGGTATGAAGTCTTCCAATTACTATTTTGTAATACTAATTGGTCCTATTAGTAGGATGCATTTTCAAATGTTTTCAAGCTACTAAATCCAACAGTATCAGCATTAAACAAAATTTGACTCCAGTCTTCAAATGTACTTCAAAGTGCTCCTATTTAAATTCAGCATTTATCATCTGCTGGTAGTAAAAAGTTGGGAAGGAAAGCATCACTCATTCAAAACAACAATTTCCAATGATATGCAATAAAAGAAATTTTGAGTAGAGGCTAATATGATTTAGAAGCAAATTGTGAAACCAAACAATTGCCAAGTAATGAGGGTTGGACATGAAATGAAGTAAATTAATTAGAAACATTTTCCTAAGAAGAGAAAATAATGAAACTGACTAATATTCATTCTGAAAGGAAAATTATTTGAACTTTGGCATCAACAACAAAGCAGGAAAACAAACAAACATTACAACGAAACAGAAAAATATACGGTCAGATCAGATTACAACCAAATGTTACTCTTTATTCTCTTTTTTCCTCATGAGACAAGACACATGATAGGTCTGTTCCATCACCACTATTAGTAAGGCACAGAGCAAGTCATTTAAGGGAGTTCCTCACGTTAGAGATCCCTTCTCAAGGCTAACCACCAGAAAGGGGATGTTAAAACTGTACCAAACTTCCTATAAGCAGTATTCATAAAAGTACCACTGCACCATAGCACTGTCTTCCCGTTGTTCATCAATTTGCTCAAGCAGACCCAGTAACGTCTCCATTGTGAGACTTGTTGTTACTGTGTTTGGCATATGGAATACGTCACAGGGAGCTTGCCAGGCTTTACTGTGCGGGCGAGACACTCTCAGTAGCTTGCCGGGCTCTCGGAGTGGGGCGGAGGAATCGAACTCAGGTCGACCCTGTCGGCCGCATGCAAGGCAAACACCCTACCCAATGTGCTATCGCTCCAGCCCGATTCACAAAAGTAAAACTAATAATCTATTCTATGCATATTTAGTTGTAAACCTTTTTGCAAAGTCCTAGAAATGTCTATGTTGGGGCTGGAGCGATAGCACAGTTGGTAGGGCGTTTGCCTTGCACGCGGCCCGACCCGGGTTCAATTCCCAGCATCCCATATGGTCCCCCGAGCACTGCCAGGAGTAATTTCTGAGTGCAGAGCCAGGAGCAACCCTTGTGCATCACTGGGTGTGACCCCAAAAGAAAAAAAAAGTCTATGTATATGCACAGCCAACCTGAATTAACTTAGTGTTTAGGTCTTTCGTTTCCATGTGCCACTATAATTTTGAATATACCTAGGAATTCTAGGTTTGCTCCTGGAATGAACAAATATGTCAGTATGTCCATTTGATTCTTGAAATCGTCTGGAGGGACTATAGCATAAGTATAACTGATTTTCCCCCATTTTCCCAAGTGAATTTTAAAAAAAATTCATCCAACACTCTTTCATTTTTAAGAAAGGAATGCTTTCTTGAATAACATGAAGGTAGGAAGAGGAAGAAAGGGAGAAAAAATTTAAATCAGCTTATTTTGTTTTCTGCTAACAAGACAGACAAGGCTGGAGCAATAGCACAGTGGGTAAGGCGTTTGCCTTGCACACGGTCAACCAGGGTTCAATTCCTCCGTCCTTCTCGGAGAGCCCTGCAAGCTACCGAGAGTATCCCACCTGCATGGCAGAGCCTGCCAAGCTCCCCATGATGTATTCTGGTACGCCAAAAACAGTAACAACAAGTCTCACAATGGAGACGTTACTGGTGCCCGCTTGAGTAAATCGATGAACAATGGGTCTACAGTGCTACAGTGTAGTGTAACAAGTGTAATGAGTGTACCAAGACAAGGCAATTGGGAGTTCAAAAGGAAATGAAGAGCAATAATTGCATATATTTTAAATTTATCCACACGATTTCTAGTCGTTATTACAGATAAAATTTAGATGATGGTTTATGGCTAAAAATAGCTCTAATATCTAAAGAAGTCTACTTCTGTGAATTCTTATGCTTTGATCTAGTGGCTGGCTAAAATAAAACTTTTCAAACCCCTCCCCAACTGACCCAACATCAGAATGAAGGCAAAACATCACACATAGTCTTATTATCTATGAGCTATTTCCATGGAATGTCCTGAAAACAGCCCAAACCAAGTCCGCAGAAGACAGAGATATCCCACAGCTCACAGACATCCCTTCGTGAGATGAATTTGGCATCCCTCTCACACTGAAGTCTCCCAGAGACTTCAAAACTCCATGGAACATGTAGTTCAAAGAGCATAAATAATAAGTAAAATAGCATGGAGCTTCTGTGACGAAAATAAATTTTAATGGATAAAACCTTATGTTCCCTTCCTCTGAACACACAATGGCAAGGCCTGTGTCAGTAGCAAGAGACTGGCTTGAACATTTCCTCCCAAATGCTGCTCATTTCGAGAGATGTTCTCTGGCTTCAGATCCAGCTGAAACCCTGCCATAGGGTTTTGCTCATCTTGTCAAATGGAAACCTTTCTTCTTCTATTCATCACAATTATGGATACATAAAAACAGTAATTTGGGTTTTTTTTTTCCTTTGAAGAGGACTGGGGCACATTTAGCAGTGCTCAGGGCTTGCTTTCAGCCCTGGACTCAGGGATAACCCCTGGTATTGCTTCGGTACCATATGCAGTTGCAGGGATTGAACGAAGGTCATCCACATGCAAGGCAAGTGCCTACACCTCTGTTTTATCTCTCTAACATAGGTACAGTAGATAAATCTTCCTAGTTAACATGCCATGTTAATCCTCGTAGCCATGTGGGAAACATCTTAAAGATATCAAATCCTGGGGGGCTGGAGCCATAGCACAGCGGGTAGGGTGTTTGCCTTGCATGCGGCCAACCCAGGTTTGATTCCCAGCATCCCATATGGTCCCCCAGAGCACCGCGAGGAGTGGTTCCTTGGTGCAGGGCCAGGAGAAACCCCTGAGCATCACCGGGTGTGACAAAAGAAGGAAGGAAGGAAGGAAGGAAGGAAGGAAGGAAGGAAGGAAGGAAGGAAGGAAGGAAGGAAGGAAGGGAAAGAAAGAAAGAAAGAAAGAAAGAAAGAAAGAAAGAAAGAAAGAAAGAAAGAAAGAAAGAAAGAAAGAAAGATTATTCAAATCCTGCCTGGTCTCCAGATTTACTTCTTCATAATCTTCAAGGGTGGGTTAACCTAGGTATCCCTCATTTAACCTCTGTCCTTGGTGACACTGATGAGTAGCCAAGTTCGGGGAAATCTAGTCCAATGAAAAGCATGTGACAAAGCCATGACGAGAAGCTTCATTTCATCATGCTTCTGAACGTTCGGCCTCCCTAGGTTGCCAGTCTCTGGGCTGTGAAATGGTGATAAGGCTCACTGCCTCCTTTCTCTCTCATCTCACTGGGATGTTGTATAGGCCAAAGAGATATTGACCTTAATTTTCTGATCTGTGGATCGGAGAGGACCAAGGCATGCCCTTCTCATATTTATGCAGGACTGTGGGTACGCCTCATTTGCCTGCATGCAGTGCCCAGCTTGTACGCTACCACTCTGTTCCCATGTTTCTGGAGTGGCATAGCCTGGGGCAGAGAGTGAACAAGGATGAATGGATCTGGCAAATCTGGGCACTGGTTGATGATGCAGGTTTGCAGGGCCTGAACGATTTTGACCCCTTCCTCCTCTGAACTCACCCCTGCTGAGAAAATATAATTCCTAAGTAATTAGAAATATGGTATGGTCAGCCACCTAAAGTGGTCAGTGATAAGTTTGGCCTCTTAGGGAAAAAAATTGAAAGAACAGTTAGCCAAGATCATCTATTTTCCTCTGTCTGCATTTCGGAGCTGTGGTTTATCATCACAGAAAGAAAGGTTTGGTCAGATAATATACTTCCTTCAGTAATCTTCGTAAAAGATATAAGCACTATCCAAAAATAAAACATACCCCAGATCTCATCCTAGTCCAGGTCAAAATTTAGAGGATATAAATATGATTCTAAGACTGTGACTGCGGATGGTATTCTAAATCTCATCTGTTTTGGGGGCCAGAGCAATGGTACAGTGGGGAGGGTGTTTGCCTTGCATGTGGCCAACCTCGGTTCAATCACCGGCATCTTGTATGGTATCCTCAGTGGTGCAAGAAGTCATTTCTAAATGCAGAGCCAGGAGTAACCTCAGAGCAATGTAGGATGTGACCTCCCCCACCCCCACAGCAAATAAATAAACAATTTTTTTTTTGCTTTTTGGGTCACACCCAGCAATGCTCAGGGGTTACTCCTGGCTCATGCACTCAGGAATCGCTCCTGGCGGTGCTCAGGGGACCACATGGGATGCTGGGAATCGAACCTGGATCAGCTATGTTGGCTGCGTGTAAGGCAAACACCCTACCCGCTGTGCTATTGCTCCAGCCCCAAGTAAACAATTTTTTAAAAATAAATAAATAAATATGAAGCTCACCTGTTTCTAAGATAGTGCCTGCTATATGCTAGGGATATAGAAAACTTCAGCCAATCAATACAAGCTGTCTAAGTGATCCTTACTAATCTCTACAGGAAACTTGGCATATAAGGAAAAAATAAGTCATGTAACTTACTTATTAATAAAGCTATTTTATGCTGGAAAGTAAGGAAGACTTTAAATAAAGAGAAACCAGGCACCACTAAACGTCTGCATTTTCTTAGGCTAAGCAAGACCCAAAGGGCATGCTTTCACTCTGGATAGACTCGGATAGACGCTCTAATGGAATATTTATACCTCACATACTTCCATCCAGGAGGAGAATGATTCTGTGTAAGTTAAGAACTTGAACAGAAAGCTGTTTGGCTTTAATGTTTTCAAGTCTTTCCACACATCTCTTCTCCCCATGTGTCTCACTGGATTATTGTGTCGAGAGTATGTCAGCAGCAACCCATAACCCATCATGGGACTGAGAAAGGGAGTGGAGAAAGTTCCAAAGAAACAGGAAAGCAGGTGAAATAAAAGAAAGGAAGCGACTTTGAGAAGAAGCTGGAGAGAAAGTTCAGTGCCTTGAATACAGACCAGGGATGAAAGGGAGAGAGGGAGGGAGGGAAGGAGAGAGGGAAGGAAGAGAAAAGAAGAAGGAAGGAAGGAAGGAAGGAAGGAAGGAAGGAAGGAAGGAAGGAAGGAAGGGAGGGAGGGAGGGAGGAAGGAAGGAAGGGAGGGAGGAAGGAAGGGAGGAAGAGAGAAAGAAGTAAGGAAGGGAGGGAGGAAGGGAGGAAGGAAGGGAGGAAGAGAGAAAGAAGTAAGGAAGGGAGGGAGGAAGGAAGGAGAGGGAAGGAAGGAAGGAGAGGGAAGGAAGGAAGGAGAGGGAAGGAAAGAAGGAAGGAAGGAAGGAAGGAAGGAAGGAAGGAAGGAAGGAAGGGAGGGAGGGAGGGAGGGAGGAAGGAAGGGAGGAAGAGAGAAAGAAGTAAGGAAGGGAGGGAGGAAGGGAGGAAGGAAGGGAGGAAGAGAGAAAGAAGTAAGGAAGGGAGGGAGGAAGGAAGGAGAGGGAAGGAAGGAAGGAGAGGGAAGGAAGGAAGGAGAGGGAAGGAAAGAAGGAAGGAAGGAAGGAAGGAAGGAAGGAAGGAAGGAAGGAAGGAAGGAAGGAGAGGGAAGGAAGGAAGGAAAGAAGGAAGGAAGGAAGGAGAGGGAAGGAAGGAAAGAAGGAAGGAAGGAAGGAAGGAAGGAAGGAAGGAAGGAAGGAAGGAAGGAAGGAGAGGGAAGGAAGGAAGGAAGGAAGGAAGGAAGGAAGGAAGGAAGGAGAGGGAAGGAAGGAGAGGGAAGGAAGGAGAGGGAAGGAAGGAAAGAAGGAAGGAAGGAAGGAAGGAAGGAAGGAAGGAAGGAAGGAAGGAAGGAGAGGGAAGGAAGGAAGGAGAGGGAAGGAAGGAAGGAAGGAAGGAAGGAAGGAAGGAAGGAAGGAAGGAGAGGGAAGGAAGGAAGGAGAGGGAAGGAAGGAAGGAGAGGGAAGGAAGGAAGGAGAGGGAAGGAAAGAAGGAAGGAAGGAAGGAAGGAAGGAAGGAAGGAAGGAAGGAAGGGAGGGAGGGAGGGAGGGAGGAAGGAAGGGAGGAAGAGAGAAAGAAGTAAGGAAGGGAGGGAGGAAGGGAGGAAGGAAGGGAGGAAGAGAGAAAGAAGTAAGGAAGGGAGGGAGGAAGGAAGGAGAGGGAAGGAAGGAAGGAGAGGGAAGGAAGGAAGGAGAGGGAAGGAAAGAAGGAAGGAAGGAAGGAAGGAAGGAAGGAAGGAAGGAAGGAAGGAAGGAAGGAAGGAGAGGGAAGGAAGGAAGGAAAGAAGGAAGGAAGGAAGGAGAGGGAAGGAAGGAAAGAAGGAAGGAAGGAAGGAAGGAAGGAAGGAAGGAAGGAAGGAAGGAAGGAGAGGGAAGGAAGGAAGGAAGGAAGGAAGGAAGGAAGGAAGGAGAGGGAAGGAAGGAGAGGGAAGGAAGGAGAGGGAAGGAAGGAAAGAAGGAAGGAAGGAAGGAAGGAAGGAAGGAAGGAAGGAAGGAAGGAGAGGGAAGGAAGGAAGGAGAGGGAAGGAAGGAAGGAAGGAAGGAAGGAAGGAAGGAAGGAAGGAAGGAAGGAGAGGGAAGGAAGGAAGGAGAGGGAAGGAAGGAAGGAGAGGGAAGGAAAGAAGGAAGGAAGGAAGGAAGGAAGGAAGGAAGGAAGGAAGGAAGGAAGGGAGGGAGGGAGGGAGGGAGGAAGGAAGGGAGGAAGAGAGAAAGAAGTAAGGAAGGGAGGGAGGAAGGGAGGAAGGAAGGGAGGAAGAGAGAAAGAAGTAAGGAAGGGAGGGAGGAAGGAAGGAGAGGGAAGGAAGGAAGGAGAGGGAAGGAAGGAAGGAGAGGGAAGGAAAGAAGGAAGGAAGGAAGGAAGGAAGGAAGGAAGGAAGGAAGGAAGGAAGGAAGGAAGGAAGGAAGGAGAGGGAAGGAAGGAAGGAAAGAAGGAAGGAAGGAAGGAGAGGGAAGGAAGGAAAGAAGGAAGGAAGGAAGGAAGGAAGGAAGGAAGGAAGGAAGGAAGGAAGGAGAGGGAAGGAAGGAAGGAAGGAAGGAAGGAAGGAAGGAAGGAAGGAAGGAAGGAAGGAAGGAAGGAAGGAGAGGGAAGGAAGGAGAGGGAAGGAAGGAGAGGGAAGGAAGGAAAGAAGGAAGGAAGGAAGGAAGGAAGGAAGGAAGGAAGGAAGGAAGGAAGGAGAGGGAAGGAAGGAAGGAGAGGGAAGGAAGGAAGGAAGGAAGGAAGGAAGGAAGGAAGGAAGGAAGGAAGGAAGGAAGGAGAGGGAAGGAAGGAGAGGGAAGGAAGGAGAGGGAAGGAAGGAAAGAAGGAAGGAAGGAAGGAAGGAAGGAAGGAAGGAAGGAAGGAAGGAAGGAAGGAAGGAGAGGGAAGGAAGGAAGGAGAGGGAAGGAAGGAAGGAAGGAAGGAAGGAAGGAAGGAAGGAAGGAAGGAAGGTAGGAAGGTGGATTTACATTTCATTGAGTTGCTTCATTCCCAGATTCAAAAAAGAAAATAAACATTATAAAAACATTTATGTGACTTTGCCTGTGTTTTCCAGGTAAAACTATTTTCTGAGGCAGGATGATGACACTTACAGATATAGCACAGTATAAAGGATAAAAGCTCAGATACTATCTGAAAGAAAACCCCAGCTTGTACAATCTACAACCCCAGAAAGTCGTCTAATTTCTCTCTGCGTCAGTTCTCTTAGCTCTAAAATGGGATTGATAATAGTATCAGTTCAAGAAGGTAAATATAGAAATCAAGTGTTAATGTTTTAAATACTTAGAGCAGAACTGAATGCAACATGCTTTATAAGTGGTATATATGTGTATATAATATTTATACACTCATCTATGTGTGCTTTTAAATCAGGCATCCACTGGATGTCCAAAATTAAATGCTACAGCAGGGAGCATAAACACAACTAAGATTTTGGTAGGTGCCATTCAAGTTAAAAGTGAACATTCTTCAGAGAACAAGTTATTTCTAAACTTGGCTTTCCTTTAAAGGGGCAAAACAGTGACAATTTACTAATAGGCAATTTATACTATATAATGTTTTGGACACTAAAATTACCGCTTTAAAAGATTCTCTAATTTTATTCTACCAAAGTGGTTGAAATGCTAGGATCACTCAATGTATACCTGATTTTAAAAAAAATTTAAATCTGACATTTTCAAGCACTTGGTGCCATGATACTTTTGAGCAATGTATTACAATCAGCAGTTCACAGACCACCCTGTGTCAATCTACAGACATGAAAACCACTGCTTTAAGAGAGAGGGGAGAGGCTGGAGTGATAGCACAGCGGGTAGGGCGTTTGCCTTGCACACAGCCGACTCGGGTTCAATTCCCAGCATCCCATATGGCCCCCCAAGCATGGCCAGGAGTAATTCCTGAGTGCATGAGCCAGGAATAACCCCTGTGCATCGCTGGGTGTGACCCAAAAAGCAAAAACAAACAAACAAACAAAGAGTTTAGCACATTGATTGTAATTTTATCTCAAGTTTATTCAACATGATGAACTTGAGATAAAATTATTTTTTTTAAAAAGAGAGGGGAGGGAAAGAGGGAGAGAGAGAGAGAGAAAGAGAGTGAGAGAAGAAAAGTGCCTGTCAGAGAGATAGGTGAGGAGCCAGGGAGGCAAGAGGAAAACTCGGGACATTGGTGGTAGGAAATGTGTATTGTATGTACAATGGTGAAGGGATGGGTGTTGGAATATTATATAACTGAAACCCAATCATAAACAGCCGTGCAACTGTGTATCTCACTGTGATTAAATTTCAAAAAGTTAGAAGAAAACCACTTTAGAGCATTGAATATTGAGTATTGATCACTATAATAATCACTTTACAGCAAAGGTCAAGTTCAGCCTCACCTTAGAGGCCAGCCGGGCCATCTAGGGGAAAGCGCAGCTCAAGATAGAGAAGGGAGCACCAAATAAAGGGTGTTTGGAGGATCCTCCCAGGAGGGGAGATACATATTGAAAGTAGACCATGGACTGAACATGATTGCCACTCAATGCCTCTTTTGCAGACCACAACACCCAAAAGGAGAGAGAGAATAAAAGGGAATGCCCTGCCACAGAGGCAAGGTGGGATGGAGGGGATGGGGCGTGGGAGGGATACTGGGATCCGTGGTGGTGAAAAATGAGCACTGGTGGAGGGATGGGTACTTGATCATTGTATAATCGAAACTCAAGCGCAAAACTTTGTAAATCTACAACTGTACCTCATGGTGTTCCACTAATAAAAATTCTTAAAAAAAAAAACAAAAAATTTTAGCCTCACAACAACCAAGCAAGATTGGAACCAGTATCTCCAATCCTTGGTAAAATAAAAGTACTATTATTACAAACACAGTAACAACAAAGTCTCCAATGGAGACGTTACTGGGCCCGCTCGAGCAAATCGACGATCAACGGGAGGGCCTTTACCTTTACCTTTACCTTTATTACCATGTTTTATAACCAAACAAAGCCACTATAAGTATCAGCATATAAATTTTATCTAAATGATGTTTCTCAGTAGAACTAGAGAGTCAACGCTCTGGATTCGTTAACTATTCCAACAAGTTATTACCAAAACCAAAGCCAGCACTCTAGGTAGTAAATACCACAGGAGTCATAAGTTTAAATAAGCAAAGAACTAGCCAAACGAGCAAAAATTCAAGAAGGAAGACTCCTTTGGTATTCCATCAATGGGATCATTGGTTCCTTGCACCTATATTTGTACTTCTAGCTTAGGTGACAAGGACGACAATAAAAAGCTTTCTCTCAATGCAAGATAGAAGTCTATGTATGTCTAAGTATGTCTCGCTGAAGTTCATACACTTTGAACTTGTCATTCAATGTGAGTCTGAGAAGCAGCCAGAAAAGAATAAAAGCACTATTGCTAGCTATTATTATGATAGTGCTTTCAGATTGCATATGATCTCAAGTGCACTTGAACAGTGCACATGATCCCAAGTGCAAACAGAGCTACATTTAGGGAGTTTCCGTTTCCGAAAGGTTTCTGCATGAATCTCCAAATTATTCTTTGACCTCTGTCTCCCCTATCCTCCACTTCCTCCTTTACCTGGGTTCCTTTGATTAATCATTTGAATTTCTTCAGCTACAGAAGCTTAAATTCCAAGCCCAGTTGTCCACAGGAACTTACCCCTTCCACTGAGCTGTCCCCAGAGACATCACCATCTTAATCCTCACGAGATTTTTCTTTTGCCTTTGTGAGTCTGAACAAAGGCAGGGTCTGCTTCCGCAGAGTTCGGAAAACAACTCCACTAACTAGAGAACATCTTGTTTAGTACTTAACGCCACATGATGAAGACAAACTTCTTTCTGAGTTTGCTGGGTCTACATTCTCCCCTATTTCCATCTGTTATTTGGTTGTGATACTGACAGCAACTCAGATGGCTAAGTGCTCATCCCAGGCTCCGAGATAAGAGTCCGTCTGTTAGCCCATGAGTTTTGATCACTCACAGACTCCATTTCTTTGATGTCTACAAAAGAGTTTCATAGGATGGTCATGGTTAACATGCATAGCAGAGCTATTTCACCCCCCCCCAAAAGAAAATGGAGGCAGATAAATTGTCCCATCTCTCCTCTTCCATCTGGGGATTCATGCTCTTTAGTAGTAAGTCACTGTAACTCCTCACAAAACTATTCTTATATAATCTCTTATATATCAGATTTACTTATTCATAGATTTATAGATCTATAAATTTATTTATAGGCCCTCATGAGAGATACATGCACTAAGAGAAAAAAAATCTGGAAGATCAATGACCAAAATGTTCAGTATATTCAATGCATTCACTTTCTGATAGTGGCACTGTAATTTCTGTTCATTTTGCATAACAACATTTTCTAGATTCTCTATAATGCTACGTATCATGAAACAAACTATAAAGCTTTTCAAAATGGAAATAAGTGACTAATCTCTCATATGTTTATACAAAAGGCATAAAAGTTGGAGAAATGCTAAGGACATTTTTTCCCAGGTCAAATTATGGTTTTGATAAATTAAAAATCCAGCTCAAAAATAGTTTATCTTGGGGGCTGGAGTGATAGCACAGCGGGTAGGGTGTTTGCCTTGCATGCAGCCTACCTGGGTTCGATTCCCAGCATCCCATATGGTCCCTCGAGCACCTCCAGGAGTAATTCCTGAGTGCATGAGCCAGGAATAACCCCTGTGCATCAACGGGTGTGACCCAAAAAGCAAAAAAAAAAAAATAGTTTCTCTTAGTTGCATCAAATAATTTCTTGCTACTTTTCTATAGTTGTTTAATGTCTTTGAGAGTTTCTTCTAGCTGTCTGATAGGGTAGCCCTAGCCACATGTGCTAACTTTAAATTGTACTTAATTAAAAATAATTCAAATTCAAAATTTAATTCCTTCATTGTACAAGCTATATTTCAAGTTCTCAATAGACGCATGTGGCTAATGGCTACTAATTGGACAATAGAGAAACAGAAAACGCCATTATGGCAGAAAGATTTATAAGACACTCTTGGTCTAGCTGCTCAGCTGGTAATTGAGCACATAAGCCATGAGCAAGTCTTCAGGCTTAAGAGACTTCCATTCATTTAAATGGCAAAGGAAAGCAGGATTCTATTTCCTCCAAAGCTGAAGAAGTGTTAGATCTTGTTTTCAAGGAAAATGAGAATAATGTAGAGTTAGATGAGAAATCCCTATCTGAAGAATCTCTTGGGGTAAGGAAATCTGAATAGAAAGAACAAGAGTTATAGGCATGCCCCAGAGTAAACAGGGGCGAGGAGGGCCAGTGGATGGTTGGAACTAACCACAAGTGTGTGGAGGGCTAAGATAGAGAAGATAGAGAAGACAGATAAGTAGGTAAGATGGAGAAGAGATTGCTATGACAATAATAACTGGGAATGATCACACTGGACAAATCTGAGGGCTAAAAGTATGTAAGATGCGGAAAGTAGACTATAGAATAAACATGATTGTCACCCATTGCCTCTTTTGCAAACCTCAACACCCAATAAGAGAGAGAGAACAAAAGGGAAAGCCCTGCCACAGAGGCAGGATGGGATGGGGGGTGGGAGGGATACTGGAATCAGTGGTGGTGGAGAATGGGCACTGGTGGAGGGAAGGGTACTCGATCATTGTATAATTGAAACCCAAGCACAAAAATGTGTAAGTCTGCAACTGTACCTCATGATGTCTATTAAAAAATGTTTAATATTAAAAAAAATTTAAAAAATAAAAGTATGATATATAAGGTATAGCACAGCGGTAGGGCGTTTGCCTTGCACGCAGCCAACATGACCGACCCGAGTTCGATTCCTCCGCCCCTCTCGGAGAGCCCGGCAAGCTACCGAGAGTATCTTGCCCACATGGCAGAGCCTGGCAAGCCACGCGTGATGTATTTGATATGCCAAACACAGTAACAACAAAATCTCCAATGGAGACGTTACTGGGCCCACTCGAGCAAATCGATGAACGAGAGGGCCTTTACCTTACCTTTACCTTTTAAGGTATATTCTTGATAACCTTTCAATGTCAATATTGCAAACCACAATGCCCAAAAGAAGGGGAGAGAGAGAGAGAGAGAGAGAGAGAGAGAGAGAGAGAGAGAGAGAGAGAGAGAAGAAAAGTGCCTACCATAGAGGCACGCGGGGGGGTGGGGGGGTAATGGGAGGAAACCTGGAGACACTGGTGCTGGGAAATGTACACTGATGGAAGGATGGGTGTTGGTACATTGTCTAATTTAAATCCAATCAAGAATGGCTTTGTAAGGGTCTATCCCACAGTGATTCAATAAAAACTTTTTTTTTAAAAGCTATAGGCATGCTTATAGATAGAAACGCGAGACAGTGACCAATGCCAGATTTCAAGTTGCTTTCAGCACATCCTAGTCACTTCCTGACAAAAGTGCACGGCACAGAAAGGGAACTCTCCTGGCCTCCATCTAGCAACATGGAAACACAACTGCACTCCTGAAAACGAACACAAGTAGTGGCTCTCGTGATGAGGAGAAGTCACTGCCCTCAATTGCTGCTCTACCACAGAGCTGAGAAAAGTCTAGCTCGGAGCTTAGGAGAGGCTCTACTCTGAATTCCGTAATTAGAGCTCAACTTATACATCATCTGTCCTTGATATATTTATCATTTCGATTTTCCCCATCTAAGTTGTGTTCACTAAGTCACCAACATCAGCATCACCTGAAAATTCAGAACTCTCAGGCCCTACTCTGGGTCATAAATTCACTTCAAAAAGATCCCCGGTGATTTATAGTTACGTGGAAAGTTGAGGTCACTGATGTCTGTCTCATTCTACTTTCAGTTTCTAGAATGTAGAAGAAACTCATCATTCAACCAAATTTTGCCGAATGCCCTGGACCTGGCAAACAGCATGAAATTTAATAAACACTGATTAATCGCAAATCTGAGCCTTGGATTTCAAAATAAAGAAGTCACCATACTTTAAATGTGCGGTTAAAACTATAAAGAAATCATGTGGGCATTTTAAAGCATTTCCCTTGGTTTTAAAAATGAAAAATGTAGAAATCATCATATATAATACTAATAAGCAAATAATAAACCATGCAAAAATTCTTTGTTCTTTCGTCTGCCATCTATGAGGGCAATCATTTGTAAAAGCTTTTATTGGAGAGCTTGAACGGAATCATGCCCTAATTATAGCCTTCCTTTTTTATTGGCCACGGAAAGGAAAAGCACCAGATGAAGCTGTTTGAGACTCCATGGTTTGTTCAGCTGTATTAAATGCTTCTAACTGCTGACTTTTATCGTTCTTAACAAGTCAAGACCAGACCGAATGTCTTTGAAGATAATTGTTTTTATTCATTTTCCTTCCGCATTGCTAAAATGGAGACAGTATGTAAATTAAGGAAAGATTCTCTCTCGGATGCAGTACTGCCCCAGACCTCTGCTGGTATTCAAAAAAAGAGGTAAAAGCTGACCTCTTCTGCTTAGATTATTTCGTGTCTCCATGATTAGTGGGTCTCTCCTTAAAAAAATGGAAAAAGTTTCTAGGCTCTCCAAGGAGGTCTCGAAGGCACTAAATTAACCTTATTGATGCATAAAATCTACTCCAAAGAAAACCCATGTTGCTGTACACGAATGTTCCTAGTAATTTTTCTTATCCATGAAATGAGTAAGGCAATATGGAAATTACTAGAGGCCAGACTCAGACTTTCAGGGTCATTGTCTCAACTCTACCATATATTCGCTATATGACCTGAGAAGATAAAAATTAAGTCCTGGCTCTCAACTGAGGATGATGAGCCTGGGTTAGTTGGAGATGCTGAAACACTTTAGACTGTTCTCACTTGGTAACATTACTGGCCATCTAGAGCAGAGAAGCGAGGGGTATTGTTACACACCCTAAAATGATTAAGACAGTGCCCACAACAAAGAATTAACTGTTGTAAAATTCCACTAGTGCCAGTTATCAAAACCCTGGACATGTGGAAGTTATTATCATTGCTGTAATTCACCATTGATCTCCTCTAACAAACAAATAAACAAACAAAAAACATGACCTACAAAATGTTCTTTTTTTAATTTTTATTTTTTACTTTGTGTTGCTTTATTTACTTGTTTTTGGGGGTCACACCCGGCAATGCTCAAGCATTACTCCTGGCTCGACACTCTAGAGTTACTCCAAAAACGCCAGACGCTTTGAAGTCTGAAATCCTCTCATAAATAAGAACTCTCTAAGATCTTCATACTCAGCACTGTTTGGGGTTCGACAGAAAACACAACATTGTAATGCGTGGTCTTTTACTTATTCTTCCAGAAACTAGAAATTAGAATAAACCATTGAGGGCTAATAGGATAATTCCTCATTGATCCATTCCAGTAATTTTTTGCTGCCTCTCTACATGGTGCCCAGTCTAATTATGGGATGACTCCCTATTCCCCTGGGATGCCACTTTTCATTCTCATTCACCTCCTTGTTCTGAAAGAACAGCAATTTACCACTGAATGGTTATTAGCCTTTTTCCCTTAAAGAGACTGCGAAGGGGAAAAAAAAAAGCCCACAGGATAATTTTAAAAGTTGTTGCTCCAGTTTTTCTACAACTTTAGAAATCTCTGTTGGCTTTTAATTAAGAACTTGCATTTAGACTGTGAGATGAACCAGATTTGAAGGATTGTGTTTTTTTTTTTCCTTGCTCGCTTTTAATGAAATGGCACTCGTTTCCCTAGGAGGGGTTTTCCCCAGATTCTCATTGTTCTACTAAAGATGATTTACACGGGCATCTGTGGAGGTATCTGAATCTTTGATTGAAGAGGCAGGCCAGGCTAGACACGCTGTGCCTTCCCTCTGAGAAAACAGAAAATAAATACCCTCGGGACACTGAGCTGAAAGCTTCCAAACGCCAGTGTGGAATGACCTGGAGGTGGAGCAAGTCACAGTTCCCAAGAGTGGCAGCAGGGGTGGACATAAGGCCCGGAAATATGCTGTGAATGTGACTGTTCTGTCCGCTGTCTCAGACACCTGCAATACGCATTTCACTGCACTCCCTTGATCCAGTCTTGAGAATCATGTGCATATTCAGAATGACTCAATGCTCAAATATACTTAACACACCCAATGCTTGAGAACCCTTCTTTTGAAATTCTAAATCCTATTTTTTTTCTGAGTCCTTGGCTAAGGATCAAGGTAAACTGGTTATTCTTTTTATCAATGCCTCTAACCACGGTATCTGAGAAGATCATCATTTTAGACAGATCTTATTTTTCTTAGCATCAAACTCTTTACAAGTGAAAATTTACTATGATAAATCAGCAAGTAAGACTACAATAAATAAACCTAATATCCGATAGCAAAAATAATTAAATATCAGAAATGCAATGTGATTCATTACACATGTGAAACATTATTCTGTGTTACGCAAATATGCATTATATTGATTAATTTTCAAAATAACTCTAGATGATAAATATCACTAGCTGATCTATACTACAGATGAGGAAACAGAAGCAGTTTAAAATAATCACGACGACCACCTAATTCTCAACTTTTGTTATTTTGGGGACCTTGTGAGGCTCAAGGCTACATCCAGAATATAGCCCTGAGGTTCCCAGGAAGTGCTCAAGGGACCATGAAATAGTGGGGAGTCAAACTGTGACCTCCTATATACATTTCATGAACCCGAGCTCTCAGAGGCATTACCCTGGTCCCCAGATATTTTAAGTCAGCTTTATTCAATAGCACAGCGGTAGGGCATTTGCCTTGCACGCAACCAGCCCGGCAGAGCCAGGTTCGATTCCTCCGCCCCTCTCGGAGAGGCCAGCAAGCTACCGAGTGTACCTCACCCACACGGCAAAGCCTGACAAGCTCCCCATGACGCATTCAATATGCCGAACACAGAAACAGCAAGTTGTATTCAATAAGCCAAACACAGTAACAAGTCTCAACATGGAGATGTTACTGGGCCCACTCGAGCAAATCAATGAACAACAGGAGGACAGTGACAGTGATTAAATATAATTATGCACAATAAAATACACTCTTTAGGTTCATTGATGAATGGTGCTTAACATATATTCAATCCTGCAAACTCTCCTATTATGAAGCTATAAACTATCTGCCTCTCCCCTCAAAAATTCATGAGGGCGCTTTTGTGCCTATCCCCATTCTGCCTTAGACCCTGAAAACCACAAACCTGTTTTCTGTTCCTATGCCTTGACCTTGTAGACTGTTGCTACATGAAATTATACAGTATGGAGCTTTCTGCTCCTATTTTTCCACTCAACTAAAATTTGAGATGTGTGAAGGTTATTGCATTTACCAGTTACTTATTCCTTTCTGTGTATTGCTGAAAGTAGCCCATTTTATGGATTTACCATTATTTGCTTGTGTCTCAACTAGCTGAAAGACAACTGGGTTGTTTCCTGCTATCAACATTTACACACGTATGATTACTCTTGCCTAAACCCCAATCTAACCATAAGATTTCTAGGTATTTTGATAAGTATTATGTCTAATTCTTAAAGAACTAAGGAATTATTTTCTTAAGGGACTCATACTATTTTGCATTTACACAGGCAATTTATTTGATTTTCTAGTTGTTCCATATGAGCACTTGGGACTTTTAAGTCACTCCAGTGAGTGTACTAACATATGTTTTAAGTTGCAGCTACCTGATATCTAAGATCATTTAACATTTTTAGTCTCTTTTGACCATTCAATATATTTTCTGGAAATTTTTCTGGAAATACATCTTCAATACATCCCCTATTATAAGAAGTCTTTTTTTCTCTTTTTTTGAAAGAAAATAGTTTATTAGTACATGGCTTCGTTGGCAATAACAAATTCACTTGAACAAGAGACAATAACCAAATCAAAAGAACAAAGAGTTACTATCAAAAAATCTGTGACCATTAGGGCTGTCATGCAGTAATCCAAAGTCATTCAGAGACCAAATCTTAAAAAAGATTCGTCCATCCACTGATCCATAGTACCTTGGGATAAATCCATAGTACCTTGCATTTGTAGAATTATGTAGAGTATCACCTTCTAATCATACATGGCCTACTGGCATACATACAAATGTCAACTAAGATTTTCTGCAAATACAACATCTGAATTTTATATTATAGGCTCCACAGCTAGTCCAGAACAAGAGTCTGTACTACAATGCATTCAATTATGAGGTGAAAGTTTTAGGACTGGGCTGGAGTGATAGCACAGTGGGTAGGGTGTTCGCCTTGCACGGCCAACCTGGGTTGGGAGTCCCAGCATCCCATATGGTTCCCCGAGCACCGCCAGGAGTAATTCCTGAGTGTGTGAGTCAGGAGTCACCCTTGTGCATCACCGAGTGTGACCCAAAAGAAAAAAACAAAAAAAAAAAAAAGAAAGTTTCAGGACTCCCAGAGAGGAAAAGCATCTAAGCATGTCTCAAAGCATGTATGAGTGATCCATGATTTCAGAATTCCTCACAATCATAGCGCCCAGGAAGACTCACACAGATTTCTAGTGGGCCTTTCCCACCTGGCTTCTATATTAGAAGTCCACTATGCTTATAGAAAGACCAAAGTGACTTTTTTTAAAGTATACCTTTCTTAAAATGTGCATGAAATCTAACTCTATTGTTCATTTATGTTCTGTGTTTTTATGTGCCACTAAATCTTTATTTAACCCAAGGTCACAAAGATTTTATCATATTTCCTTCTGGTTATTTTAAAGTTTACTGGCCTCATTTTCAGTTAATCTTTATGTGTACCATGAGGTTCATTTTTCTGCATAGTTACCTAATTATTATAGCTAGTCATTGAAAAAAGTCTTTTGTTTGTTTTGTTTTGTTATGACCACATCTGATGGTACTCAGAGTTTACATGTGGCTCTGGTGCTCAGGGATCTGTCCTGACAGTGCTCAGGGATCACTCCTGGCAGTGCTCAAGAGACTATATGCAGTGCAGGGGATCAAACCAGGATTACATCAAAGGGGCTACATGCAAGTCATGTAACTTACTTGCTGAACTATCTCTCTGGTCTTTCTTATTTTATTTATTATCCTTAAGTATTTTATCTTCATGATTGTAGCACTGTAGCACTGTCCTCCCGTTGTTCGTCAAGTTGTTCGAGCGGGCCCAGTAACATCTCCATTGTGATACTTGTTGTTACTGTGTTTGGCATATTGAATACATCACGGGGAGCTTGCCAGACTCTGCTGTGTGGGCGAGATACTCTCAGTAGCTTGCTGGGCTCTCCGAGAGGGGCTGAGAAATCAAACCTGAGTCAGATGGGTCAGCCACGTGCAAGGCAAACACCCAACTGATGTGCCATTTTCATGATATAGCAGATAAATTATCTCAATTTGTAACTACTTATTATTAGTGTGTGCAAATACAACTACAGTTTGACAAATGGAGCTCACAAAAATATAGCAGTTCCTTTAGAAATAGTACAGCCAGTAGGGCATTTGCCTTGTATGCTGTCAACCCAGGTTTGAGCATTTCATGTGGTCTACTATTTCATAAGGTCCACCAAGAACCATCAGGAGTAATTCCTGAGTACAGAGTCAAGAATAACCTCTGAGCACCACCAGGTTCCACCCCCCAAAAATAAATAAATAATTAAATAAATAAATAAATACTTTTAGGGTCACGGAGATAGTATAGGAGTTAAGATTTACCCAAACTACCAGTACCATATAGTCCCCAATGCACCACAGGTTGCATTCTTTGAGGCTACCTCATCCCTGTTGAGCACTGCCTGGGTGATTTCAGGACCTAAGCAACTTAGCACCCATGAACCCTTGAGTTGAACAACTAACTAGGTAGACCAAAAATCACTCAGAATGCACCTGAGTCATCAGAGCACTGTGAGGGAGATTTACCTCTCACCCATACCAAAAAAAAATAATAATTTTAGGAACTGAAGACATTGTATAGCAGATAGGGCATTTCCCTTCTCTGGAGTCATCTCAGGTTCATTCCCATGCACCCCTTATGCAGCTAACCCTGGGTTGGATCCTCACCACCACATGGTACCCAAGCACAACCAGGAATGATCCCGGAGCACAGTTAAGAGTAATCCTTAAGCTCTGCTGGGAGTGTCCCTCCCCCAAAGAAGGATTATAAGTGTTGTTCATCTGAATTCTCTCTTTATTTCTGCTTTAATGTGATGTAGGGTGTTTAGACCATTTTCCTTTGACTTTTCCATATGTAAACATTTGTATTTCAGAAAAAGAAACTTTCCTCTAAATAAATTTGAATTTCTGGAGTTTTGGTCTTAAAACTACCAACCTAAACCTAAACTACCAGGCAAGACTGTAAGCATGATACCTGAATTTCAATAACTTAAAACTGTGTCTGTTAAGAAGGCAGGCTGGGGAGTGGGAGGGAACTAAAACACTGGTGAAGGGAAGGTCTCACTGGTGGTACAAACGGTGTTAGAATAGTAAACACCTCAAATGCTATTACGAACAACTTTGTAAACCATGGTGCCTTGATGAAAAGGGAGAAGGAAGGAAGGAAGGAAGGAAGGAAGGAAGGAAGGAAGGAAGGAAGGAAGGAGGGAAGGAGGGAAGGAGGGAAGGAAGGAAGGAGGAAGGGAGGAGGGAGAGAGGGAGGATGGATATATTGCAATATAATCAAAATGTAGAATAAACAGAAATAGAACACATAGTGAAAATATAATGAACTAAGATAAAATCAACCCAAAAATGTACACTCCCTAAAGGACTTGGTCAAGAAACATAGCATGACATGATTCAATACTCCATGATTATTCCTTTGCTAATCAGTCCCTGAGACATTATTTTGCTTTTGGCTTACATTTTATTCTTCTCTAAAGTATGCTTCTCTAAAGCCCACAGATGAGAGGGAAAGAGAGGAGAGAAGAGAGATAGAGGAAAAAGAGAGCGAGAGAGAGAGAGAGAAAGACAGAGAGAGAGAGAGAGAGAGAGGAAAAATGCCTTCCATAGTGGCAGTCACGGCGAGGCAAGAGGAAAACTGGGACTATTGGTGTTGCGAAAAATACTCTGGTGAAGAGACGGGTGTTGGAACATTATATGACTGAAATCCAATCATTAACAACCTTGTGAATGTGTATATCACTGTGATTCAATTAAAAACATTATAAATAAAGGTTTAATTAATAAATAGATATTTTAAATATATGTGTATATATATAATAAAGTCCACCGGTGATTAGAAGCAGAAAAATAAAGGTAAGAAAAGGAAATCTATCAGGAACAAAACTAAAAATAATGTTTAAAAAAAAGCTTAAGAGAATAATCCTAAGTGATAGGTATAATTACTCTCTACCAGGTAGCATTGAGATCGATAGTTGGACACATATTAATTTATAATGTCTTTATTCACAGGATTGGAAATGGAAGAAATCTGGTATTTATATAAAAAATTGTTTATTGTTGGTGAAGTAAACCAGGCTAGACGTCAGGCAATCAAAATGATCTCTCTGGGCCAAAGTGATAGTACGTCAGATAGGGTGCTTGCCTTGTACACAGCTCACCTGGGTTTGATTCCTAGCATCCCACATGGTCTCCTGAGCATCACCAGGTGTAATTCCTGAATGCAGAGCAAGAAGTAACCCCTGAACATCACGGGGTGTGACCCCAAAATCAAAAATAAATAAGAAATAAAATAGACTTTATCTCTGGTCTCTCATTTTCTGCTTCTGTTGATCTGTCTGTCTGCTCTCTCTCTCTCTCTCACATACACACACACACAACCTTTACACACCTGATTACTTATTAAGTTGCAACAATAATTTTTATTAAGTTGTAACAATAATTTTTAATCCTATTTCATTTTTCTGTTCATTGATTTTGAATGGTGAAAGAAAGCTCACATTTATTATGGTATATGGTATATAAGCTGTAAGTATCTAAACTATATAAACCACAAGGGATTTGATCATCTCTTAATGATTTGATCAAACCAAACCTACAATTTGGTTAAAATTTTAAAAAGTTTGGGGCTGGAGCGATAGCACAGCGGGGCGGGTGTTGGCCTTGCACACGGCCGACCCAGGTTCGATTCCCAGCATCCCATATGGTCCCCTGAGCACCGCCAGGAGTAATTCCTGAGTGAAGAGCCAGGAGGAACCCCTGTGCATCGCTGGATGTGACCCAAAAAAGCAACCAAAAAAATTTAAAAAGCTTTGTATTTATCTATGAAAATACGTTGTTGAACATCTCACTTCCCAAAAGAATTATATAAATTATAAACAAAGTCCATGTATGTCTAAGCACAAGTACACTATGTCTGTGTATGTGTGTTAGGAAACCTACAAGAGTGTGCTAGAGTCAATTCAGACAAGTTCTCAAAAGCAATTGCGTGGACTTTGTTCAACTCCACATGACAGGTAGCTTGTCAAGTCACAGGTACCTTGAAATCAGTCATGTTGGAAATATTTGTACCATGAAAGTCAGCCACTGCTATAAACTTCAGGTTTATTCAGGAGAGCCAGTTGTTAACCATTTACCAGCATACCACCTTATGAATCTGCATAGTATTTCTTGAAATAAAATATAGCCTTAATAATTATATATCAAATTATTAAACACATACAGGGTAAAGATCATACTTCAACATTTTAATGCTGATATTTTATTAGTTTTATTTGTTTTTATAGACATCAAAATTTGACTGGAATTTTTCTCAAATATGTGAAGGAAAATATCAAGGTCTTTTATTAAATAATTGGCACCTTACCATATATTTAATAAGATTAGTTGTGAAGAGAAATATATAAATATTAGCCTGTCCATGTTTGCCCTTTCATATGATAGAAGCTGAAGACGACCAAGGTCTCAGTTGTAAAGTTTGTTTTTTGATAAAGTCCAGAGTATAAAACTACTAAAAGCCATGCTCTAGTTACAGTTCTAAACAACTAGACATAATTTTTTCAAGAACATATAAACTCTATTATTTTCTTCTATTAACGAAATAGCATATTAGATGTTATGTATGTGTAATTTATGTAAGTTATACATCACTTAAAATCAACATGTGTATGCACTATAATAAATTCATGATTGAAAATTCAATCCTATCCTTCAACATACATTTAAATCATTTTAATGTTTTTTTTATGAATCTGAGAGGTCTAAGGTTGTAATAACAGAGCGCAAATACAGTACCACATGACAAGAGCCCAGAAGTTTCAGACCTGACTTCATGAAGTGTTTATAATATTTACAAGTCCTATATATATTATTGCCAATTACTTTTTCTTTACAAAACTCTTCTGAAATAAATGTAGTTCTCCTATGATTGACTTCAGTCAGACTTTTCATGGTTCAAAGGGGGCTCTTTTACATACTGACCAAAAGTGTTACCGGTATATTATGCATGATATAATCAGATAGCTCCCACAGCTCTCATATACCCACCTTATAAAATGGAATACAAGTCTTACTAAATCTTTACTAAAACAGACCAAGGGTCAGTTCATGTAATACAAGTGAGGGTTTTAAAACTGATAATATAATGTTGCTTGGTTTTATACAGTGGGTCTATGTATGAGGGCAGCATTTTCTTTTAAATAACTTTATGGAGATATAATCCACAGGCTTTACATTTCACTCATTCAAAGTGTACAGTGAAATGGCTTTGGATACAGTCACAGAGTTGTGTGACCATGACGACAATCAATTTTAGGACACTTCACTACTACTACTACAAAAAAAATATTCAAAACCTTCACCCTCTTAGTCATCATTCTGCAGTCCCCAAATATATATCACTCCCAGATCTGGGGAACCAATAATCTACTTCCTGCCTCATAAACTTTTCTGGGACATCTCAAGTAAGAATTATACAATCCATCCAGGAGATAATGCGTGAGGTTTGCACTATACGCATGAGGCTAAGCTTGATCCCTGGTGCTGTCCACAGGCACCAAACAAGACCCTGACAGCTCTCCTGTCTGATGCCATAAATGCTTTAAGCCACACTACAATCAGGTTTGCACAAGTACCGCAACAATGGGTTGTTGAACCAGATGAGCACAAGACTAGAGTGATAGTACAGCAGATATAGCAGGCATGGTCCTACACTCAGCTGACCTGGGTTCAATTGTGGCACCCTGTAAGATCCCCTGAGCTCTGCCAGGAATGATCCCTGAACACCACGCTAGGAGTAGACCCTGGACACAGCTGAATGTGGCCCCCAAACCTTTTTTTTAATTTTTAAAAATAACTCTGCACCATCGGAGAGCCCAGCAAGCTACTGAGAGTATTCGATATGCCAGACACAGTAACAACAAAGTCTCCAGTGGAGACGTTACTGGGCCCGCTCGAGCAAATCGACGATCAACGGGAGGGCCTTTACCTTTACCTTTAACTCTGCACCATAGCCAGGAGTGCACCCTCACTCCCCAACCAGAAGCAGACGTGTAAACACAACTTAAAATGTGTGATTTTGTTCGCAGCCATGCGACATCTCATACTCTACCCCATTTATGTACCAACAAAGAGCACATCACTCTGGATCTTCTAAAGTAGTAATATTTTGGAGCTTTGATACCCTCTAATTCAAAATAAAAGACATTTTATTTGTGGTTAAAAAAAAGAAAGATGAATGGTAAATGAAACTAGCTGAAAACTGTTCACATTGGATGACGAAAACACAAATGTTTATTTTTTTTTAATGTTTATACAGAGCCAGAGAGATAGGACTGGGATTAAGGCACTTTCCTTTCGTGCCTCTTACCCTGATTCATTCCCCAGCAACCCAAGGACCACCGCCCCACCCCCCTCCCCGCCCAGACACTGCGGGGAATGATCCCAAGCAGAGTCCGAAGTAGCCCTTACAATCTCTAAGTGCGACCCAAACCTCTCTTCAAAATATGATATTACAACGTGGCACATTTTAACTGGCAATTTTCCACGAATAGTGTTGAGTCCATTTCTTGGATATCATGAATAAATCTTCAATGAACACTGCTAATTTTTTGTGCAAACATATCTTTCCTTTCCCATGAGTGTACTTCTAGGAATTGATGATTTAACTCCATGTGAAGCATTTGTAGTACCTCCAGAATGCCTTTTAAGGCAGCAGCTGTATCAGTTCACATTCCCACCTCAGACAACAAATAGCCAGATAAATGTAGACTATGGAATCTCACTTAAGCCCAAACAATTCAGTCAATTACTACTTTCTTTCCTTTATACTGATCATTTATATGTAAACTTCTCATTAGTGAAGGCCTATTATAGACAAGTCTGGTATCACTAGCAAGGCTGCTTCGTTCTGATGGTAACTTTCTGTTCTTGAAAATAATTCAGCATTTAAAGGAGTTTTTATCTTAAGTTTCAACTAAGGAGAATTTTGAGGTGGCAATTAGCAGATGGTTATATATTACTCAGGCAATCGCATATGAAATAGAGCTAATTTAAGGGACCTCATTCAGTGGGCTCCTTCCTCGGTTCCTCTGTTTAAAGGACACAAAGCTAGTCCCAGTTATTTATAGGTTGCAGCCAACTAAACTTTCATAATCTCAGAATCTTCAGGGTCTATTTTTACTGAATGAAAGAACTGTAAGAGATAGACTAAGAAATCAGAACTCACATTACACAGAATTTTATTCAGAGCTGGAGTGATAGCACAGCAGGTAGGGCGTTTGCCTTGCACAGAGCCAACCCGGGTTCAATTCCCAGAACCCCATATGGTCCCGTGAGCACCGCCAGGAGTAATTCCTGAGTACATGAGCCAGCAGTAACCACTGTGCATCATTGAGTATGACCCAAAAAAAGCAAAAAAAAAAAAGGAAAAAAAGATAAACAGAATTGTTTTCATCTATAATACTGTGCTACTGTGGTCTTCTGTCACAGGCTGTCAAGACAGCCAGCTGGGGAGCAGTGGGTGGGCAGTACCCTGGCAAAGCTGGGGAAGGGAAGTTGACATGATGGTGGGATTGGTGCTAGAAGATTGTGAGTCTAAAACTAAACTATGCATTATGGCGCTTTAATAAAATTAAAATAAATTAAAAATTCAAATTTGTTCATTAATATTTCTTCCCTTCAAATATTACAGAGTCAAATGAAATGTCTGTCTCAACGGTGATTTTCAGTGTTTTCACACCTGCAGAATGGGACTAGTATGTGAACCAGGGGGTTACAAACTATGAGTTTATAAAACTGTAAAGTAGCTTAAATTGAATATCTTCATGGACATGACAGAATTTTGCTGAGGTCACTTTATAACTGTACTTCTTTCCATCTGTTTTGCCTTCCTGACATGGTTAAAACTTCTAGATTACAGAACTTTACTTTCTTACCTTCTTCACGTTTTTTAACTCCTTCTTTTACCTATGTCTAGCATGACTTGCAGCTGGTGAAATTTTCATAAATGTTTAATAAATCAAATAATAAGCCCAAAAGGCATATGATGATATTTAAAACATGAGTCCTTTTAAATTGATGCCAGCAGTGACATTGTTGTACAATTGAGAGGTGCTATTAGTATGAAAACGACACCATAAGCACACTAGTTCACACTGAGAGAATATCATCGAATAGCATAATTTCATTTTCTTCCATCAGGATGGTTTCCTTCTCTGCAACATTGCAACAGAAAGACTTTGAAATAAAGAGGCTACGACCTCTGTACACTGATTCTGCTTCTGCCAGAACACCATCTCACCTCTCTGAAACCATGCCATATTCAGAGAGCAACACACAGTTCTCACAGCATGGTACCTGAATAGGAAATTAGGAGCATTTGGTATCACTGAACCAGTAGGAGAAAAATTTGGGTGGCATCCATGAAAAATCTCCATTTATCTTTTTTTCCTAATTCTTGATGCCAAAATAAACACAAATCTCTGGGAATGTTTCAGTGGCATGAATGTTGTAAATAAAACAAGAGACCATATATTGGTCCAGTAAGGATCAGGCCCTGCTGAATTCAATCCTGGTGCTACCCACATGTATAATTCTTGGTCCCTGCATCCCAAATATTTAAGGATGTGTGTAATCTCCAGTGCATGGCCACCAAGAGTAAGTCAGCAACTCGATTATGTTACCCGTGGGGAGCACCACTAAATATACACAAGCACTGTGTCCAGGAGTGCGACCCTCAGTTCACAGATGTATCAGCATCATAACTACTCTCCCCTTGAGCACAACCACCAGAATATACTCTGGCATTACAAGTAAATGACCCTGACTCCCAATAAGTACAGGTGCAAGAATCACAACCAAACTGTGAGGCAAGCGCCACAGTTGAGTGTTCATGCACCACCATCAGATATCAACGGCTGCAAGCAACTGTGTGAGCACCAGAGTCAAGAATGGGCAAACCCAGGTCCTCAAAACAACTGCAGCAACAAAAGGAAGGGAAGCAGGAGAACGAAACAGTCCTTTTCTATCAGGAAACATATCTCCTACAAAAGTTTGATAAAGTGCACATAGCCGGCCCGGCAGAGCCGGGTTCGATTCCTCCGCCCCATCGGAGAGCCCGGCAAGCTACCGATAGTATCTCGCCCGCACGGCAAAGCCTGGCAAGCTACCCGTGATGTATTCGATATGCCAAACACAGTTACAACAAAAGTCTCACACTGGAGACGTTACTGGACCCGCTCGAGAAAATCGATGAACAGCAGGAGGACAGCGACAAGACAGTGTCTAGCTTATGATAAAGTGATACTCCTAGTAGATTCTCTCTAAGGAGTAAGGAATAAGGAATAGGAGTAATGATGAATCAAACCAAATACTGTGATTGTCTGGATTAACTTTAAAAGCCTAAGGTCTGAGAAATACTATAGGTATCAAACCACTTGTCTTGCACACAGAAGACCCCCGCTTGATCCCTATCACTGCAATTGGCCCATGAGTACCATGAAGTGATCCGTGAGCACAGAACCAGGAGTAAACCCTTAGAACCACTTAGTGTGGTCTAAAAACAATTTAAAAAATTCATTCTTTATGTATATCTTCAATATTTTAACATGCTTCCTCTGCATGACTTTTTACATTTAGATATAGCTCCTCACAAATGTGAACTAAGGTAATCATAGGTATTGTCACCTTTTTGTCTTTCTTAAGATCACGATCACGATCACGACCATCCTGTTGTTCGTCAATTGCCTCGAGCAGGCCCCAGTAACGTCTCCTTCATCCTAGCCCTAAGATTTTTAAAAAAGTGCCATATTCAAGGCTCTTTCAGGCTTAGGAGAATGAGACCCTTCATCGTTACTGGTCTTTGGCACATTGGGTACGCCACGGGGAGTTTTCCAGACTCTGCCCTGTGGGCAGGTTACATTCGGTAGCCTGCCAGTTTGCCCAAAGTCAGAATGAGATAAGATGTCACGCTGCCGCAAATGTGGCTGCGCGCTTCTGGGAGCTGGTTTTATAGACTCTGAGTCTTGGCCGTTGATGGGATTACATGGCGCCAGGGGGCCAGTTGGTGGGGCCCCTGCCTACTGGAATTTGGAGGGTCTGGGTGGAGGATGCTCAGCCCCAATCCGAACACGCTTGGAGATCTCACCCTGGGACCCGCATGCCTTTGTTCCTCTGCCGGTACCTTCATGTGTGCGGAGAGTGGTCTCAGCATGGTGGTGGCTGGTTCTGGAGGTCTTCGGCTGCCGGAGCCCTGGTCGGGGCGGGGAGGGAAACTCAACCCGTTCCCCTCCAAGGGGCCCCAGCGAGGACAGCCAGGCGCGGGGGCAGAAGACTCTGCCTTTCTTAAGATGAATTTCCTATTTAAGAAGTTGTTAGCAAGAGCTGGAATTAAGGTGTTTGCCTGCGTGCAGCTGAACCAGTTCAGTCCTTAGCACTACATGTTTTCACCTGAGCACAGAGAGGACTCACCCCTGAGCACTACTGGCTGTGACCAACAATCCCAGCCCCCAACCACTCCCCGCTCCCTGAAAAAAGAAGGTGTTACCTACAATTTACAAAGAAGATTGCAATGATTTTCAAATTCTCCACAAAATAGAACTAGTGCATGATGGAACAGAATAAAACAATGAGACATAACCTCAGTCAAAGAAGGTTATATTCAAATCCAAGTTCTGATTTTTTAATTATATAATTTTAATTTTAATTACATCTGAGTCTCAGTTTCCTTACCTGTGAAATATAATTATTCCCTCTCTCTATGAAGGGGGTATTGAGATAAGTAGGATATGCCCCTAAGCACATGGCACATAACATATAACAGAATAAATATTCTTTCCTACCTTTTCCCTGGATAAAACACTAAGACCCATCACTGTCACTGTCCTCCCATTGTTCATCGATTTGCTCGAGCAGGCACCAGTAATATCTCCATTGTGAGACTTGTTACTGTTTTTTTGGCATGTCAAATACACCACAGGTAGCTTGCCAGGCTCTCCGAGAGGGATGGAGGAATCAAACCCAGGTAGTCCCCATGCAAGGCAAACGCCCCACCTGCTTTGCTATTGCTACTAATAGCCATAGGTCATAAAAATATTAACGCTTGCATTAAGGTTATACTAAAAACTATGGTTACTTTATAAAATCACTCATATAAATAAATTTCATTTATCTATAGACGTTGAGTGTGAGCAGGAACTAAAAATGTAAAATTATTACCAACACCACCCCCCATCCCACACACACACATTCTCACCAGAAAAATTGGAAAATATTTCTAATCTTTTAGCCATAGCACAGCAGATAGGGTGTTTGCCTTGCATGCGACTGACTGACCCGGCTGACCCGAGTTCAATTCCTCCGCCCCTCTCCGAGAGCCCAGCAAGCTCCCGAGAGTATCTCACCCTCGTGGCAAAGCCTGGCAAGCTACCCATGATGCATTCGATATGCCAAACAGAGTAACAGCAAGTCTCACAATGGAGACGTTACTGGGCCCACTTGAGCAAAGCGATGAACAACGGGAAGACAGTGCTACAGTGCTATGAGACAAAAATAATGGGAAAAAATCTAATATTTGGGGGGCTGGAGCCATAGCACAGCGGGTAGGGCGTTTGCCTTGCACGCAGCCAACATAGCCGACACAGGTTCGATTCCCAGTGTCCCATATGGTCCTCCGAGTGCCGCCAGGAGCAATTCCTGAGTGTATGAGCCAGGAGTAACCCCTGAGCATAGCTGGGTGTGACCCAAAAAGCAAAAAATATATATAAAAAATAAAAAAATCAAATATTCTTCATTTATGCTGCTGGTATTTCAACATCAATTTAGCACCAGAGGCTTGACAATCATTGATCTTCCTCCTCTGATGGATTCATCCCACAAGCACCATTCCCCTGTAAATCTCACTCTTATGATGAATTTTATACAGTTCTTTTCGATTTGGAATAAGTATACTTCTCTCCCATCTTAGTATACACCCTTGATCCAATTAACTTACCTGAACTTATATTGAGGAAGTATCTAATTGCCAAAACTGGCTTAAGTTTCAGTCTTTTTATTTCCTTCCCTCCAACCTTCCCTGAAGTAATTAATAAAAACTCAGGTTCCCAGACCCATTTTTAACATCTCTCATTCTATTCTTTATGACAGCATGACCAAGTGTTTTAGAGGACATGCCCAGGGTCATAATGTTACTGTCATTTTTCACCAGGCCATTGTTTAGTGTCCGGCTTTTTTAGCCCTCTGAACACCTGAGAGCACAGATATATTATAGCTAGCTCAATGTAAATTCAGAGATTTTTCTAGTACATTAATGAAAAACTCTTTGAGAGGTGAAGGTAAAGGCCCTCCCGTTGATCATCGATTTGCTCGAGCGGGCCCAGTAACGTCTCCATCGTGAGACTTGTTGTTACTGTGTCTGGCATATCGAATACGTCACGGAGAGCTTGCCAGGCTCTGCCGTGCGGGCGAAAGAGTCTCGGTAGCTTGCCGGGCTCTCCAAGAGGGGCGGAGGAATCGAACTCGGGTCAGCCATGTTGGCTGTGTGCAAGGCAAATGCCCTACCGCTGTGCTATCGCTCCAGCCCTGAGAGGTGAAAGTATAAGTAAATGAAGCATTAAAGTAACTCTATCCTATTTGGTTTTAGTAGCTATAAGAATGGAATAATAGAGGAATTCCCAATACCGACAACTGATTAAAGAATTCAGAGATCCAACCAAAAAATGTGTAATATTATGCTCTATTTTGCAAAGTTATATTAATTGCTATAAACTTTCAAAAATATCTTATTCTGGATCAAGGAGATAGAGCTCATGTTTTGCATAGGAAGGTCTGGGTTCAATCCCCAACAGTACATCTCTAAGCATATTCAAGAATAACCAAGGTTTTCCCAAATACCATCCGAAAACTAGCCCCAGAGCACTATTAAGTGTGGCCTACAAAAATAAATGAATAAATATATTACGACTTAGATCTAATCACCACTATATTAAAAAATCAATAAATTGGACTGGTGCACAAAAAATCTACGTGGAAATCATCAAATGTTTCAGATCAATATATACAAATGTTTGATAACAATATATATGTCGGCTTTAGAATATTGCTCTGAGAAAAGTGAACGGACTATGCATTGATCCAGGCCATCAAGTCTGCCGGAGGGGAAAGGGTGTTGCCCCATTCGCCCTCTCCTCTCTGGAAAGAAAGATGGCGGCCACATGGGAGCCTTGTGGACAGCAGGTATGAGCCGGGGGTGTGGGGGCGACTAAAACCTCATGGGTCGGGGGGCGTTCCGGTCCGTCCTTCACGCCCTACCGAGGTCACCAGTCGCCCCCCGCGAGCGGCTCTCCAGCACGGCCATGGCCCCAGAAGCACAAGGACTTAATGCAGAACCCAGCAGCTTGGAGCAGAAAAGTGAACGGACTATGCGTTGATCCAGCCCATCAAGTCTGCCGGAGGGGAAAGGGTGTTGCCCCATTCGCCCTCTCCTCTCTGGAAAGAAAGATGGCGGCCACATGGGAGCCTTGTGGACAGCAGGTATGAGCCGGGAGTGTGGGGGCGACTAAAACCTCATGGGAAGGGGGGCGTTTCGCTCCGCCCTTCACGCCCTACCGAGGCCACTGGTTGCCCCCCGCGAGCGGCTCTCCAGCACGGCCACGACTCCAGAACACAGAAACCAATTTCTTAACTATCTGACTTTCAGTAGAAATACTTCCAGGGTCAATAGGTAAAATAGCAGAAATCCAAAACCAACATTTAATTCTTGAACCCAGCTGTAGAAAGCAAATCACTTCACAATGCTTTTTCAGCATGTCTGATTTGGGGGGGGGCGGTAAACTCTAAATAATAGTGGTGAATCTTTTATTGAAACAATGAATCCAATCAAAGCAGATAGAGTGTTAACTAGAATTCATCTGCCTCACAGGGACGGGGAGGGGTGGGGGGTGGGGTTTTATTGGGGTTCTTCATGGTAAAAAATAAGTATTGGTAAAGGGAAATGTGTTTGATATTTGCATGACTGAGACATAAACCTGAAAGCTTTGTAACCTTTCCCACAGTGATTCAATAAATAAAAAAAAAAAAGAATATTGCTCTGACAACATGATTTTCTGTCATAAGCTTACTACTCACAACTTTAAAAGTCATAAGGAAATATTTTATGTAGTGTGGTATATGTTTCTGAGTCATTCATAATTTAGATGACCTATTGTTCAATTATGTAAGTGAGCTAGTAAATTGTTATATTTCTTTTAATTCACTAAAAATGAATATTTATTTGATTTGATTTTTCCTTTTGGTGCTCTTAGGCACCCAGAAGAAATATAAACAAACACAAATCTCATTAAAATATTATATAACAAAAAATAATGGGTTCAAAAGGTATTGAACTCATATTATTGCTGTATATTATTAACTCTTCAGTGCCACCCTCAAGAACATCTTGCGACAACTGAAATGGGAAGAAATGGGAGTGAAGATAGATGGTCGGCAACTACACCACCTCCGCTTTGCTGATGACATTGTTTTAATAACACCAAACATCAGCCAAGCAGCACAAATGCTGGCCGACTTTGACCGTGAATGTGGAAAGGTAGGACTACAGCTGAATCTTACGAAGACAATGTTCATGAGAAACAGCCTCGTTCCTGACGCCCCATTCGCTCTCAATGGAACGACCATCTCCGAATGCAACAGCTATGTGTACCTAGGTCAAGAGGTCAACATGACAAATGACCTGGCACCTGAGCTGCGCAGGAGGAAGAGAGCAGCTTGGAACACCTTCAAGAACGTCGAAGAAATAGCTAAGAGGACGAAGAACCTCCGGCTCCGGGCACATCTCTTTGATTCCACTGTTCTTCCTGCATTAACATATGCCTCAGAGACCTGGGCCCTACGCAAACAGGATGAGAACGCTATTCAGGTCTCCCAAAGAGGAACTGAAAGAGCTATGCTTGGAATATCATGTTTCACTCAAATGAGAGAACGAATCCGGAGTTCTGACATCCGTCGACGATCAAGGATCAGGGACGCTGTCTCATTTGCCAAGGTGTCGAAAATCAGATGGGCTGGTCACGTAATGAGATTTAAAGATGACCGTTGGACTAGAGCTGTTACCGACTGGATTCCACGGGATGTCAAAAGACTGCGTGGCCGCCCACCTACCAGATGGTCAGACTTCTTCGTCAAGATCATGAACGATCGGTGTGAGGCTCTTCGTGTTCCTAGAACAAACAGACGCCATTGGGCTACACTAGCACGCGAAGGGACAAATGGAGATGTTACTGTTGCCCACTCGAGCAAATCAACGATTGACGGGAAGTCAAATGATCAAGTGATTAACATATTCGATGGCACTTACATTAGACACTAGAATTTTTTTTCCCAATCATGTTTTTTATAAAGAGGGAGAAATTACCTTGAACAAAAGATTAGATTTTAGACTTCAGGAGCCAAGAATTCAGAAGGAAATATTCCTGGGTGTGTGAGTCCCTGTGATTGCAATCCAGCACCACAGAAATAAGACTAATCTATATTTAAAATACTGATATTTTCTTATCTAAAATCAATAGCCATTTCTCTTATTCTGCCTTCCTTTTTAAAGTAATATTTTTGTTCAATACCAAGGATCAGGGGCTGGAGTGATAGCACAGAGGGCAGGGCATTTGGCTTGCACATGGCCGACCTAGGTTCGATTCCTCCGTCCCTCTCAGAGAGTCCGGCAAGCTATCGAGAGTATGTCGCCCACACGGCAGAGCCTGACAAGCTCCCCGTGGTGTATTCGATATGCCAAAAACAGTAACAACAAGTCTCTCAATGGAGACATTACTGGTGCCCAGTCGAGCAAATCGATGAACAACGGGAGGACAGTGCTACAGTGCAGAGCTACCAAGAATCAGACCAACCTGTAAGTCAAGTTCTCTACTTTTGAGTTCCACCCCAGGCCCCGACAAGTCCACTCTTCCATGATGAGAAAATCATGCACCAAGTCCACTAAGTCCACAGAGAAAATATAGGTCTATTTGGTACGTGGCAGTTGGTGGGGGGGGGGGGGGGGGTAGGGTCGCTTAGAGTACAAAGGTGGGCAGAAGGGGTAAGAGGATATACTTTTTTTAAATTTCATTTAATTTTTTTGCTTTTTGGGTCACACCCAGCGATGCACAGGGTTTATTCCTGGCTTTGCACTCAGGAATTACTCCTGGCGGTGCTTAGGGGACCATACGAGATGCCGGGAATCGAACCTGGGTTGACCGCGCGCAAGGCAAATGCCCTAGCCACTATGCTGTCACTCCAGTCCCAAGAGGATATACATTTTATTCTTTAAGCAAAACAAAAAGAAAAAAAATCATGTTTCAATTCCTCCACCCCTCTCGGAGAGCCCGGCAAGCTACCGAGAGTATCTCGCCCGCACGGCAGAGCCTGGCAAGCTCCCCGTGACATATTCGAGATGCCAAACACAGTAACAACAAAGTCTCCAATGGAGACGTTACTGGGCCCGCTCGAGCAATTCGATGAACAACGGGAGGACAGTGACAGTGACAGTTTCTTGCCATTACATATAAAGGAAAACAAGGAAAATCCTCTAGCCTTAAGTCATCTAGTAATTTCCAAAGTCTTTTGTTCATTCTTTTTCAAAGTATGTCTGTCTTTCTCTCCACATTAATTCTCCAACAGCTCACTCCTATGGTTCTATAAATCAGAGCCTTCCTCTCCAGTCATTTCCCCACCAGAAGACATGTTTCACTTTTGAACTGGAGCACAGCGAAGGATGCAGCCGAAATCCGGCCTGGTAACATTTGATCTGGCCTCAGACAAGAGAAAGGAGGTGCCATCAGCCTTCTCGGAGAGCGTCTGCGGCAGTAAGTATACAAGTGACATGCCTATCACATGCATCAAAGTGGAAGCTCAATCTGTGTGTCAATGCAAGCCTCTCTCGCATCCCAGCATGGGTGCTGGCCTTGAGCTGCAGTTCCAGTAATTGACATAGTTGCCCAATGCTACAAAACAAACTCAGAAACTATTCTCATTAGACATCCCCCTGCTTTGCGACTCTGTTATTGTAAAGCCCAAACACTGAGCCTCATACCACCGTGGCTCTGTTTTTAATTAGTTCTGATGGCATTGGGCTGGAAGCCAAAGGAAAAATGAACTTCCTGTGACTGAGGCTTGCTGCGCAGTATGTTCCTTCCTTCTTAAAGAGATTGTTTTCACAACATTTTATGAAAAGGACTACTGACAGAAATAATACAAGTTTTTACTGCCTTTGATATTTTTTTCATGCTTATAAAAAAAAAGTCAAAAGTCAGAGAATTTGTAAAGTTACAATGCCGTTATTTGGTGTTTTGTGTGACCCAGTTGACTTGTCTCTTGATTAAAGACATCCTACGCGATTAATTTTTTAAATGGAGAAAACACAGGCTTCTGTTAAAATTTTAAGACCATGAACGTTTTAATGTTTCCACTAAATTAATTCGGTGATATATTTTTTACTGTTTGGGTCATTGCTAGCGTGGTGTTAGATTTGAGATGCTGTTAAGGTCACCTTCTTACTGCCGGAAAGAAAGGGCTGATGGTAACTCGAGACAGATAAACAATTTAGATAAACGCTAGACTCATATAGAAAATGAACCTTCACCGCCACTAAATTTTCGCCCACTAGACTCTTTAGAGAATTCCCCCTTAAATAGGAAATTTCTTAATCTGTGAGTTGCTCTCATAAAACTGGAGGTTAGAAAGAAGCCAAATATTTTGTTTTCTAGATTCTTTCCTAATTTGTCATGACATATGAAGGAGACTCTGCCAATGAGACACAACGACAAACAACGTCAAGAAAGTAAAATGGAGCTGAAGAGAAAGAGATAGTACAGAGGTAAAAGAACTTGTCTTGCACATGGTCAGCCCTGGTTCTATCCCCAGTACCACATTTGGTCTCTGAATCCTGCCAGGAATGATCTCTGAGTGCAGAGCCAGGAGGAATGCCTGGCTGTGGGATGAGATGAGGAAGAGATGGAAGAGGGAGAGGAAGAGGAGGAGGAGGAAGACAAGAAGGAGGAGGAAGAGGAGGAGGAGGAGGAGGGAGAGGCAGCCCCGCTGGGAGTCCTCACATCACTGTCCACAAATCACTGTGTCCTCACATCACTGTCCACAGAGCCCTGGGATCTCTACTAGATAAGTCCCACGGTGGGGAAGCGGAGCAAGGTACACTGTTTAGATCCATAGTCTTCAACTTGGAGTTCCTGGATGGATGGTCCTTCTGGAGTGATAACTGTCTTTAGTAAATTCCTACTCTAAAAGATTTAATAAGACCGGGTTTAGATCCTAGCTCTGCCACTAATAGTTGTGTGTATGCTTGAGGAAATTGCTTAATTTCTCTGAGCTTTTTTCATCTAAGCAGTGAGAATTATTAGCCATAACACATAAGGTTCCTCAGAAAACTTTTTTTTTTAAAGTTGCAATTATTATGACTAACAGAGGCTTTTTCAAGTCCTTTTAGGTACGGCAATAAAATTTTATTTAAAACAAATGTTTGCTTTTTTTGACTGCAGTCTACAAAAATCACTGAGTCTCTGAATAAGGAAATATCCAAGTATAATCTCAGTCCTCCAGTTTCTCTAAGTGGATTAATTATGAAAGCTATTATTATTATTATCCTTATTTATTGTTTTGGGGGGTCACACGCAATGATGCTTGGAGGATCCTATGTGGTGCCTGGAATTGAACCGGGCCTCCTGCAAAGCAAATATGCTCTCAGCCTATTCTAAAACAGTTCATTATCTAAGATTTTCTGTAAGATAGCAGAGAAAGAAATTCCACTGATTGCTTTTAATTCAAAACTTATTCATAAAATATTTTCTAACCAATTAGAATGCACATTTTTCTTTTTGAAAAAGGCCCTTCAAATGGTCCCTTCAAAGGTCTTCTGTGAATGTTACCTCTACTCCAATCTTTTTCTCAATTTCCCTTTATCAGATTGGTGCTTACCTTCTTGGAACAAAGATAACATTATCTCCAGGGATGGTTTCAAATTATTTTGCTCATGTTAAGTTTAGCAGCGTATGTGTGTATCTATGCATGTAGACACCCCTTCCTAATACAAATGAAATACTTTGAAATGATTATTCCCCTCTCATCTCTTCTTCCACTTTAGCCCCTAGCAAAGTACTCTGTACATTCTACTTCTGTACATTTGTAACCTATACTAATGCAAAATTGGCTTTTAAAAGTACAACTATATGGAGAGCATCTTGAAAACACAACTCTTTTGTTTTGTTTGGGGGCGCTGGCACACCAAGTGGTACTCAGTGGTACTGGCTTTGTATTCAGGGAACAATCCTGGTGAGGTTCAGGGCCTATATGTAGTGCCAATGATTGAATCTGGATCAGTCTTATATAAGGTAAACGCTCTACCCACTGTACTATTGCTCCAGCCCCCGAATACAAGTATTTCCTTTTCATCTTTACATCTTCCTTTATAAGTATTTATATTTATTCAATTTAAAAGCAATATTTTAAAGATTCTTCTATTATTTTGCCTATTTATTCTTTTTTTCACCAGTTATGGTGAAAGAGAAACTGAGAAATTCTACATGGAGCTGGAGAAATTCTATAAAGAAGATCACACCTTCTACAAGATCATTGTCGGTGATTTTAATGCCAAGATAGGACCAAGAAGATCAGTCGATGAACTCCACATTGGAACCCATGGCCTGGAATGGAACGAACAGGGTGACAGACTGTCTGAGTTCATCATGTCAACCAAAACCTTCCATGGTAACTCACAATTCCAAAAGGCTGAATCTAAACGTTGGACATGGGAATCTCCCGATGGACGGTTCCACAATGAAATAGACCACATCATATTCAATCGGCGGTTTTGCCTAACCGATGTTGCTGTTGTCCCAAAATTCCAAACGGGATCAGACCACCGTCTTCTTCGTGCAAAATTCTACCTCACAGAACGAGGAGAAAAGAATGCAAGGTTTAAGAAGAGGACTCCCAGAACAACCACCAACTGGGAACTCTTTGGCTCTGTTGCGGCAACATGGGAAGATGCCGTCATTGACAACATTGATGAGGAATACGATCGAATGATTCAACACCTCCATGATTGTGCAAGGAATGCCAAGAGAGAGATAACCACAAAAAACCGTCTTTCTTCGAACACTCTTGAACTTATTCGCCAACGTGGCTTGGCACGTGCCTCAGGCAACCACAAGCAAACGTCCGAACTGGCAAAACAGTGCAGAGAAGCCATCAAGGATGACCTCAAAAACAGGAGAGCAGCAGTACTGGTAGATGCAGCAGAAGCTGGAAAAAACATTCGTAATGCCCGCCTGTCCTTCACCAACTACAAAACCAAGATGACTGCCCTCCGACATCATGATGGATCTATCACATCTTCCAGAAGGGCAATGGAGAAGATTATTCATGACTTCTACTCAGATCTCTTTAATAGCCACATCCACTTGCCCACATACCACATACCACATGATGGATATGTCGTTCCCAATGTTCTCCCTTCCGAAATCCAACATGCCATCTCGTCGGTAAAGAAACAAAGAGCACCTGGCCCAGACAAGATCAGACCTGAACACCTGAAGAACTTACCATCAGCACTCATCAATACATTGGCTCGACTCTTCACACGCTACCTGTCTGAATGCAAGGTTCCATCCCAATGGAAAACCAGCAAGACTGTACTACTATACAAGAAAGGAGACATCCACGACATTGGCAACTATCACCCAATCTGCCTATTGTCTGTCATCTACAAACTATTCACTCGAGTCATCCTGAATAGGATTAGCAGAACACTAGATGAAGGACAACCATGTGAACAAGCTGGATTCCGAAAAGGATTCAGTACCATCGACCATATCCACACAATAACCAAGCTCATTGAGGTATCTCGGGAGTTCAAGATGCCACTCTGTCTAACGTTCATTGATTTAAAGAAGGCCTTTGATTCTGTTGAGATGGAAGCGGTCATAGAAGCCCTAGCCAATCAGGGCGTACAAACTCAATACATCAGGATCCTTCGTGAGCTCTATTGCGGATTCACTACCAAGATCTCACCATTCTACAAAGAAGTAATCATCCATATCAAGAGAGGGGTTCGGCAGGGTGATACCATTTCACCAAAACTCTTCAGTGCCACCCTTGAGAACATCATGCGATGGCTGGAATGGGAAAACATGGGAGTGAAGATAGATGGTCGGCAACTACACCACCTCCGCTTTGCTGATGACATCGTTCTAATAACACCAAACATCAACCAAGCGGCACAAATGCTGAACGACTTTGACCGTGAATGTGGAAAGGTCGGACTACAGCTGAATCTTACGAAGACAATGTTTATGAGAAACAGCCTTGTTCCTGACGCTCCATTCGCTCTCAACGGAACCACCATCTCCGAATGCAACAGTTATATATACCTAGGTCGAGAAATCAACATGATGAATGACCTGGCACCTGAGTTGCGCAGGAGGAAGAGAGCGGCTTGGAATGCCTTCAAGAGCATTGAAGAAATAACTAAAAGGACAAAGAACCTCCAGCTACAAGCACATCTCTTTGATTCCACTATTCTTCCTGCATTAACATATGCCTCAGAGACCTGGACCCTACGAAAACAGGATGAGAACACTATTCGGGTCTCTCAAAGAGGAATCGAAAGAACTATGCTTGGAATATCTCGATTCACTCAAATGAGAGATAGAATCCGGAGTTCTGATCTTCGTCAACGCTCAAGAATCAGGGACGCTGTCTCATTTGCCAAGACATCAAAAATCAGATGGGCTGGACACGTAATGAGGTTTACAGACAACCGCTGGACTAGAGCCATTACTGATTGGATTCCACGAGACATCAAAAGATCACGTGGACGCCCACCTATAAGATGGTCAGACTTCTTCGTCAAGACCCTAAATGATCGGTTTGAGGCTCTACATGTTCCTAAAACGAACAGATACCATTGGGCTACGCTAGCACGCAACCGCGATGAATGGAGACGTTACTGGCACCCACTCGAATAAATCGATGAATAACGGGGATTAAGTGATTAAGTGATTCTTTTTTAAATTTTTATTAGTGAAACACCATGAGGTACAGTTGTAGACATACAAATTTTTGTGCTTGGGTTTCAATTAAACAATGTTTGAGTACCCATCCCTCCACCAGTGCCCATTTCCCACCACCACGGATCCTAGTATCCCTCCCACCTCCGTCCCCCCATCCTACCCTGCCTCTGTGGCAGAGCATTCCCTTTTGTTCTCTCTCTCCTGTTGGGTGCTGTGGTTTGCAGAAGAGGCATTGAGTGGCAATCATGTTTGGTCTATAGTCTACTTTCAGCATGCCTCTTCCATCCTGGGAGGATCCTCTCAACACCCTTTACTTGGTGCTCCCTTCTCTATCTGAACTGCCCTTTCCTCTAGGATACCCAGCTGGCCTCTAAGTTATGGAGTAATCCCCCTGGTGCTGATCTCAGCTATTCTTGGGTATTAATCTCATACTTTGTTACTTTATATCCCCCAGATGAATGCAATCTTTCTATGTCTGTCCCTCTCTTTCTGACTCATTTTGTTTAGCATGATACTTTCCAGGTAGTGCCACTTGTATGTAAATTTCATGACTTCATCTTTTCTAACAGCTACATAGTACTCCATTGTGTAGATGTACCATATTCTTAGCTTTTTCCCTTAACTCACTTCTTTCAGCTTCTGAGGATATAAAATCTTCAACATTTATATTATACTAGCTCGTCTTCAGGAAAGCAAACTATTGATTCGTTGCCATAGTTGATCAACCTATCATTGCTTTGACATGATCTTTAAAAAATGTTCATGAAATATTTTCATTATAACTTATAAGTTCAGACCAGATATTACTACTTCTCTATCTTAGCTGCTTTTTCCCCCAGCATGTGCTGCTGGCTTCCAAGCTGTGGAGCAGATCTCCTGATACTTATATCAACAATTCTTGGGTGTTCATCTCCCATTCTGTTACTTTATATTCCCCAGATGAGTGCAGTCTTTCTATGTCTGTCCCTCTCTTTCTGACTCATTTCACTTAGCATGACACTTTCCATGAAGAACCACTTGTCTGCAAAATTCATGACTTCATCCTTTCTAACTGCTGCATAGTATTCCATTGTGTAGATGTACCAAAGTTCCTTTAATCAGTCATCTGTTCTCGGGCACTTGGATTTTTTTCATATTTTGACTATTGTGAACAGTGCAGTAATGAATATACAAGAGCATATGTCATTTAGACTATACTTTTTTGCCTCTCTGGGATATATTCCCAGGAGTGGTATTGCTGGGTCAAATGGGAGCTCAATTTCTAATTTTTTGAGAATCGTCCATACTGTTTTCCAAAAGGGCTGAACCAGTCGGCATTCCCACCAGCAGTGAAGGAGAGTCCCTTTCTCCCCACATCCACACCAACACCAGTTGCTTTTGTTCTTTTAGATGTGGGCCAGTCTCTGTGGTGTGAGAGGATATCTCACTGTTGTTTTGATTTGCATCTCCCTGATGACTAGTGATGTAGAGCATTTCCTCATGTGCCTTTTAGCCATTTGGATTTCTTCTTTGAGAAAGTTTCTATTCATTTCCTCCCCCCATTTTTTGATGGGGTTGAGTGTTTTCTTCTTATGGATTCAACCAGTGTTTTGTATGTCCTTGATATCAACCCCTTATCGGATGGGTATTGGGTGAGTATCCTTTCCCGTTCTGTAGATTCTCTTTGCATTTTGGTCACCGCATCTTTTGCTGTGCAGAAGCTTCTTAGTTTAATACAGTTCCATTTGTTTATCTCTGTTTCCACTTGGTTGGTCAATGGCATGTAATCTTTGAAGATACCATTAGCCTCAATATCGTGGATGGTTTTGCCAACCTTGTCTTCAATGTACCTTATGGATTCTGGTCTGATGTTGAGGTCTTGAATCCATTTTCATCTGACTTTTGTGCATGGTGTTAAGTCGAGGTCTACGCCCATGTTTTTGCATGTTATGCCAGCTCCATTTGTTAAAGAGGCTTTCCTTGTTCCACTTCACATTTGTTGCTCCCTTATCAAAGATTAGACGTTCATACATTTGGGGTTGCGTGTAGGGATATTCCACCCTGTTCCATAGGTCTGCGGCTCTGCCTTTGTTCTAGTACCATGCTGTTTTGTTACCGCTTTGTAGTAGAGTTTGAGGTTGGAGAGGGTGATGCCTCCCATTGTCTTTTTTCCAAGAATTGCTTTAGCTATTTGTGAGCGTTTGTTGTTCCAAATGAATTGTAGGAGTGCTTGATCCATTTCTTTGAAGAATTTCATGGGTATCCTTATAGGGGTCGCATTGAATCTGTATAATGCCTTGGGGAGTATTGCCATTTTGACAATGTTAATTCTTCCTATTCATGAGCAGGGGATATATTTCCATTTCCTCATGTCCTCTTTTATTTGGTGGAGTAGAGTTCTGTAGTTTTCTTTGTAGAGGTCCTTTACCTCCTTAGTTAGGCTGATTCTGAGGTACTTGATTTTCTGGGGCTCGATGGTGAATGGGATTGCTTTTTTCATGTCTCTTTCCTCTGTATCATTATTTGTGTAAAGGAAGGCCATGGATTTTTGGGAGAACAATTTACTATTGAATGCTTTGAATAGAAAACAAATGCAATCAAATCACTATTTGGTCAATGAGGATAAAAAAAAACCTTTTTTTTTTTATTCTGGAAAGAATAATGAAGGCACAAGTTTAAGCTTACATAGGAAGTAATAATAAGGTAAAATAAACTGTCTAGCCTCATAATTAAAGGAACTTCAAAATAGAAAAGAAAAGCAGGACTGGAGGGAATGTACAGGATTTGACACTTGTCTTGCAGACAGCTGAACCAGAGTCTTTCCCGTGTACCGTCTGTGGTTCCCTGAGTCCCACAAGGAGTGATCCCAGACCACAGAGAGAGTAGAAAGTCCCAGGTGAAAAAGGGAGGAAGGAAGAAAGGGAAGAAAATTCAGTAGATGAAAGAAAATAATAAAAATCTGAGCAGAAATAAAGTAATAAAGCAGAAATAAATGAACTAGAAATCAAAGAAACAATACAAAAGGTCAATGAACAGGAGCTAGTTCTTTGAAGGAATAATAAACAAAATTAACAAAACTTTAACTGAGATTACAAAGCATATAGGAGGAAATTCTATTCAATAAGATCCAACTGAAATGGAGACCTGTAATACAGGTAGCAAACCTGGGGTCTTTGCATGCAAATCTCTGCTACCCTGCCTTTGAGCCGTCTATCTAGTTTCAAGTAGTTTCTCTTTTTTTCTTTTCTTTTTTCCTTCCTTCCCTCTTTCTCCCCTACTTTTTTCCTTTCTTCCTTCTCTCTCTTTCTCTTTCTTTTTCTTTCTTTCTTTCTTTCTTTCTTCCTTTTTCTTTCTTTCTCTTTCTCTTTCTCCCTTTCTTTCCCTTTTTCTTTTCTTCCCTCTCTCTCTCTCTCTCTCTCTCTCTCTCTCTCTTTCCATTACACCATTACCATTCCATGATTTACAAAGTTGTTCCTACTTCAGTTGTTTCAGGCATTCAATGAAGATGTGGTATATATTCACAATGGGATACAACAAAGCTGCATAACAAATCATGCAATTCACTGCAACATGGATGAAAATGGAATATACCGTGTTAAATGAAGTAAGGCAGAAGGACAAACACAGGATAATCTCTTACATATGGTACATAGAATAATTGGAAGAGGAAATACAACATTTTAAAGGGTGGATACCTATATTACCCGTGGCCACAGAATATAGAGAGTTGAAGGACAGTGAAGGAAAGAAATATAAGAAGGAAAAATAGGTAGCTGGGAATAAACAGGAAGAAGGGGTCAAGTACCACAATGGTATAGATAAATATCCAAATCATAGAGTCAACAACAATGAGAACAAGAGATCTAATCTTCAACAACCAAACTTAAAATTGTGCCTATCGAGGTGGAATACTAGGAGTGTGGGGGTGGGTGGGTGTTAGGGAACCTGAGAACCCTTGTGAAGGAAAGATGACACTGGTGGTAGCATTGGTGCTGGAACAGACTATTCCAAGTGAGTTGCCAGACTCAGTTATATCAACTAAGTCCATAAGAATCAAATTTATGGGGCTGGAGCGATAGTACAGAGGGCAGGGTGTTTGCCTTGCACATGGCAGTCCACATAATCCCCTGAGCATCGCCAGGAGTTAATTCCTGAGTGCAAAGCCAGAGTGACCCCTGAGCATTGCCGAGTGTGACCCCCCCCAAAAGAATCAAATTGATATAAGCTATATCCTTTTCCCATTTCTGCTCAAACCTCATCTCTAACTTATCTTTTCATTTGTGTATGCTATGTTTTGCATTTTTCTTTTCTTTTTTTTTATTAGTAGAACACCATGAGGTACAGTTGTAGGTTTACAAAGTTTTGTGCTTGGGTTTCGATTATACAATGATCAAGTACCCATCCCTCCGCCAGTGCCCATTTTCCACCACCATGGATCCCAGCATCCCTCCCACACCCATCCCCCCAACCCACCCTGACTCTGTGGCAGGGCATTCCCTTTTGTTCTCTCTCTCCTTTGGGGTGTTGTGGTCTGTGTTTTGCATTTTTCAATATCTGACGCACATCCATGAAATAAGTGTCTGTTCTTTTTCGTCATTGCCTCATCCTAGAACACTATTTACTCCCTTACTTCCTGTAGTCATTTTAGCAGATGTAACCTTCTCAATGGGGTTATTATGTGTGATTTTATCTTATCAAAGAAACATGCACCATAATGCCATGTATTATACTTGTATAGCTTTTTCATCATTTACCCTATCCCATTCTTCTAAAAAAATGTAGGGTCAGAGTGATAGTACAAGAGGTTGGGAGTTTGCCTTGTATGCAGCAGACCCGTGTTCGATCCCCAGCCTCCCATATGGTTCCCCAAACACTGCCAGCAGGGATTCCTGAATACAGAGCCAGGAGTAACCTCTGAGCATTGCCAGGTGTGACCCAAAAAAGCAAAAAGTAAAATAAAATAAACAAAAAGAATGTAAAATCTATGAAGGCATCTATTTCTATCTCTTTTCACTGCTCTGTGCTCAGATTTAGAAGAATATCTTATATATAATTGATGTTCAATAAATATCCCATAATTCTGTCTTCTCATATTCATGTCTTTTATTGAAACTTTGATACAAATTAAAACTAACATTTTCTCCAGGTTTTAAATAATTTTATCAAGTATATTGATGCAAATGCATACTTATTTTTAAATGACCTAATGGGATTGGAGAGAGACAGTAAAGGATTTAAGGCATTTGCCTTTCACAGGACTGACCCCAGGTTGATCCCTGGTACCACAGGTGGTCCCTCAGGTACCATTAATCACTGATCAGAGTTAATAAGCACCTACTCAACTAAAGCAAGTCAAAGGATACTTTAAAAAAACCAAAGTGTCTGCCAGTGATTCCATTTCCATAACTCAGACTGACTAAGTATAACACTATGTATACCCCTGTATATGTCATTAACCACCACAACCACAAACCAAAAGCATATAGAGTAATTCATGCCTTTGTTAGAATCTTGCTTCCAGACATAAAGTTGAATTTAGCCACAATACATTAAATTTTGATTCTTTGACAACCAGAGCACATTTATCTCCATTGATCAATTTGAATTCTGTGAAATAAATTTAAAAGATGGATAAAGTCATCTTTAGTCACTAAACCACTCCAACCTTCCCAACATGTTTACATGATGCAAAAAAAATCATGAATGCATATCACAGTTACCCACACACATTCATTTCTACAATGAATGGTGTATTCAAGAGAAAAGATGTTTATGTAGTATTGTCACAAAAAAAGGTGTGTCCAAGAGAAAAGTTGTTTATGTAGTTTCATCACAGGAAGAAATGTGAGCCCTAGTCCCAGATATTTGAAGCAACTCCTGTTGTTCCACATGTTTCTAGATTTATGCCAACTACTTAGCAGGCTGAATCCAAGTCAATTACCATATCTGATTATGATTAGATAGACCCACAACATTGAGTAGGGTCTCTTCCTATATTGTCTGCCAAACTTGCTATTTCTCTTGTAAATATTATTCTTTCAAGGAGCATTCTTTATAGGGCATCATTTAGACTTTGTAATGAAGCTTCACATTGTAGTGAAAAATATTCTAAGTAACAGACATAGAAATATTCAACTAGAAAGAGTGAGCATGTTAAAATCCATGAGTAAACCTGCATTGAATAATCCCCAATGCAGTTGATTGAATAAAGTTTATTTTAAAAACTCAAGTAGTAGCCTCCCTTAATATATGTTTTGTTGTTTATGAGAAAAGTCAAGTGAAATTCATTATTAAAGTTTTTTCAGCAAATGTTTTGCATGCTGACATTCTGTAGAAATAGTTACAACTAGCCATTATATTTATTCCATTGAGTTCAGCTAAATCATCATAACAAGCATGTTATTGTGCTAAAACACATCAACAGGAACTGTATTTTATTTTTCGCATGTTATTGTGCTAAAACACATCAACAGGAACTGTATTTTATTTTTCATTGCAATCGGGGGTAAAAAACTGTTTTATCTTTAACTCTAATAAAAACAGAACAAAAACCAGGAATTAATCATTCTAAACGGTAATGCTAATAGCAAACATGGTATCTAAATAATTATTCCTACGAAAACAAGATAAGAATGCTATTTGGGTCTCCCAAAGAGGAATCAAAAGAGCTATGCTTGGAGTATCATGCTTCACTCAAATGAGAGAAAGGATCTGGAGTTCTGACCTCCATCGACGGTCAAGAATCAGGGATGCAGTCTCGTTTGCCAAGGCGTCAAAAATCAGCTGGGATGGACACGTAATGAGATTTGGAGACTACCACAGAATCAGAGCCATTACCGACTGGATTCCTCGGGACTTCAAAAGATCGCGTGGCCGCCCACCTATGAGATGGTCAGACTTCTTTGTCAAGACCCTGAGGCTTGAGGCACTTTGTATTCCTTGAGACTCTTTGTACTCCTAGAATGAGCAGACACACCAATGAGCTACACTAACACGCGACAGGGACAAATGGAGACGTTACTGGCGTCCGCTTGAGCAAATCGATGAGTAACGGGATGTCATTTGATCAAGTAGAATAATATTCAATTGTAAAAGGATAAAATCTTGCCTTTTGCTACAACTTGCATTGAACTAGAAGGTAGCCTATTAAGAAAAACAAGTCTCAGAAAGAAACACAAATAGCAAAGGATCTCATTTTTATTAGCATATAAAGAATGGAAAGATTGGGAACAGAGAGAATCTGATGAAAACAAACTCCTGGAATATGACAAGAGAAATGAGTTTACCAAATGTTGATGAGAGGAACTGCGGGATGGGAAAGGAAATAATGAACTAGAAGTGACTTAAGGACAGTGGTGTACCTCTGCCGTAGTGGAGATTTGGTAAAGGTGCACACCAAAAGCATTAATATTGACATTATCATTATCATGATATCTTGATAAGAATTAAAATCATTTTTTAAAAGCAGACAGGAAAGGTTTTCAAACATCTAGAGAAAAAGAAAATCATAACCCAAATAACTGAAATCATACCTGAAATTAAAAGGTAAAGGTAAAGGCCCTCCCGTTGTTCGTCGATTTGCTCGAGCGGGCCCAGTAACGTCTCCACTGGAGACTTTGTTGTTACTGTGTTTGGCATATCAAGTACCTGAAGTTAAGGTACTTGAAATATAAAGATGCAAATAAAGTAGCAGTAAAATGGCGACAAAGAACTAGTTAGAGAGATAATACAGTGGGTAAAACCTTGCCAGGTTCTTTTGGAAAACGTATGGTCAATTCTCTAAAAATTAAAAATTTGAGCTCCCATTTGACCCAGCTATACCACTCCTGGGAATATATCCCGGAGAGGAAAAAAATACAGTCAAAATGACATTTGCATTTCTATGTTCATTACCGCACTATTCACAATAGCCAAAATCTGGGAAAAAACCCGAGTGCCTGAGAACAGATGACTGATTAAAGAAATTTTGGTACATCTACACAATGGAGTACTATGCAGCTGTTAGAAAAGATGAAGTCGTGAAATTTACATACAAGTGGTACAACATGGAAAGTATCATGCTAAGTGAAATGAGTCAGAAAGAGAGGGACAGACATAGAAATATTGAATTCATCTGGGGAATATAAAGTAACAAAGAAGGAGACTAACACCCAAGAATAGCTGAGATAAGTACCAGGAGGTTCAGTCCATGGCTTGGAGGCCAGCCGCACATGATAAGGGAGAAGGCAGCTCCGATAGAGAAGGGAGCACCAAATAAAGGGTGTTGGGAGGATCCTCCCAGGATGGGAGATTCATGCTGAAAGTAGGTTATAGATTGAACATGATTACCACTCAATGCCCCTTTTGTAAACCACAACACGCAAAAGGAGAGAGAAAACAAAAGAAATGCCCTGCCACAGGGATGGGGTAGGATGGGGGGTTGGGAGGAATACTTGGAGCACTGGAGGTGGAGAATGGGCACTGGTGAAGGGATGGGTACTCAATTATTGTATAACTGAAACCCAAGCACAAAAATTTGTAAGTCTACAACTGTACCACATTGTGTTTCACTAATAAATAAATAAATATATATTAAAAAAAAAAACCTTGCCAGGTTCTATAACTGGCATCTTTTACAGTCCTTCGAACCATGCTAGGTCTGATCCCTGAATACAAAGGCAAGAGTAAGCCCTGAGCACTGCAGGTGTAGCCCCAAAAGAAACGAAGAAATAAAAGAATAGGCCAAAGAAGCAGCACAGCAGATAAGGCACCTGTCAACCCAGGTTCAATCCCCAGCAGCTCAAAATGCTCCCCCAAGCATGCAGAAGTGAACTCTAAGCACAGAGCCAGGAGTATGTCCTGAGCATCACCAGGTGTGACCCCAAAAACCAAAATAAAATACGCAAGAACAAAAATAACAACAAAGAATGATAAAAGATAATATCAATGCTAATAAAAAGTAAGAATACCTATGTCTAACAAAGAACATTTTGAGAACAAAGAAAATTGCCGGCGTTTCATGATGATAAAGGAGTAATTTCATTTGAAAGATACAGCAACTAACATCATATGACTGAATCCCAGTCAAGAACTTTGCTCATGAAATTTACGTACAAGTGGTACTACATGGAAAGTATCATGTTAAGCAAAATGAGTCAGAAAGAATGGGATAGACACAGAAAGATTGCATTCATCTGGGGAACATAAAGTAACAAAATTGGAGACCAACACCCAGGAGTGGCCGAGAATTGTACCAGGAATTTTGCTCCATGACTTGGAGACCAACACATGTGCTAGGGGAAAAGGAAGCTCAGATAGAGAAGGGAGCACCAAATAAACGGTGTTGAAAGGATCCTCCCAGGATGGGAGAAGAATGCTGAAAGTAGACTATAGACCAAACATGATTGCCACTCAATGCCTCTCTTGCAGGCCACAGGACCCAAAAGGAGCATCCTGTTATTCATCGATTGCCTCAAGCAGGCCCCAGTAACGTCTCTTTCATCCTAGCCCTGAGATTATATTCAAGGCTCTTTAGGAGAATGAGACCCAACATTGTTACTGGTATTTTGCATATTGGGTACGCCACGGGGAGTTTGCCAGACTCTGCCGTGTGGGCAGGCTATATTCGGTAGCCTGCCAGTTTGTCCAAAGCAGGAATGAGATAATAAGATGTCGCGCAGCCGCAAATGCGGCCTCGGTGTTCCGGGAGCTGGTTTTTATAGTCTCTGGGTCTTGGCCATTGATGGGATTACATGGCGCCAGGGGGTCAGTTGGTGGGTGTGACCCCCGCCTACTGGAGTTTGTAGGATCTGGGTGGAGGATACCTGGCCCCAATCTGAGTAGGCTTGGAGATCTCGCCCTGGAACCGGCGTGACTTTGTCCCTCTGCCAGTACCTTCATGTGTGCGGAGAGTGGTCTCAGCATGGTGGTGGCTGGTCTTGGAGGTCTTTGGCTGCCGGAGCCCTGGTCGGGGTGGGGAGGAAAGCTCGACCCGTTCCCCTCCAAGGGGCTCCGGCGAGGACAGCCAGGCGCAGGGGCAGGAGACTGCACTGTTCTCTTCCGGGAGCTGGTTTTTACAGTCTCTGTGTAATCCCATCAACGGCCAAGACCCAGAGACTATAAAAACCCAAAAGGAGAGAGAGAACAAAAGGAGGGATCCTGGGACCCGTGGTGGTGGAGGATGGACACTGGTGGAGGGATGGGTACTTGATCATTGTATAATTGAAACCCAAGCACAAAAATTTGTAAGTCTACAACTGTACCTCATGGTGTTTCACTAATAAAAAGAAATTAAATTTAAAAAAAAGAACAACTTTGCAACTGTAAGACACATCAGCCTAAATTTTAAAGTAAAGTTCAAGGAGCCAGAGTGATAGTATAGTAGATAAGGAGCTTGTCTTGCTTCAAGAGACACAGAGAGTTCACAAGGTGAACTGCTTGCCTGGCATACACTATGTCCTGCCCTGAAGACTGACAGGTGACAGGAGACCCACAAATCTCACAGAGTGAACAGTGAACAACCATATCACACACATACCACGCCCAAGAAAAGGTAACAGCAAAAGCTGCAAATATTCTAAACAAAATTTTATTAAGTCAAATCCGGCAATTTTTAAAATGATAATGCACCACTAGAGATAATAGTCGAAAGACTAAAGCAAATATTGGTCTAGCTAGAACCGCAAGTTCCAGCCCGAACACCACCAGAAGCGAAGTTGAGCCGACAATGAGCACTGCCAGGTGTGACCTAAAAAAATAAATAAATAAAAGCAAAGGAAAGTAAATACATTTTGATACAATGATATTGATACCAGAACCCCAAGATTGTTTTAATATTTAGATGGATTGATATCGATTTATCATTGATTGCAAAAGTTAGCATGTTATTCATTCATTAAATCACTCTACTAACAATAGGGCTGGAGCCATAGCACAGCAGTAGCGATAGCACAGCGGTAGGGTGTTTGCCTTACATGCAGCCAACATGGCTGACCCGAGTTCGATTCCTCCGCCCCTCTCGGAGAGCCCGGCAAGCTACCGAGAGTATTCGATATGCCAGACACAGTAACAACAAAGTCTCCAATGGAGACGTTACTGGGCCCGCTCGAGCAAATCGATGATCAACGGGAGGGCCTTTACCTTTACCTTTACCTTTACCTCTCGGAGAGCCCGGCAAGCTACCAAGAGTATCTCGCCCGCACGGCAAAGCCTGGCAAGCTCCCCGTGATGTATTCAATATGCCAAACACAGTAACAACAAGTCTCACAGTGGAGATGTTACTGGGCCCGCTTAAGCAAATCTATGAACAACAGGAGAATAGTGACAGGTTCTCTACTAACAATATAAAAATCATAATTATCTTTAAAAAGTAGAAAAGAAGCAGCTGATGAAATCACATATCCATTTCTGATCATTTCTTCACAATGTAGAAATAGAATAAAAATTCCTCACACACTGTCCACACACTGTCTTCCTATAGTTCATTGATTTGCTCGAGCGGGCCCAGTAACGTCTCCATTTTGAGACTTGCTGTTATTATGTTTGGCATATTGAATACGTCACAAGTAGCTTGCCAGGCTTTGCTGTGCCAGTGAGATACTCTCAGGCTCTCCCATAGGGGCGGAGGAATCGAACCTGGCTCCGCCGGGCTTGCTGCGCGCAAGGCAAAAGCCCTACAGCTGTGCTATCGCTCCAGCCCACAAACAAAAAAATCCTCAACTTGATAAAAAAAAAAGAAAAAAGAAAGAAAAGTGTGAGGAATCTGTAAAAACCCCGAAGGTAATATTCATGTATGCGTGCTTTTCTTTCCATTTTCTTAATAGTGTCTTTTGAAAACACTGTTGAAAATAAATTTAATTCTGCTGGAGTTAAATTTATCAATCTGTATAACGCTTTTGCAGTCAAAGTTCAAACACTTTTGTTACACATTTATTAAAGATAGCCAAATAGGTTTTTTTTTAATAATTAAGTTTTGACAAAGCTGTGAAAGAAAGAAAAGATTTAAACGTTAATGATGGAAGTACGAAATGGCACAACCACTTTAGAAAAGAGTTTGGCAAATAATCTAAATAATTTACTTACTAAATAATCTGGCTGTTTTACTCTTTTGGGGTAGGATAGGGGATTATCGGGGCTATCCCTGGCCCTGCTTGGGGCTACACTCAGCATGATAATCAGGCTATCTCGTAGTGGTGCTCTGGAACCTTGCAGTGTCAGGGACTAACACAATCCCCCTGCATTTAAAACACGATCATCAGCCCTGAGAGCTTAACAGTTTTGTTTGTAGCAGTCAAAACCTGAGGCAAGCAAATCCTCCACTATAGGTGGTAATCACTCCAAACAATGAAATACTACTCAACAATTAAAAAGAAGTTAATGAGAAATATTGGTATACATTACAGTTTGTATGACTCTTGAAATAATTTTTCTGGGTTCAGGAAATAAGTTAGAGCCCATACTTGACCATTTGTCCAACTGAGTTTCAATTTTCAGTAGCACAATTCCCAGAAGCATTGCCGGCTGCGGCCCTGGGACCCCTCAGCACCACTGGGGTAGCCCAGGTATACTCAGCACCACAGGGCCAATGAAACACTGTATCCTCAGTCCCCCATGTTGAATTATTGGCCCCCTTGACCAAGAATTGATAGTGGAATCCCCAGAACTCCTGGGCCCTCTTCTGGAGGCCCACAAAAATTATTATTATTATTATTATTATTATTATTTATAATTATGTGAGAGTAGTGAAACTGAAAAAATAAGTGCAGTTTGTATGATTGTATAACTTTTAATAAATTCAAATTTGGGAGCAATAGTACAGCAGGTAGAAAACTTGCCTTGCATGTGGCTGGCCCAGGCAGGTTTGATCCCTAGAATCCTGTACGGTTACCCAAGCTCACCTGAAGTTATTCCTGGGTGTAGAGACAGGAGTAAGGTCTGAGTGCCTGCAGGTGTGGCCCCAAAATAGAAAGAAAGGAAGAAAGGAAAGGAAGAAAAAGAAAGGAAGAAAGAAGGAAGGAAGAAAGGAAGGAAGGAAGGAAGGAAGGAAGGAAGGAAGGAAGGAGGGAGGGAGGGAGGGAGGGAGGGAGGGAAGGAGGGAGGGAAGGAATGAAAGAAGGAAGGAGAGAAAAAAGAGAGGAATAAATTCAATAAATTTATTAAATAAATTTAATTAAAATAAAATAAAATTTAATTAAAATAAATAAATTCCAATTAACCTATGAAAAGAGAAATATAGTTTCCTAGGGAGAAGGAAAGATGAGGAAAATGATATAGAAAAACAAGGTCACTCTTTGGAAGTGATCATTACTTTCATTATCTTGTATTCAGTGATGGTTCCACTAATGTCCATATGCCAAAATTTATGAAATTGTCTACCTTAAATTGTGAAGTTTGCTCCATGCCAATTATATCTCATTAGTTTTTTTTTTCATCATCTGATTTCGTGGAGCTGGAAAGATAGGACCTGAGTCAAGGCAATTGTCTTGCATACTGCTGACCTGTTTGAATCCCAGCACATAATATGATCCCATGGTCCGAGAAATACTACCAGGGATCACTCCTCAGCCTAGAACCAGGATAGTCTCTAAGGACCATGGGGTGCAGCACTCTCCCTGTCCCCAAAAAAAGGTCTGACAACAAATCCACTTTTCTCCACGAGCGCCACATCTAATTTAATCAAACCATTTTTGTTTTATTAAGACACCGTGATCTACAAAGTCATTGACAGTATAGTAGGCATACTATATTCCGACACTAGTGTCAACTTCTCTCCCCAAGGTCTCTAGGCTCCCTTCACCCCACTGCCTGCCTCCTTCCTTAACAAGTGCATTTTTAAGTTTGGTTCAAAACGATTCGAATGTGTGCTGAAAGTAGACTAAGGACCAAACATGATGACCTCTCAGTATCTATATTGCAAGCCATAATGCTAAAAGTAGAGAGAATGTAAAAAGGCAAGTGCCTGCCATAGAGGCAGGAGGTGGGGTGAGGTGGGGATGGTGGGAAGGATACTGGGGACATTGGTGGTGGAAAATATACACCGGTATATTTCCAGGGATGGGTGTGCAATCATTGTATGACTGAAACTCAATCCATGCAAGCTTTATAACTGTATCTCACAATGATTCGATTAAAAAAATTAATCCATGACTTTTGCATACACAGCAGGTTCCAGCCTGTGTATTTTATTTAATATTAAAAATAATACAAAAAATAAAGTAAATAAAGATGATCTGAAGTTTGGATCTCAGGTTTTCAGTGTTGTTGACTATGTGGTTTGAATACTTAGGTAACCACACCTCTACACCTCGAATTTACCTGGAGCCCTTGGCCCCTGCCTATTCCCTGTTACTTCCTGTCTGTTTCTTCTTGCTATCCACCCGATGATTTCTTTCCCTTTTTGTCCTTATCCTTCCAATACCCTGGGGTCAAGGGTGATCTAGTTATTCCCGCTCCTCAATACCTTGCATTTCCTTGTCCAGCTATTCTGTCTACCAGCTAAGTGCTATCAACTGTGCTCGTCTTTCGTCTTCTATCGTACTTCACCTGACATAATATCCTCCAGTTTCATCAAAGTTGCAGGAAACTACATAATTTCCTTGTTCCTTGCAGTTACATAGTATCCTATGGTATATATACATATGCATGTTGTATATATATATATATATTATATATAATGAAGATGTGTGGTATATCCCTCATCTGTTATTGGACACGTAGGTTGTCAATCAATATTTAAGACCCAGACTCTGCACTTGGCCTTAATAATACAACAGAAGACATTAGGACAGCCCAATTCAATCAGCTAATCAGTGGCTGAATAAATAGTAGTCACGATCAGGATCATCCTGTTGTTCATCGATAGCCTCGAGCAGGCACCAGTAACGTCTCCTTCGTCCTAGCCCTGAGATTTTAAAAAGTGCCATATTCAAGGCTCTTTCAGGGTTAGGAGAATGAGACCCATCACTGTTACTGGTATTTGGCATATTGGTTGCGCCACGGGGAGTTTGCCAGACTCTGCCATGTGGGCAGGTTACATTCAGCAGTCTGCCAGGTTGTCCAAAGTAAGAACGAGATTCATTTCATTTCATTTCATCATCCGTTATTCGTCGATTGCCTCGAGCAGGCCCCAGTAACGTCTCTTTCATCCTAGCCCTGAGATTATATTCAAGGCTCTTTAGGAGAATGAGACCCATCATTGTTACTGGTATTTGGCATATTTGGTACGCCACGAGGAGTTTGCCAGACTCTGCCCTGTGGGCAGGCTACATTCGATAGCCTGCAAGTTTGTCCAAAGTAGGAATGAGATAATAAGATGTCATAAAAAGATGTCCTGATAAGATGTCGTGCAGCCGCACGGTTCCAGGAGCTGGATTTTATAGTCTCTGAGTCTTGGCCGTTGATGGGATTACACGGCACCAGGGGGCCAGGTGGTGGGTGTGACCCCCGCCTACTGGAATTTGGAGGATCTGGGTGGAGGATGCTCTGCCCAAATCCGAGTAGGCTTGGAGATCTCGGCCCCGGAACCCGCGTGGCTTTGTCCCTCTGCCAGTACCTTCATGTGTGCGGAAAGTGGTCTCAGCATGGTGGTGGCTGGTCCTGGAGGTCTTCGGCTGCCAAAGCCCTGGTCGGGGCGGGGAAGAAAGCTCAACCCGCTCCCCTCCAAGGGGCCCCGGCGAGGAACAGCCAGGCGCGGGGGCAGAAGACTGCACTGTTCTCCTCCGGGAGCTGGATTTTATAGTCTCTGAGTCTTGGCCGTTGATGGGATTACAGAAGAACGAGATAATAAGATGTAAATAGCAGTACTCCTACATAAAAAAAAAAGACATTACGACAGTGGTGTTGGGTGTTCTGCACTTATATGATACTGATAAGTTTATACATGGATACCATATGCTTTAACACTGTTATAACTATGTAACCTAAATAAATAAATATGCTGTTATATATGTCAAGTGAAATTTACTAGCCATTCAAAATTAAATAACAAGTTAATTTTATTAATGTATTATTATTTAATAAATTCTTCCAAAAATATTGTGATTTTAGTATACTATAGAAAGGATATAAATTAAGAAGTAAGTTTTAAAATATATTTTATAGGGGGCTGGAGCGATAGCACAGCAGGTAGGGCCTTTGCCTTGCACGCAGCCAACATGGCCGACATGGGTTCGATTCCCAGCATCCCATATGGTCCCCTGAGCACCGCCAGGAGCAATTCCTGAGTGCATGAGCCAGGAGTAACCCCTGAGCATCGCCGGGTGTGACCCAAAAACCAAATATATACATATATATACATACATATATATATTATAATAGACTACATGAGATATGGGAAATAACTAAAAAAAGGCTGGAGCCTGCTGTGTATGCAAAAGTCATGGATTTAATCCCAGCACTGTCAAGATTAGAGCCCACACTCAAAAAAAAAAAAACAGAACACACAAGCAACTAGAAAACTCAGTGGTCCCCTGGTCCTGTCGGAGTGATTCCTGAGTGCAGAGTCAGGAGTACTCCCTGAGCACCACTGTTTGTGGCCCAAAACCATACAAAATAAAAAAAACCCTAAGTACACATTGAAATATAGTAAGCAATGACAAAACCTTTTTATACCTCTACCTTTGTTTCTTTCGTAGGCTAACTATGTTTTCTAAATATTTAATCTAGGGGCTGGAGCAATAGCACAGCACATAGGGTATTTGCCTTGCATGTGCTTGACCCAGGTTCAATTCCCAGCATCGCATATGATCCCCTGAGCACTGCCAGGGGCAATTCCTGAGTGCAGAGCCAGGGGTAACCCCTGTGCATCGCCAAGTGTGACCCAAAAAGCAATAAATAAACAAATAAATAAATAAATATTTAATCTATTTTTTAAAAGGACTTGTTGTAAAATGAGGCATCAACATAAAAATCATATAAAACTTAAAACATACATTTGTCCTGCAGGAATTTTTAGTATAGAATAGTTGATTCTTCTCCTCAATCACATCATCTCCTAATGAGGAGAAGAAAGAGAAGCACCAATAACTGCAATACAAAATTTTCTTTGTAAAATATCATAAAAGGACTAATACGTTTCATACGTACAGGTTTTTAAGAAAGAAGGAGTACTGAGTAGAGAATGCTAAAAAATGTAACTAGCACGATAGAAATTTACAGAGAAGTGATAAGTTTCCAATTGACTTTAAAGAATATATCGATTTTCAGAGGACTGAGCTGAAGAACACTTTAGGCATGAAACGTCAGAAACAAAGGAGTAGGTGTGAGAAAGGTCAGCACATATTCCTGAGCTAAATAGTAGGAGTCTAATGACTGGAGACAGACATCCAACTCTGACCTCACTGCTTGGTATTTCACAAATTATTTAACCTCTCCAAGTCCCGGTGCCCTCAACAATAAAGTGGCAATGATTGCGCTATTACATGCACCTAAAGAGGTTCTTAAAGGGAGAGGAAGAGCATCCATAAAGCACTAGATCTGGCCCATACCAAATTCTTATAAAACCAGTAGTAGTTATTATTAGTCTGAAGTGGAGGAGAAAACAGCAAGAGAGCATCTTTTTCTTCATTCGTATTTTGATCGTCATAAATTTCTCCCACTAGCTTCGGGAATTCATACGTTCCAATACACAATGACATCACTCTTACTAAAATAAATACCTAATGTCACCTGCTCTGTTGGAAAACGATTTAAAATGTGAGGGTTGGGAAGGAAAGCACAGATGGTGATTTCATGCTTGAGCTTTTAGTCCTTCTCATTTGAGTTGAAAAAGGTAAGAAAAACTTCACGACTTCTTCCTCCAGCTGTTTTGGCTGTGGCTATGAAAATAAATAAATAAATAAACAATAGCCTCGCCGGGACTTAAAATCGGATACACATAAAGAATTCTTTGTTAGCTTACATATAATTATATTTCTAGAAATGATCAGCTGGTTGAGACCTCACAGTTTTAGGCTGATAATGCAATAACCAAAAATACACTCGAACAAATCAACCAAGAATCCAAATAAAAACCTATCTCAAAGTTTCCGCTCACAACTTGGTGATTTTATTTACAGAAATCTCAGAAAGATTAAAATGCCTCCCAAAAATCATTGCACCGTTAAAAATTAAACATAAGTAGAGAAATGGCCACAACAGAAGCTGAACAGACATTCATCTGTTTGGTATGATGAGGTACAATTTGGCCTAAGGCAAAGAGACTGAGTACATCAGAAAAAGTAATGGGATTTATTTTCTCTGGGAAGGTTGACTATATGCCACAAGTAATGCATTGGTATACTGTTAAATATTTACATTTTTGTAGAACGAGAAGTTACAGTAACCACGTTAAAGTATGTTTTCCTTCATATTGTTCTCCCAGTATTCTCTCATTTTTATCCCTCATTCATATGGTCTCTGAAAGCTCGGCCAGTCAAACATTTTAGAAGTGCCTATTCAATAAATTCTAGTAAACGCAAATTTTTCTTAAGGCAGTGACATAAATTCCCAAGCACTGAGCCAGCCAGGAGTAAGCTCTAAGCACCATCAAGTGTGGCCCAAACACTAAAAAAGAAAAAAAGAAGTTTCTCAAAGATTTCTCACATTGGCAGATAAACTGAGAGCTTGTAAATATCTGTGAAGTAAAGAAAATTCCAGGGCTGGAGCAATAGCATAGGGTGTTTGCCTTGCACATGGCCGACGCAGGTTCTGTTCCCAGCATCCCATATGGTCTCCCGAGCACTGCCAGGAGTAATTCCTGAGTGCAAAGCCAGGAGTAACCCCTGTGCATTGCTGGATGTGACCCAAAAAGAAAAAAGAAAAGAAAAGAAAATTTCAATGTGTACAATAGCACAGGATCTATTTTATTGGAAAAAAAAACATGAAAGGTGAGATATAATTCCTTTTAAACTAATAAATAAATAAGTGTATTTCTCCTAGGAACTGTGGGAAAACCATTTTAAATAACAAGAAAAATATTAGCACCCACCCCGGTTCTCAAGTTTTAGAGACAAAAATGACTGCTGCCTTTTTAAGCCTTGCTACCATTTCAGAAGGTAACTTCACAGTCGAGGCTTTGTACGTACAAATGCATGTTTTGTAGATACAAGAAACCAAAAGAAACCACCTGTTTATCTATTCAAAAATGTCAAAAATGAATATTTGACATATATATGAAATATGAATATGTGACATATGTCACCCATTCACAAGTATTGTTATTTAATTCCTGGGGAAGTGGGGAGGGGAGGTTTAAGGGGGTTGGAGGGACCAGACTCAGCAGTGCTCAGCCCTTCCTCCTGGCTCTGTGCTTACAGATCAGTGCTGGAATTACTCCGGACCATATGTGCTGCCAATATAAGTGCATGTAAGGCAGAAGCCTTAACCCCTATACTCTCCTAGCTCTTATAATAACACCTAAAAAACTCTTATATGAAGATACTGCTACTATTACCAATTGATATGAAAAAAAAAACCTAAAACACAGACAAACTAAAAGATGTTATACAGTTTACATGGAAAATAAGTGGAAGAACTGAGCTTTGGAGCTAGAGAGCTGATTCCAAAATCTGTGACTGTAATCACTGAATTATATTGCATATTTTTTCACGGTAGAGTCATTGATCAAGGAAATCTTGACAATTTTTGGATTTTCTACTGATCCCTGAGAGAGTTTATTTGTATGGTACGGTAGTGACTGTTTCAAAGGCAATAATTTAGTATATTTAGAATTACCCTAGAAAACAGTTTTAGGGGCTGGAGAGAAAGTATAGCAGGTAGATAGTACAATGGACCGTGTGTAGTTGTTTTATGCATGGTCAATCCTGCTTCGATCCTCAGTATCCCATATGGTCTCTGAGCACCGCCAGGAGTGATTCCTGATTGCAGAGCCAGGAGTAAGCCCTGAGCAATACCCGGTATGGCCCAAAAACCAAAATTAAGGCAAAAACGAAAGAAAGTAACCAGTTTTAAATATTTTTAACTACTAATTATTTCAGAATAATTGTTAGAAAAGTGAATAGTTGCTTACTTCCTTTCAGAAGAGATGGTGACAAACTTTAAGCATATGCTGTCATTGATTTTATAAACATTCCTGGGAGTGAAGAGGCAGGTGAAAACAGAAATATAGATTTGTTCAATTATTTTTTTTCTTCTTGGGTCATACCTGACAATGCACAGGGGGTTACTCTTGGCTCTACACTCAGAAATTACTCCCGGCAGTGCTCAGGGGACCATACGGGATGTTGGGAATCGAATCCGGGGCAGCTGCATGCAAGGCAAATGCCCTACCCACTGTGCTATCGCTCCAGCCCCTTTTAATTATTTTTTAATAGTACACAGATCCCTTTGAAGCGATATAATGGAGAGGGTGACACGAATTTAATACAACTGAATATGGCATAAGTGTTTTCTCTTTATCTACTCTGTTCCCAAGGAAGGAGACCTGGAAAAGTCTATAACCATTTGGAAATATTTTCTGCAAAACAAGAATCATCAGTAAGAAGGTCCAAGTGTTGCAAGAAAGAGGGGAAAAAATCACTCTGTCAGGGAAAACAGCCCAGTCCATAGAACAGTTAATTATGAACTAAAGACTGTTAAATGTAATTGGCTCCTTCTAAACAAGTCCTGCAAAACTATCCTCAAAAGAATTGCCCTACTCAGATTATTTTTTTTTGATAGATTGAGAGATAGGATTCCGAAAAACTAAGACTGCAAATTTTCTGGTTTCCTTTAGAAAGTCTTTGAATTTTCTAGAAGGTGGGAAAACATTTCCCAGTGTGTGTGTGTGTGTGTGTGTGTGTGTGTGTGTGTGTGTGTGTTTTCTTCCCTCTCCTAACTGCCAACCCAAGAGAACAACATAAGCCTGGGAAACCACGTGTTTCTGTGTGCCTGTCTGCAGATTTCTACCGTCATCTCCACTTTTCCAACATCAAAAATAAATCGACCACTAAAAACCAAAGCCAAGCAAAATCAGGCACGAGGTTCCATTCAAGTACCATTGCACTGGGAGGTGAAGGTGAAGGTTAGCCAGCAGTCCCTCCTCCTGATTGCTTATCTTTGCACTAATATTCCTAACTGAATGAACAACCAGAAGATGGTGCTTACTCAGGATTCCACTTCAGATTCTAACACGGAGGTATCTACATAAAGGCGACTCGCTGCTGTTGCCCTAGGCTCACTATTCCTAATTGTATTGTTTCGTTGCTCTGTTTGGTTCAGTAAGCTGAGGCATTAATTGTGTTGCAGCATAAAACAAGAAAATATAAAAACATGTTTGTTTAAGCAGTGGCTCCTTGTCTTCCTTCTCTGAACATCTCCAGGGCCAGCAGCCAGTTGAAATGAACAGCGACTGTTACCTGATTTTTCATCAGTGAGAAACGCTTTCTCCCCGTTTCATTGATCCTAATTTTAATATGACACAACAAAACCGCGATGTTTCTTTCTGCATCTCTTAAAATGATCACATGAACTTTATCTTTTGTTATTCATTCATGTAGTGACACAGTGCTGTCTGCATAAGTTGAAGCACACTTAACATCCCGGGGTTAAAGTTTATTTATTCAGGTATGCATGTTCTCTTACACCTAATTTGCTAATATTTTATGGAGATTTCTGCATCCAAATTCAAGATTTTAGCCTGAAGTTTTTTTCTTTCATAGTGTTCTTACTATCTTTTGTATTAGCGTGCTATTGCCTTTAAAAAATATTTTGGAAGTGTTTCCTCCTCATTAGATTTTTCATAAGTTTTAAAAGGACTGGCATTAATTTTAATTTTATTTTTGGTACAATTCAGCACTAAAATCATCTCGCCCTGGGCTCTTCTTTATTGGGAGGTTTTATATTTCTGATTCAATTTCCTTACTCATTATTGGTCTTTTTAAATATTCTATATTGCCATTATTCTGTTTTGGTAGGCTGCATGTTTCTAGGACTGTATTAATTTCTTACATTACCCAATTAATTGCTTAAAAATGTTTAATAGTTGCAAGATCATTTATATTTGTGTGATTTCAGTTGTAGTATCTGTTTAATTTCTAAATTTATTTACGAGACTTCTTTTTTTTCTTATTTTATCTAAAAGTTTTTATTATTGTTTGTCTTTTTATTTATTAGCATTTACGTTAGTGTTACAGTTTGATTTAATGTTAAGATTGTGGTAATAGTATTAAGGTCCCTTTAATGTAAGAGTTTGGGATAGTCAAGATTAGATTTAGGCTTAGGCTTTTAATTTGATTTATGGTTAGTGTTAATAGATGTAGTGTTAGAACTGGGTTCTAATTTTTCATGACACAACAGCATGGACTAACGTACAATATTTACTGTTAGCATTGGTGTCATATTTCCAATTTGGTTTTTTTTTTTGAGACATGTCTCAAATCTTTTTATTTAATAACGGAGGTCCTGAAACATAAAGACAGCCTCTGTGAATCTATTTTTACTTTTCTTTTTTTTTTCATTACAGGAAAACTTTATTTGAGAGTTAAAGACAGAGAAACAAGTTACATAAATGTACAAAGAAAGAAACTTCAAAATTGCATAGTACAATAATCCTCTCTGTTAAGAAAACCTAACAGTTAAATTCCAGTTTTAATTTTATAACCCATGTTTCTTTGTAAATACCTTTTCCTAGGAGTTATCACCAATTGTAGGTACATAAAAATCTGTTTGACTCATGAGATAATTAGTGCTTAGTGAATCTTCGGATTCCACAAATCTTGCTTCTGTCATAATGTAAATTTCAATCTGATTTTCCTCTATTAGAGAGAAGGCAAAAATTCACTTCACTGACTCTGAAGAAGCATTCTATTAGTAAGTACACAAATTGGGTTCAGAGCATATAAAATTCCAGAAAGAATATTATTTTCATAACCTTTCAATTAGCCTTTTGATTTTTTTCAAATCTTTTCCATTTGTTTTTGATTTTGGGTAAAAATCTTGAATTAAATATTAGTATTAGAACTGAGGCCCATTTTTCGCCAATTTGGTTTTAAGGTTAAGTTCTGTTCAGGGATCATTCGTTGTTAGTGTTAAAGATCAGATTAGGTAAAGGTTGTAGGTAGGTTTAGGGTTAAATTTAGGGTTAGTCTTTTGCATATCACTGTCACTGTCATCCTGTTGGTCATCGATGGCCCTGAGCAGGCCCCAGTAACGTCTGCTTCGTCCTAACCCTGAGATTTTAAAAGTGCCACATTCGAGGCTCTTTCAGAGTCAGGAGAATGAGACCCATCACTGTTACTGGTTTTTGGCATATTGAATATGTCCTTTGCTTATGAGTAATATTAATATTAGGGTTAGCTTTAGATTTATGCGTATAGGTAGGCATTAGTTTAGAGTTAGGCTTATGATTTTAGTTATTCTTGGGGTTAGGTTTTTTTTCTAGTGCTAAATTTAATATTATGGGGGATAAAGAGAGAGAACAGTGGGTAAGGTGCTTGCCTTGCGTGCAGCTAACCTGGGTTCTGTACAGTCTTCCATATGGTTCACTGAACCCCATAAGGAGTCGTCTTTAAGCATAGAGCCAGGAGTCAGCCCTGAGAATCCTGATGTGTGACCCCCAAACAAGTGTTTAATAGAATGATTTGTATTCAGTGTCTTGGTAATAGTTAAGATTATATTTCGGTGGGCTAGAGAGATAGCACAGTGGGTAGGGCATTTGCCTTGCACGCGGCCGACCCAGGTTCGATTCCCAGCATCCCATATGGTCCCCTGAGCACTGCCAGGAGTAACTCCTGGGTGCAGAGCCAGGAGTAACCCCTGTGCATCGCCAGGTGTGACCCAAAAAGCCAAAAAGAAAAAAGATTATATTTCGGGTAAGTTTGGAATTAGGTTGGTATTAGGGATAGCATTAGAGTTAGTGTTAGTATTTTTATATTTAGGGTTATTCTTGATGCTTTTGGGGGGAGTACTGTGGCTTATAATAGTATTGTGCTTTAGTCATTCAGTGTCCACTAAGCCACACCCACAACTAGAGTGGCAGTATCCCTCTACAGTTCCTTCTCGTCTTCCCCTTATTTATATTTTTTTTTAGTTTTTTTTTTTTTTATTGAATCACTGTGGGAAAGGTTACAAAGCTTTCAGGTTTATGTCTCAGTCATGCAAATATCAAACACATTTCCCTTTACCAATACTTATTTTTTCCCATGAAGAACCCCAATAAAACCCCACCCCCCACCCCTCCCCGTCCCTGTGAGGCAGATGAATTCTAGTTAACACTCTATCCGCTTTGATTAGATTGTTTCAATAAAAGATTCACCACTATTATTTAGAGTTTACCCCCCCCCCAAATCAGACATGCTGAAAAAGCATTGTGAAGTGATTTGCTTTCTACAGCTGGGTTCAAGAATTAAATGTTGGTTTTGGATTTCTGCTCTTTTACCTATTGACCCTGGAAGTATTTCTACTGAAAGTCAGATAGTTAAGAAATTGGTTTCTGTGTTCTGGGGTCCTGGCCGTGCTGGAGAGCCGCTCGCGGGGGGGCAACCGGTGGCCTCGGTAGGGCGTGAAGGGCGGAGCGAAACGCCCCCCTTCCCATGAGGTTTTAGTCGCCCCCACACTCCCGGCTCATACCTGCTGTCCACAAGGCTCCCATGTGGCCGCCATCTTTCTTTCCAGAGAGGAGAGGGCGAATGGGGCAACACCCTTTCCCCTCCGGCAGACTTGATGGCCTGGATCAATGCATAGTCCGTTCACTTTTCTGCTCCAAGCTGCTGGGTTCTGCATTAAGTCCTTGTGCTTCTGGGGCCGTGGCCGTGCTGGAGAGCCGCTCGCGGGGGGCAACTGGTGACCTCGGTAGGGCGTGAAGGACGGACCAGAACGCCCCCCTTCCCATGAGGTTTTAGTCGCCCCCACACCCCCGGCTCATACCTGCTGTCCACAAGGCTCCCATGCGGCCGCCATCCTTCTTTCCAGAGAAGAGAGGGCGCCCCTTATTTATATTTTTAAAATATTTGTTTCAGGGGCTGGAGCGATAGCACAGAGGGTAGGGCGTTTACCTTGCACGCGGCCGACCCAGGTTCAATTCCCAGCATCCCATATGGTCCCCTGAGCACCGTCAGGGCTAATTCCTGAATGCAGAGCCAGGAGTAACCCCTGTGCATCGCCAGGTGTGACCCAAAAAGCAAAAATAAAATACCTTAAAAAATATTTGTTTCAAGTATGAGATTAATACCCAAGAATAGCTGAGATCAGCACCAGGAGGATTACTCCATAACTTAGAGGCCAGCCGGGTATCCTAGAGGAAAGGGCAGTTCAGATAGAGAAGGGAGCACCAAATAAAGGATGTTTGGAGGATCCTCCCAGGAAGGGAGATGCATGTCGAAAGTAGACTATGGACTGAACATGTTTGCCACTCAATGCCTCTTTTGCAGACCACAACACCCAAAAGGAGAGAGAGAACACAGGGGATTGCCCTGCCACAGAGACAGGGGGGATGGGGGGATGGGGGTGGGAGGGATATTATCCATGGTGGTGGAAAATGGGCACTGGTGGAGGGATGGGTATCTGATCATTGTATAATCGAAACCCAAGCACAAAAAATTGTAAATCTACAACTTTAAAAAAAATAAAAGAAAATAAGGGAAAAAAAAAAAGAAAACACAAATCAAAAGCTAAATTCTGATAAATAAATTTACAGTACGTTTTAAACAAGAAAAAAAAATATTTGTTTCAGTATTTTCTATCCTTTTTATGGCATTTCATTTATTTCTAATTACCATTGTATTTTTTTTTCTCTTCTTACAACTTAAGGTTTAATCCATTCTTTAAATTTTGGGTTTAATCTTTTCTTATTTTTCTGGTCTCTCGACATATTGCACATTTGAAATTTATATTTCCTTTCTGTAGGCATTTATCATAATAAACTTCTTTTCCTGCCTCTCATGCATGTGCAGTATTTCCATTTTCCTTTATCTCGATATATTTCTTGGATACACCCGACAGTGCTCAAGGTTCACTCCCGACAGTGCTCAGCATATGTTTCTGGAGATAAAACCTGGAGTTCTCACATTTAAATAATGCGCTCTAGCCCTTAGAGTTATTGCTACCGTTCTATTGCAAGATTTTTTTAAGTTTTCCTTTTTTATTTCTTCTTTATTCCAATGTTTGCTCAGAATTGTTATTTTATTTCCATGTATCTGTAAATTTTTCAGGTTTTTTCCCGTTCATGATTGATGGTTTCATACCACTGTGTTTGATAAAGATATCTGATGTGATTCCACTCTTCATATATTTTCTAAAACTTATTTTGTGACCTCTCAATTCCAAAATGTACTCTACATGCACTTAAGAAGAATTTGAATTCTTCTAATTTTAGATGGAATATTCTGAGTATGTTTATTTGTTCTATTTGGTCTAAAATCACTTGATCACTTGACATCCCGCTATTCATCAATTGGCTCGAGCAGGCACCAGTAACGCCTCCATTTGTCCCTGTCGCGTGATAGTGTACCCAATGGCATCTGCTCATTCTAGGAACACAAAGATCCTCAAACCGTTGGTTCAGGGTCTTGACGAAGAAGTCTGACCACCTTGTAGGTGGGCATCCACGCGATCTTTTGACGTCCCATGGAATCCAGTTGGTAATGGCTCTAGCCCAGGGGTCATCTCCAAATCTCATTACGTGTCCAGCCCATCTGATTTTCGACGCCTTGGCAAACAGACAGCGTCCCTGATTCTTGATCGTCGATGGAGGTTGGAACTCCGGATTCATTCTCTCATTTGAGTGAAGCGTGATACTCCAAGCATAGCTCTTTCAATTCCTGGTCTAAAATATGGTTCGATAATTTCCTATAGACATTCTCTCTTAATGATCTATCCAAGAAATTGGAACATTAAAGTCTCCTACTATTATTTTATTGCATTCTTATCTTCCTACAAATATGTGGATTTTACTTTTGTGTATATCTTTTGAGTGTGTATAAATATATATATTCATAATTATTGTACCATCTTAAAAAAATAGAGTGAAGGGCTGGAGCATAGGTACCTAAAGTAGGTAGAGCGTTTGTCTCACACACAGCCACCCTGGGTTTGATTCCCAGCATCCCATATGGTCCCCCAAGCACCACGAGTAGTAATTCCTGAGTGAAAAGCCAGGAGTAACCCCTGTGCATCCCCGGGTGTGACCCAAAAAGAAAAACAAAAATAGAGTGAGTTAGAGTGAGTGGGGAGGAGGATAAAAGACAGATAAGAAGTAGCGGAGGACAAGGACCAAGGAAACCATGAAGCCAATAACACTGAAATCATAAGACCCACCCTTTAACAACCAAACTTTAAAAAGGTGCCCGTCGGGGCTGGAGCGGTAACACAGCGGGTAGGGCATTTGCCTTGCACGCGGCCGACCCGGGTTCGATTCCCAGCACCCCATTTGGTCCCCCAGGCACCGCCAGGGGTAATTCCTGAGTACATGAGCCAGGAGTAACCCCTGTGCAGGTGTGACCCAAAAAGCAAAAAAAAAAAAGGTCTTTGTCAAGAGGGCAGGCTGTGGGGGGGATGGGGGGTGGGGTGGAAAGGAACCTGGGAACACTGGAAGAGAAGTTGACACAGTTGATCCCACTGGTGGTGGGATCAGTGCTGGAACACTGTATATCTGAAACTCAACTATGAATAGCTTTGTAAATCATGGTGCTTCAGTAATTTTTTAAATGAAAAAAATTATTTTACTTCCTGGTGACCTGGTCTCTTTTCATAATATAATGATAACCCTTTTCTCTTATTACTGATTTCGGCTCGGAGTCTATTTTGTCTTCTATAATTATAGCTACTTTTGCTCTATTTTGATATCCACTTGCTTTTTTCTATCACTTCACTTTGAGTCTATGTGCATCCTTAAGGTCAAAGTAATCTCTTACAATATCATATTACTCCATATTATTTTATCTATCCATTCAATCTTTTATTGAAAACTTCAATTTGTTTACATTTAATTATTGACATAAGAAATTAAGAAATTACTAATTGGGGGCTGAGCGATAGCATAGCGGGTAGGGCGTTTACCTTGCAAGCAGCCAACCCTGGTACAATCCCCAGCATCTCATATGGTTCCCTGAGCACCGCCAGGATTAATTCCTGAGTGCATGAGCCAGAAGTAACCCCTATGCATCGCCGGTGTGACCCAAAAAGCAAAATAATAGAAAAGAAAGAAAGAAAGAAAGAAAGAAAGAAAGAAAGAAAGAAAGAAATTACTAATTGTATATGATTAACCACTGTCAATTTTGTAGTTTCTTGCTTCTCTCTTCCTTTCTTGTTGCCTTCCTAGTGAATAGGTGAAATTAGACTACCACATCTCTCTTTTATAAGATCACTGCTGGTTATTATGAAACTTACATAAAATATCCTACAGGTGAAACTATATTGTGCTAATGTAAATTTAACTTGGCTCACACACAAAATATCTACAGTATTTCTAACACAACTTTATGTCACAATTTACATTTTGGGGACTGATGACAGACGACACCTTATAGTGCTCACTGCTATTCTACTCTCAGTAATACTCAGGAAACCATGAAGTATCAGGAATCAAACCTGGGCCTCCCATAGGCATGCTGATAGAATACTGATAAATGTTGATAGAAAATGGTTAAACACTTATTAATAAATCACCGTAGTGGGGCTGGAGCGATAGCATAGCGGGTAGGGAGTTTGCCTTGCACGCGGCCGACCCAGGTTCGATTCCCAGCATCCCATATGGTCCCCTGAGCACCATCAGGAGTAATTCGCCTAAGTGCAGAGCCAGAAGTAACCCCTGTGCATCGCCAGGTGTGACCCAAAAAGCATAAAAATAAATAAATAAATAAATAAATCACTGTAACTATGGGGCTGGAGATAGTATGGAGGGGTTAGGCATTTGCCTTGCATTCAGAAGACTCTACCTTGATCCCCTCATACAGAACCACATCCGGTTCCTTGAGCACTTCCAGAAGTGATCCCAAAGCACATAGCCAAGAGAAACCCTGAGCACCACAGGATGTGAAACAAAGCTAAACAAATAAATAAACAAAAGGAAATATTCTAGGGATAAGAGAGGTAGTATAGTGTGGAAGGCACTTGCTTTGTGCATGGCCAACAGGGGTTCAATACCTGACAACATATATATATATATATATATATATATATATATATATATATATATATATCCTCCCAAGCACCAACAGTGGTGATCCCAGAGCAAAAACCAGGAATAAACCCCGATCACCACTGAGTTTGGGCCCCTCAAAATAAATTCTGTGGCTATGGTCATTTGAATACTTTTATCCTCTTCTTTTTCTATTAGAATTAGGTCATAAACATACCACTGTACCGCAGCATGAACACATTCGGAATTTAACTACTGCTTGCCTTTATCAGCGTTGCAAGTATTTTTACAATACTAATATGCAGCCTTTCATTTCAGCATTTCTTGGTTTGGTTTTTGGGTTTTTGGGGGGGTGAAATTATCTCCAAGAATGCTCAAAAATTCAGGGGACCTCTCAGAGATTATGAGCCAACTGGACAGCAGTTCAGTATGGGAACCCAAGGATGCAAGCTACTCTGGCCCTACAATGCTGGAGATTACCACAGCCACTATCAGGAACATAAAGATTGTACCTGGCAACCTGGTCGGCAGACCTTGGATCAAACCAGAAATGCGCCATTGGCCCTTCAGCTTTCTTATAAAGCAGATCTGGTGGTTAAAAAAATAAAATCCTTAACTTGTCAATTATGAAAATTCTTTATGTTAGAAATCAAGATAAAGATCTTGGAAGAAATAGTTGGAGGTCTGTCTCATGAGCTGGGGGAGAAGGCAGCTGGAATAGAGAAGGGATCACTAAGCCAATGGTGGTTGGAGGAATCATTCGGGATGGGAGATGTGTGCTGAAAGTAGACATAGGACCAAACATGACGGCCTCTCAGTGTCTGTATTGCAAACCATAATGCCCAAAAGTAAAGAGAGAGAGTATGGGGGAAATTGTGTGCCATGAGGCAGGGGGAGGGTTGGGATCGGGGGGAGGCGATACTGGGGACATTGATGATGAAAAATGTGCACTGGTGGAGGGATGGGTGTTCAATCATTGTATAATTGAAAATCAAACATGAAAGTTTTGTAACTATCTCATGGTGATTCAATAAATGAATAAATAAATAAATAAATAAATAAGATCTTAGAAGAAAAGGTTCTAAATAAGGTAGATAGGGTAGCTTGAAGCTAGAGAGTTTCTAGATAGAGTAAGTAGAAATGCAGGGGTATATAACAGACACAGAAAAAGGAAAGGAAAGTTTATGATAAGATATGAAAGATTATGATAGGGCCCCAAAAACTCACTGCAACCAGTCATCTGATGACTGGTTGAAGAAACTCTGGCACATTTACACAATGGAGTACTATGTAGCTGTTAGGAAAGACGAAGTCATGAAGTTTACATACAAGTGGTACTACATGGAAAGTATCATGTTAAGCGAAATGACTCAGAAAGAAAGGGATAGACATAGAAAGATTGCATTCATCTGGGGAACATAAAGTAACAAAATAGGAAACTAACACCCAAGTATGGCAGAGATTAGTACCAGGAATTTTACTCAATGACCCGGAGGACAACCACACATGTTAGGGGAAGGGGGAGCTCAGAAAGAGAAGGGAACACCAAATAAAGGGTGTTGGGAGGATCCGCCCATGATGGGAGAGCATGCTGAGGGTAGACTGTCGACCAAGCATGATTGCCACTCAATGCCTCTTTTGCAGACCACGGCACTCAAAAGGAGAGAGAGGGAAATGCCCTGCCACAGAGGCAGGGTGGGATGGGGGATGGGGGGGGAGGGGATGCTGGGATCCGAGGTGGTGGGAAATGCGCACTGGTGGAGGGATGGGTGTTTGATCATTGTATAATCGAAACCCAAGCACAAAAATGTGTAAGTCTACAACTGTACCTCATGGTGCCTCACTATTAAAAAATAAATAAATAAATAAATAAATAAATTAAAAAAAAAAAACTCACTGCAGAAAAGAGACCTGCACTTCTGTATTCATTCCAGTACTATTCACAAGAGCCAGAATCTGGAAACAACCCAAGTGCCTGGGAACAGATGACTAGATAAAGAAACTATGGTATCCTGCTGATTGAAATGAGTCAAGGGAGAGGGGCAGACATAAAATCATTGGATTCATCTGTGATATATATATATATGTATATAAACAAAAAACATAGTATGAGACTAATACCCAAAGACAGTGGAAACAAGGGCTAAGAGAAACTGTCCACAATTGAAAGTTTGCCACAGGTGGTGGTGTGGGGTTGGGAGAGCAGAACAGAGAAGGGACCACTATGCCAAGGATATTTGGAAATGATCACTCTGGATAAGAACTTTGTGCTGAAAGTAGGTAAAGGGACAAGCATGAAAACCTTTCAGTACCTGTATTGCAAACATAAAATATAATGTTCAAACATAAAATATAACACTCAGGAGAGAGAGACAGAGACAGAGAGACAGAGAGAGAAAGAGAGAATGTATAAAAGTGCCTGCCATAGAAGTGGATTGTGCAGGGGGGTGGGAAAGACACTGGGGACATTGGTGGCAGAAATTGTACACTGGAGAAGGAAAGGGTGATGGAACATTGCATGACTGAAACCCAGTCATGAACAACTTTGTAACTGTGTATCTCCTGGTGATTCAATATTTTTTTAAATGAGGGATATCATGGATAGCAGAGATAAGGGCCAGGAGGATCACTCCATGGCTTGAAAGCTGGCCTCACATGCTGGGGGAAAAGGCAACTGAGATAGAGAAGGGAACACCAATTAAATGATGCTTGGAGGGCTCGCTCAGGATGAGAAATGCTGAAAGTAGACTATGGACAGAACACGATGATCACTTAGTACCTGTATTGCAAACCATAACACCCAAAAGGAGAGACAGAGTAAAAGAGAATGTGCCTCCCACAGAGGCGGGGGATAGGTGGGTTGGTGGGAGAAATACTGGGAACATTGGTGGTGGAGAATGGGCACTGGTGGAGGAATGGGTACTCGAACACCGTTTGACTGAAAAGTAAGCACAAAAGTTTGTAAGTCTGTAACTGTAACTCATGGTGATTCATTAAAAAATAGAAAGAAAGAAAGAAAGAAAGAAAGAAAGAAAGAAAGAAAGAAAGAAAGAAAGAGAGAAAGAGAGAGAGAGAAAGAAAGAAAGAAAGAAAGAAAGAAAGAAAGAAAGAAAGAAAGATTTATCTGCAACAGTTAAAAAATAAAATAAAATGGGGGAATAAAAAATAATGACCCCAGAAAGCGTTGGTTTTTGTTTTCATGTTTACTTTTTATAATTTGGTGTAAAATTAACTTAAAATTTGTCATTTACTGTAGATTTAACTTGAAATTAAAAAGCTGAAATTATAACTATCCTATAATTAATTGTTTTATAATATAAAAATAACTCAAAATGCACTATTACCATAAATGTAAGAGATAAAAATTATGCTTGTATCAGTTTCCCATTATGGCTGAGATAAATTTTATAGCTTATAACTATGAGACAAGACAAAATCGTCTTGAGTTTCATGGAGTACTACCATATGTATATGTTAGAAAGATCAGAAAAAAAGTGAGCTGGAATGATAGTAGAATGGGTAGGTTGTTTGCCTTGCACACAGCTGACCCAGGTTCAATCCCCGGCATCCCATATATCACATACGGGCCCCCAAGATCACTAGGAGTGATTCCTGAGTAACCCACTAGGAGTTAAGATTACTCCTGAGACAGAAGTAACCCCTGAGCACTTCTGAGTGTGCCTTCTCCCCACCCCAAAAGAAAATGCTTTCAAGTACACATCACATAAAGTTTCAAACACAGGACCTGAAGAATAAAATAGTGGCTAAGAGCACATGATCTGCAAGTGAATGATTATGAGTTCCAATCATTGCTCTGCCAACTGCAATCCTGGAGACTTCGGTTTGAGCCTCCACCATTTCCCCACCTCCCATACTATTCCACTCATCCTCCACCCCCTCTGCAGTGATAGGCTTCCTACTAAATATCAGTTTTCAGTTTTTGTTACCTATTGGCAGTTGTTATTTCTGTATATCCCAGATAGGAGGTAAATCGTTTGGTATCTGTCCTTATCCTTTGGACTAATTTTAGTAAGCATGATATTATTCAGATTTATCCAAGTACAAAAAATTGCATGATTTCATATTTTCCTAAAGGTGTCTAATCATCCATTGTGTATAAGTACCATAGTTATACTTTTCTGAATCCAGTCATCTCATTTTGGACATTTGAGTTGTCCGGATTTTGGCTATTATTAATAGTGTTGTGATAAGCACAATAGTGCATATTCTTTTCAGAACAGAATTTTAGGTCCTTGATAGCACAGTGGGTAGGGCATTTGCCTTGAACGAGGCCGACCTCAGTTCAACTCCTCCGTTCCTCTCCAAGAGCCTGGCAAGCTACCAAGAGTATCCCTCCTGCACATCAGAAAGAGCCTGGCAAGCTCCCCGTGGCATATTTGATATACTGAAAACAGCAACAACAAGTTCTCACAATGGAGAGGCTACTGATGCCCGCTTGAGCAAATCTATGAACAAGGGGAGGACAGTGTTACAGTGCTACAGAGGTAGATACCAAAAAAAAATATAGATGGATAATATGGAAGACCAAATCCTGGTGTTTGGAAAACTATCAGTTTGGGGTTCATAGTTTTTTTTTCGAAAAGGTTGAACCAGTTGGCATTTCCACCAGCAGTGGAATTAATTGTTCTTATTCTTCATGCTTGTGTACCAGTCTCACTGGTGTGAGCTAATATTTTGTGTTTTTTTATTTTTTTTTCATTTCCATGATATAAAGAATGATGAGAGTTTTATTTCATAAACCTTTTAGCCATTTGTATGTCTTCTGTGAGAAGGTATCTGTTCTTTCACCTCCTTTTTTTATAGTATTGTTTTTTTCCTGTAAAGTTCTATCAGTGTTTTATATATCATTATATTATTGACTATATGTGTTCAATATAGAGTATATATATCCAATTTATATGTTTATTTCCCATGTTTTTCTCAATATAATTTATGGATTCGGGTTTGATAGTAAGTTCTTTAATTTATTTTGATTTTACTTTAGTGCATGGAGTTAGAAAGGGATCTGAGTTTGTTTTTTGCATGTGAGAAACCAGTTTTCCCAACACCATTTGTCAAAGAGGCATACTTTCATCTAATTCATATTTTTCTACTCCTTTGTCAAAGATTAATTGTCCATATTTCAGAAGATCAATCGCTGGTCTCTCAATCTATTGCTTTGGTCTGAAATGCTGTTCTAATTTTAATGCCACACAGTTTTGATTACTAGAACTTTATAGTATAATTGAATATTGTGGAAGAAGTTTCCCATATTCATGTTTATAAGATGCTTTGTTTATTCTCAGCATTTATTACTCCATAAAAATTCAACAGAGTTTGATCTATGTCTTTAAAAATATTATGGATATTTTTATAGGAACTGTGTTGAAACTATATATTGCTTTGGTAAACATTCTCATTTTGACAATATTCTACCTCTCAATCAATGAAAAATGGTTGCCTCCATTTTTTCTGTTGTCTTTTATTAATTTTAGTACTAATTTATCATTTTATTGTTCCACCTCTTTCATTTAGCTGATTTCCAGGTACTTAATTTTCTGAGGCATAGTTGTTAATGAAGTTTTAAATTTCTCCTGATTATTTACATATGGAAAAGCCATGGGTTTCTGTGCACCAATAAAGCCTACCACTTTATTCTACAAGTCCACTGTTTCTGGGAGGTTTTCTCTCAAGTCTTTTGGTTTTCCTAGGTACAATTATCATATTATCGATAAAAAAAAATGAGAGTTAGACTTCTTTTCCAATCCAGATGCCCTTATGTCTCTTTCTTGCCTGATTGCTATGGCAAGGACTTTCAATACTATGTTGAATAGCAGGAACTGTGTTGGTGAGAGTTGGCAGCCTTGTCTTAATGCCCAATCTTAAAGGAAAGGCTTTCAGGGATTGGTGTTTGTTTGTTTGTTTGTTTGTTTGTTTTAAATCACTGTGAGATACAGTTACAAATCTTTCATGACTGAGTTTGAGTTATACGATATTCAAACTTCCATCACACCCATCCCTCCACCATTGTACATTTCCCATCACAATGTCCCCATTGACCCCACCCCCAGCACCACCCCACCCCACGCCCAGCCTGTATGGCAGGCACTTTCCTTCCTACTCTCTCTCTACTTTGGAGCATTATGGTTTGCAATATAGATCCTGAGAGGAGACCATATTTGGTCCATTTTCTACTTTCAGCACACATCTCCCATCCCCAGCAATCCTTCCAACCCTCATTCAATTAGTGGCCCCTTCTCTATCCCAACTGCCTTCTCCCCCAGCACTTGAGGCAGGTTTCCAACCATGGACCAATCCTCCTGAACCTTGTCTCTACTGTCCTTGGGTGTTAGTCACATACTACGTTATTATATAGGCTTTCAGTTTTAAACCATTTAATATATTCTTTGTGGGTTTGTGGTAAATGGCTTTAACTATGTTGAGGAAAGTTCCTTCAACCCCACTTTATTGAGAGTTTTATCATGAATGGCTGTTGGATCTTTCAAATGCTTTCTCTAAATCTAGTATGAGCATACGATTATATTTTTGTGATCATATGGTGTGTTACATTAATTGAATTCATATATTAACAATCACCGCATCTCTTCAATGAATCCTGCTTAGCCGTGATGAATGATGTATTTTTTTTTTGGCTATTTGGGTCACACCCGACGATGCACAGGGGTTCCTCCTGGCTCTGTACTCAGGAATTACCCCTGGCGGTGCTCAGGGGACCATATGGGATGCTGGGAATCTAACCCGGATCAGCTGTGTACAAGGCAAACGCCCTACCTGCTGTGCTATTGCTCCAGTCCCCGATGTATTATCTTTTTAATGTATTGTTGGATTCAGTTTGCTAATATTTTGTTAAGTCTTTGCGTATCAAAAATACCACAGTTAAAATGACATCTGCACCTATATGTTCATTGCAGCACTGTTCACAATAGCCAGAATCTGGAAACAACCCAAGTGCTCGAGAACAGACAACTAGTTAAAGAAACTTTGGCACATCTACACAATGGAATGCTACGCAGCTGTTATGAGAGAGGAATTCATGAAATTTGCTTATAAGTGGGTAGACATGGAGAGTATCATGCTAAATGAAATGAGTCAGGAAGAGAGAGACAGACATAGAAGGACTGCACTCATTTGTGGAGTACAAATAACATAACATGAGACTGACACCCAAGGACACTAGACACAAGGGCCAGGAAGATTGCTCCATAGTTAGAAGCCTGTCTCATAATGGTGAGGGGGGGAGAGAAGGCAGCTGGAATAGAGAAGGGATCACTAAGAAATTGGTGGTTGGAAGGATTGGTCGGGATGGGAGATGTATGCAGAAAGTAGACAAAGAACCAAAAGTGATGGCCTATGTGTTGCAAACCACAAAGCCCTGAAGTAGAGAGAGAGAGTATGTGGGAAATCGTCTGCCATGGAGGCAGGGGAAGGGTGGGAAAGGAGGGATATACTGGGGATATTGGTGGCGGGGAATGTGCACAGGTAGAGGGATGAGTGTTTGAACATTGTATGGTTGTAACTCAAACATGAAAGCTTGTAACTGTATCTCATGGTGATTCAATAAAATAAAATTTTTTAAAAAGCATCTTTGCATCTGTGTTAATCAGGAAAGTAAGTCTATGGTCTTCTATTTTGTGATCTTATTGTATGATTTTTTAACCTGTTTGGGAGATCTAGGAAGCTGTTTCAGAGGATTCCTGTTTCTTCAACTTTCTGAAAAAAATTCTGGAAAGTATTGTTAGTGGATCTTCTTTACAAGTTTGGAATAAATTACTAGTCTGGGTTTTGGCTTTTCTTTTGTGGGGAACTTTTGATTAACATTTTGATTTCTTTCATAGTATTTGGCCTGGTAAGGTGCTCTACTTCCTCTTGATTAAACATTGGGATGTTATGGGAGTGTAAAAGTTTATTCATTTCTTATAAGCTCACCAGTTTCATGGCATAAAGTTTTTTCAAAGTAATCCCTGATGATCCTTTAAATATCTATGGTATCTACTCTATCTGTAGTATCTGTCTCCCCCTTTCACTTCTAGAGTTTTCTCTTTCCTTCTTTGGGAGTCTTACAAATGGTTTGTCAATATTGTTTACTCTTTTCAAAGGACCAACTCTTGGTTTCATCTGTCTTTTGAATTCTTGTTTTCCCTTTTCTGTTTCATTAATTTCTGCTCTAAATTTTATTACGTCCTTCCTTCTGCTATCTTTGAGTTCCTTTTGTTTGTCTTCCTAGTTGCTTAAACTTGCTTCCTAATGAAGTCATTTGCACTGCTCTGAACTTTCCTCTCACAACCACTATTGCTACGTCCCAAACATTCTGGCAGCATGTTTTTTGCATTGTTTCCAGAAATCTTTTGATTTCTTTTCTGATTTTCTCTTTGATCCATTGGTTGTTCAATAGTGAGTTGTATAATTTCCAAGTATCTGAGGTTCCCTCCACCACCACCACCATTTCTGTATATGCTTAAATTCCATTTTCAAAGCCTCACAATTTGAACGGATAGTTGAGACAATTTCTATCTTCCTGACTTTATTGAGATATGTTTTTGTGACCCAGTATGTGATCTAACTTGGAGAACATACCACGTACACTAGAGAAGAATGTGGGGGAGTGAAGTTCCCTACATATGTCTGCTAGGACCGTGCCTACTATTTCTTCCTTAAAGGTCATTGTTTTCTTGTGATTTTTTTGCCTAGATGATCTATCCAACAGTGAAAGAGAAGTGTTAAAATTTCTTCCAATTATTTTGTTACTACCATTGTCATCATTCATGACTAGTAGCAGTTCTTTTAAATACCATTATAGACCATCATTAGAAGCATATGTTTTAGAATGTGAGCTCTTCCTGATGTATTGATCCCTTGATCATTAAAAATAGTCATCCCCATCCTTCATGACCTGTTTTAATTTGAAGTAAATGTTGTCTAAGTATAGCCACCCTAGTCTTCTGAAGGCATTGTTTTGCTGTTAGATTTTTTTCCAGCCTCTAACTGTGGGCATGTGTTTACTCTGACTGTTCAAGTATGCCTATTGTAAATGTTGAGTTCAGTTTTCTAATCCATCTTGCCACTCTTGTCTCTTGATTGATGAGTTCTATCCATTAACATTGAGTGAGATTATTTACATAAAGAGAGTTATATGCTGCAATTTTGTAGGAGTTATATGTGATCGTGCGGTTTGCTGACTTTTAGAGAAGCTCCTAGAATGCTTTTAACAAAACTGGTTTTTAAACTGGAATTTCTAAGTCTTTGCTTGTCCATGACATTTTATATCTTTTCTTCAAATATTAATGATAATCTAGCTTGAAATAGTATTACTGAAGATGTGTTTTTATCACGCAGGATTTTTTTTTCTCTTTGGGTCACACCCGGCGATGCTCAGGGGTTACTCCTCGCTCATACACTCAAGAATGACTCCTGGCGGTGCTCGGGGGACCATATGGGATGCTGGGAATCGAACCCGGGTCGGCCATGTTGCCTGCATGCAAGGCAAACGCCCTACCCACTGTGCTATTGCTCCAGCCCCTCGTGCAGGTTTTTTTGTATATCTCCTGATACTTCTCTGGTCTGTAGAGTCTCATTTTACAAATTGCTGTGAATCTTATGGGATTTCTTTTGTATGTGAGTTCCTTCCTTGATCTTGTTGCTTGCAATATTGTCTCTGTTTTGGCTTTTGTAATTTCAATTATGTGTCTTGGATTTGTTTTCCGTATTTTGTTTCTGTAAGAGTGCTCACTTGCTCCCCTCACGGTAGTGAACTAGGATTGTGAACTTCCACAGGTATATTGGTGTCTTCACTAAGATCTACCAAGTGTTGGCTCCATTTAGGGTGCTCACCTGATAACTGATGAGGTTGGAAATGCCACTGGGAAACTTCGAGAACACCAACAATCAGGATTTCCCTGGGGTCACAAGTTGGGCTGTGACTTCAGACTCGGGTTTTGAGATTCCTTCTGAATTCTGGGGATACCTATGCTGGGAACCTGCTCCACTTGGGGTGCTCACCTGATCATTCTCACCACCTTCATTTTTAAAGTAGGAGTTTTATATTAGAAAACAGAAGCCTTGATGGGTAGGGCATTTGCCTTGCATGCAGGCAACTTGAGTTCAATTCCTGGCACCCCATATGGTCCCCCAAACATTGCCAAGCATAATTTCTAAGAGAGGGGCCAGGAGTAACCCTGAGCATTGGTGTGATCCCAAAAGCAGAATAAATATAAGCTTCCAATAAATGTTGTTAAAGAATTTTTTAAAAATTAATAACAAATAATTGAATAAATAATAAATATAAAAGGAAGATAATACGGGCCCAAGGATGTAGCTCAGTGGTAGAACATAGGCCTTGAAGGTGAAGTGACATGCTTGAATCCCAACACCACTCACATTGTCAGTGCTTTCCCAGAAACACTGCCTTTGTGATGACCCCTGACACCACAAGTGTGTGATTTCAGGAACATTGCAACCAAGTTGCATATAAGACTAGAATCAGAGCATACATGAAGCCTATCATAGCCATGCCACCAGCATCTGTGCCAGGCTGTTTCACTCGGACCGCCCCAGAGAGGAGCGAGTAAGAGCCCTCCCCACCCCAAGGAACCCAGCCACAGCAGCAGAAAACCTCCAGAACCCAACCACTGCCATGCTCAAGGACACTCCTCACTTGCTTGGGCCGAGCCTCATGCATGAGTGAAGTCCCACAAAACCCAGGTAATGCAGAACTTTGTGACCTTGGACTCTGGGCTCAACATAATTGGGTGCAGAGAAATTCTGCCTGTTTCCCCCAGTCTCTGGTGACCCAGGGGTCCACACCCATAAGCCACCTCCCGCCTGAGCCAGATAATCTTGTCATCGGCTACCATCCAGATCACACTGCTCTTTCTGGTTCTTTCTCCTGAAAGGGAGCATAACATGAAGCCAACATAGCATGTCACTGGACTCCTTGCCAGGCTGCTACACCTGGGACTCCCCAGATGGGGGCGGGGCGCTGAGGAGATCCCTCCCCGCCCCAAGGGACCCAGCCTCGGCAGCCGAAAACCTCCAGAACCCAACTGCCACCTCGCTCAAAGCTGCTCCCCACAAGTTCAGGCTGAGTCTCATGCATGAGTGAACATATTCTTGGACCATGGGCCGTGATCGCAGCCTTGCAACACATCATAAGACACTCCCTATCCATTCTCTATAAGTACCACACCACATTTGATGGGGTTCAGATAGTAGGCAACAAATCATAGAGGGAAATACATATATATATGCATATATACATATTTTCGTGGTCTGGAGCAATAGCACAGTGGGTAGGGCGTTTGCCTTGCACGCAGCTTACATGGCTGACCCGAGTTTGATTCCTCCGCCCCTCTCGGAGAGCCCGGCAAGGTACCGAGAGTATCTCGCCCACACGGCAGAGCCTGGCAAGCTCCCTGTGGCATATTCGATATGCCAAACACAGTAACAATAGTCACAATGGAGAGGTTACTGGGCCCACTCGAGCAAATTGATGAACAATGGGAGGAAGACAGTGACATATTTTCATATACATATATGAAAGCTCACATCACTCAACCTTTAGCAACATTTTAGAGATATCCTGAAGAATGTTGTAATGGGCCCTGCCAAAATAGAACAATCTTCACACTTTTTCCTATATGAATACTTTTTTAAGCATTTGTAGTGGTTCTTCATAACAGACAATACAAAATGTATTATTTCCGTTATGCTTAGGGACAAAGGAAGGATTGGGGCTTGAGATGAAAACATCCCAAATTTGGTGGTGGGAAGGTTTAATGGTGGTGGGATTGCTGTTTGAATATTAAATGTAATCAAATATTGTGAACTACCTTATGAAGTAAAAAAAAATTTTAAATAAAAAAATAATTAAAAAAATAAAAAGACTAGAACTAATAGTTTGAACCCTGGGCAGCTCGACAATGGGTAGGAAAATAGAAAAATAAAAGAAAAACTATAGGAAATATTATATCCAAAATCTGTTTCTTTGAAAAAATAATGAATCTCTAGCCAAGTGAATATGAAATTAATCAAAATACAATTAGCAGTATCAGATTAAAAAAATGGTGGCGTCACTACAATTCTACAGACATTAAAAAATAGTGCAGAAACATTATCATAGACAACTTTATGTCAAAACAATTAATCGTTTAGATGAAATAGAAAGTTCCATTAATGTTAACTGAGAACTCTAAATCTGAATTTGATAACTCTAAATATAATCCCATATTTTATGCTTATTCTATTCTATTCTATCTTAACCCTATTTTATCCCGTACATTCTCTCTGGACCCAAATCAAACAGTCTAGCACTTATCCTACATTTTTACTTGAAAGACTTAGATGAACTGATTTGGAAGCTACATAAGATTAATCTGATTGATCTATTATTATTATTTATTAATTATATTAAAGATATTCCGGAGGGTTTCTTTCTCTTCTACTTTTCAGAGTCCTGCAAGTTCAGACTAAGACAAGTACGTCCATGAAAACATAGACTTGAAAATCTTCAAATGGCAAGCAACTCAACATATTCTCAGTATTCCCAAATCCTTTGTTCTACAGTCTCATCAGCAAAGTTCAAATTAGGCCATAAACTAAAGCCAAATTGAGTAGAAGCACATAAATATAATTTTAATGATTCTGCCAATACATCTGGGATCTTTTTTTTTTTTTAGTGAAGCACCATGAGGTACAGTTGTAGATTTACAAACTTTCGTGTTTGGGATTCAATTATACAATAATCAAGTAACCATTCCTCCACCAGTGCCCATTCTACACCACCAATGAACCCAGTAGCCCTCCCACCCCTCCATCCCCCCTACCCTACCCCAACTCTATGCCAAGGCATTCCCTTTTGCTCTCTCTTTCCTTTAGGGTGCTCTGCTTTGCAATAGAGGTAATGAGTGGTCATCGTGTTCGGTCTATAGTCTACTTTCAGCATGCATCTTGCATCCCGAGTGAATCCTCCAAACACCCTTTACTTGGTGTTTCCTTCTTTATCTAAGCTGCCTTTTCCTCCAGCATCTGCTGCCGGCTTCCAAGCCGTGGAGCAGACCTCCTGGTACTTATCTCAACTATTCTTGGGTGTTCATCTCCCATTCTGTTACTTTATATTCCCCAGATGAGTGCAGTCTTTCTATGTCTGTCCCTCTCTTTCTGACTCATTTCACTTAGCATGATACTTTCCATGTAGAACGACTTGTATGTAAATTTCATGACTTCATATTTTCTTATAGCTGCATACTATTCCATTGTGTAGATGTACCAAAGTTTCTTTAACCAGTCATCTGTTCTCGGGCACTCGGGTTTTTGCCAGATTTTGGCTATTGTGAACAGTGCAGCAATGAACATACAAGGGCAGATGTCATTTCAACTATACTTTTTTCCTCTCTGGGATATATTCCCAGGAGTGGTATTGCTGGGTCAAATGGGAGCTCAATTTCTAATTTTTGGAGAATCGTCCATACTGTTTTCAAAAGGGCTAAACCAGTCGGCATTCCCACCAGCAGTGAGGGAGGGTCCCTTTCTCCCCACATCCACTCCAACACCGGTTGCTTTTGTTCTTTTGGATGTGGGCCAGTCTCTGTGGTGTGAGATGGTATCTCATTGTGGTTTTGATCTGCATCTCCCTGATGATTAGTGATGTGGAGCATTTTCTCATGTGCCTTTAGGCCATTCGGATCTCTTCTTTAAGAAAGTTTCTGTTCATTTTGTCACCCCGTTTTTCTTTAAAAGAAGGCAAAGCATTTTAATAAAACTATTAGAGAAGTTAAAAACACAAATAACTCTAGAGGTAAGGTACACGTTATACATTTCCAATGAGACTTAAATACCTAATCTGAAACATAATTTTTCAGACAACTGTTTTTGGTAGCAAAATACCTGACGAAGTAAGAGGAAAGTAAATAAAGTAGAAACTAGGAGCAGGAGAGATAGACAGTGGGCAGGGTGCTGGCCTTGCACGCAGCCAAACCAGGTTCAATTCCCAGCACCCCATATGATCCTCTGAACCCCACAAAGAGTAATCACTGAGCAGAGAGTCAGGAGTAAATCCTGAGCAGTCCTTTGTGTGGCCAAATATACACAAAAATGAAGGAGAACCTAGTATAAACATGGGTAAATTAATAACAAAATAAACTTTTCTATTTCTACAAATTAAAAAATAAGTCCAGAAAACAGTAAATCTGGCAGAAATGTGGTTAAAGGAATTCTCAGCCACTGTCAGTGATGCTATTGTTTGATTAGCCTTGATGTAAAATAGTTTGGAGATTTCTCAAAAAAATAATAACAGAATTTCCATATTACTCAGCTATCCTACCCCTGGGTATCTACCCTCAAAAATATCAACACATTAATTTGAAAGGATATATTAACACCAATGTTCATCGCAGCATTATTTATAATAGTCAAGATGTAGAAACATCTCAGTGCCCAAAACAGCTGAGTGAAAATAAAAACTGTGAGATACACACACACACACACACACACACACACACACACACACACACACACAAACTTGGATGGAATCAAGGATTATCATGCCCACAATCTTGCTCAAATGCAAAGTATAGCACTGTAGCACTGTCCTCCCGTTGTTCATCAATTTGCTCAAGCAGGCACGAGTAACATCTCCAATGTGAGACCTGCTATTACTGTTTTTGGCATGCGCCACAGGGAGCTTGCCAGGCTCTGCCATGCAGGCAGGATACCCTTGGACTCTCCGAGAGGGACGGAGGAATTGAACCAGGGATCGGCCACGTGCAAGGCTAAAGCTCTGTCTGCTGTGCTATTGCTCCAGCCCTGTGAAAGTATAAAGAAAACAAAAAGTGCAAATGGGAGTTCAATTTCTAATTTTTTGCAAGTCTGTAACTGCACCTCATGGTGATTCACAAATAAAAATTTAATAAAAGAAGAAAAGAGCAGCAGTAGAGAGGGTAAGGTATTTGCCTCTCACAAAGATGATTGGGGTTCAGTTCCCTGGCACACTGTGGTCTCACACCCCCACCAAAAGTGGTTCCCTGAACACACATCCAGGAGTAATCCCTGAGCACCACCAGTATGGCCAAAAAGAAATAAATACAAAAATGAATTAGGAGATCCCCAATAGAAGCAAATGCTGAGAAGAGGTCAACAGAACCTTCAACTATGGATAGCAAAGAGCTGGCGATGGTGGGAAGAAGAAGAGGAGTGGACTTGGGCTGATGTTAGAAGGATACTGACCCTCTGGTAGTGGGAATGATGGACCAACCCTGCAGGTATAAAATATCAATATTTTATACACCATTATACCTCAATAAAAAGAACCGATTTGAAAAATTAAGGGCTTGGGGGCTGGAGAGATAGCACAGCGGGCAGGGCATTTGCCTTGCACGCAGCCGACCGGGGTTTGATTCCCAGCATCCCATATGGTCCCCTGAGCACTGCCAGGACTAACTCCTGAGTGCAGAGACAGGAGTAACCCCTGTGCATCGCCGGGTGTAACCCAAAAAGGAAAAAAAAAGAAAAATTAAGGGCTAAAAAAGAAAAAACAGCTCAGGACTGACTGCACGTTTTGTATTCAGGAGGTCCGGGCTTGATCCCTGTCACCAGATGGTTCCTGATCTTGACTAGGGGTGACTTTTAAGTACAGAGCCAGTAGAAGCCCCCAAGCACAGCTGGGTGTGGCCCAAAAAAACAAACAAAAAACTAGAGAAAGCACTCAGAGAAAAGAGATTACTTGGAAAGGATCTCTGGGAACTTTTTTTTTTTTGGCCACATGTAAATCAACTGAGAATTTCTGAAGTCTGATTCAAATTTCCAAGCAAGCATACGAGTTCCTATACTTCAGTTTTTCAGTGTCAGCTGTTCTCTTTTTTAATCTTTTCTTTCCAATAAAAATATTTTCACAATTTAAAACATAAATAAGTTCTATTTACTTAAGTTTCAGCATTGTGCACTGTAACACTGTAACCCTCTCTTGGATCGTGGTATTACTTAAGGGCTATTAATGAGTCTTCCTTCAAAATAACACTCCTCCTTCCCAAATAACACTCCTCCTTCCCAAATAACACTCCTCCTTCCCACGCCTCTTTTTTCATTCATTCCAATTTGCAAATTTATGTTTCTATTGCTGGTTATATTATATATTTAAATGAAATCGATTCATTCTTATTGCAAAAATCTACTTCCTTTTCATTCTTTTAAATATAAAAGCTTATGGATACAATGCAATTTCAAAATAGACTCTTGTTTCAGGATTTAACAATTGTTTTAAATTAAAATAAATCAAAGTAAAATTTTGTGTCATCTTCCCTCACCGTATCCCAGAAGAAATAAGGACTCTATTTTCACCATCACAGTATATTTGCCTAAAAAACGCAGCTACTAATTAATGTTGATGTAGCCTTGAATTAATCTTGGCAGATTATATAAAGTCAAAGACATATTTGGCATTTTGAAAAATGACATTGTAAATAAAACGCTACCAAAATCATTGAAACTATTTAATTAGAAGTGATGTAAGTCTCCCTTAAGTAATTCACTTCCTAGTCCATTTATAAAGACAGACTTTGCTTATTTCCCTTTTTATAAGAGACTAATAGGAGGCTATTATCCTTTTGGAGTGAGGAGATTTATGTACATAACTTCCATTAACATTAATAGGTATCCACGTAAATCACCAGGCACCAATAGCTGAAGAGACCTCCCCCATCTATTGGGTAATTGGCTATTTCAGTTAAAAAATAACTTTTGGAGAAGAGAGGGAAAAGTAATGTCCTTAACATAATTATCTAAGGTAAAAACGACATTAAAAATGACGTTGTAAAGAATAATGAACCTGACACTTCATTTGGCTCTTATTTTCCCTACTTTCTAAGTTAATAACAAGCATAACAAAAAAAGTAAAGAATAACAAGCGTAACAATAAGAAAGTTAACATAAAGGTAGATTTAGTGTTTTCTCAAAGATGGGAAAGATGCATCTCAAAGATGCATTCATTACATGATATGTAAGCACATTGACATAGATCATTAAATTAACAGAATGGAGTCACAATAAAAAGCAGATTATTCCATTCATATTGTACATGTTTGCTACACTTGTACCTTAGACTAACATAGGATTTGCTTAACATTGTAATTGTAATATTTTAAGAAGCACAATGTCTTCCAAATGTTCTATTACTCTGGGTATTTCTTTTAGTTGTATATAGCTATTCCTACATCTGGGCTTCTCAGAATCCCTGGCACAATTTTATGTACCTCCACTTATCATGTGCAGATGGTTATATTTTATTTTTTCATTCCACACATATAAGAACTTTCATGTGCTTAATGTAAAGCAAGGCTTAGCATGTCAAGTTGTCCTGTGTGACAAATAGTTGCATATAAATGAATTCACCGGATACACACTAAAACAAAACAGAAACATTTAATTCCTCAAGAACACAATGCCATAAATCCAGAAGTCTCTCCCATATCTGGCAGATAATTTTGTAAAACTCTGGTTCACTACTGGAAAAGTACATCTTATCTTCATGGTTGAAACAGACAAATGCCACATAATCTCTACTAAGATATAAAATGCATGCCTGTCTAATACACATTTGCAAATGTGCCTTAGAGATGTTCTGTTACAGATCAGATGCCTTGTTATTGAGAAATCAAACAGTTCTTTAAATAGAGGTTGAAAATGAGGCAGAAGCTAATTTTTGCAGTACAAAACTAATTGTGTGTTTTATTTTCATTTAACAGATTAACTAAAGTTCTACCCTTTGCTTTTATTCCTCTTCTGTTCCGTACAAATGTGACAGCATCAGGGTACATGCAGGGATTGCATTTAACTAGGAGGGGGGAAATCCACAAAAAAAGAGAAAAGAAAAAAAAAAGAAAGACAAAGCAATTTGGAGATTTTAGTTACTACTATCGGGCCTTTCTAGGGAATGCTAAAGGAAGTCATTTTGTTTCTGTAGTGGATGTTCCTATTCCTCCTTCTGTTTTATACAGAATTGATTTTAAAATCCAACAACATACAGAAAAGAGCCAGTACCAAGAAGGGGCAAACCAGAAGAGAACAGAAATGGATGACTGCCTCTTTGTGACATATTTTCTCCCTCAGCCTTGCATATTTGCATTAAAGTGATTGTGAATAATGTACATTTGACCAGTGCTGTCTGCAGAACTAATGCCTATTAAGGGGATGGGAAGTAGCATATGTTGTGCCTAGGGCAGAGAAAGTCCAATCACCCCCACTGTGAGAGTCTCCAACTAAAACACAGCACAGCCTGGGATTTATCCTAAATGAACCCAGCAGGGAGAAACAGGACACAGTCTCTCAGTCCACATTTAAGCTTCTGAGCTAAGATTTTTTTGAGTTTGGCTTCCAAAAATAACCCACGCCCTTTTCTCATCTCATCCACAGTGAGAATTGGATTTTTTTTTCTCCCTTTGTCTTACCCACCTACCTACCGTACAAAATTCCAAGGGGGACCATTATGGCAAGAAATTAGACACAAGCAAAAAGTCGTTACAGAATCAGGATGTACGCTCTCTATGACCACTTTAGCAACTCTCTCCTTGGCTGGAGCTGTTCCCCGGCAGTATCTGACAAGGCACAGTTTGGTCAGCAATTGCAAAATGTTTGGGGTTTGTGGTTTCACTTTTCTGCTTTTGCATTCTGCTCAGAAATACGCAGCTATTGAAACACTTTGCAAAGTTCTGCAGTCCTGTTATCTAATCTTCCTGTGACCTCTCGCCTCAGGTTCAGATTCAAGCTACTTTTCCTTCTACCTGTGTTGACTCCGTCGCTGAAAAGAGCAATTATAAAAGTGTATGAGAAAATAAAATCAACTGAGGAGGAAAATGGAAGTTGCCAAATTGCCATCTTTAGATTCGTAAAATTGCCTCTTGCCACATGAGTTATAGTATTAGGAGAGAGGAAAACAGAGAGACAGAGACAGAGACACAAAGACAGAAAATGTGTGTATATTTAGGTCATCCATTAGGTATTCATGTAACCTAAGGGTGGGTAATAAAAATAAAAATGCAGTCAGAACACTTGAAAGCTGTATCACAACATGATATGAGCCGGTGTCATGTAAAAATTTATCCAGATTTTTATGAACAGCAATCTTTTTTTCCTACTCGCTTAATATTCAAATTACTGTGAAGGGACTATTCAAATTTCTGTGAAGAGACTGGCATGTTTCAAAACAGAAATCATCTCCAAGCCATTTATTTTAGTGTATTGGCCTATTCCTGTAGCTGGGTGCTGACAAAGTTTACCCTGTTTTAGTGGTGTCTAAGAACTTCCATTCTTCAAGTGGTTACACACTCTTAAATAAATTAAGTTTGGGGGGCTGGAGAGATAGCACAGAGGGTAGGGCGTTTGCCTTGCACACAGCTGACCCGGGTTCGAGTCCCAGCATCCCATATGGTCTCCCTCCCTCTCCCCTGAGCACCCCCAGGAGTAACTCCTGAATGCAGAGCCAGGAGTAACCCCTGTGCATCGCCAGGTGTGACCCAAAAAGCAAAAAAAAAAAAAAAAAAAGAAAATTAAGTTTGGGTATTTAATTTTACTTTTTTGGGATCATAGCCTTGAATTTTGCAGATCAAAGATCTCTCTCCTTTTACACCAGCTTCACCTTTCTGATTTACAGCATGTGAAGCTCTGACTGCATCTTACTTTTGCTTCTGCTTCTGATCGAAGACAAAACCGAAGTCACTTAGAATATTATTCCCTCAGGCTAACTATAAGAGATGGGTAAGGTGCAGTTCAATCAGCTTAATCAATGGCTTAATAAATAGCAGTACTCCTGCATTTATAATTTTAAAAAATGAAATAAAATAGAATAAAAAAAAAGGTAAGGTGCTTGCCTTGCATGTGGTCAACCCAGATTCAATTCCTGGAACCTCATGCAGTCCCCTGAACCCCTACCATGAGTGATTCCTGAGCACAAAGCTAGGAGTTAAGTCTTGAGCCCCATAGGGGATCACTGTCACTGTCACAGTCATCCCGTTGCTCATTGATTTGCTCGACAGGGTGCCAATAACTTCTCCATTCATCTCAGCCCTGAGATTTTAGTAGCCTCTCCTTACTCGAATTTCCCAATGCCACCATAATGGAAGCTCTTTCAAGGTCAGGGGAATGAGACCCGTTATTGTTACTGGGTTTTTTTTTTTTTTTTGCTTTTTTTTGGGTCACACCCGGCAATGCACAGGGGTTACTCCTGGTTCTGCACTCAGGAATTACCCCTGACGGTGCTCAGGGGACCATATGGGATGCTGGGAATTGAACCCGGGTTGGCCGCATGCAAGGCAAACGCCCTACCCGCTGTGCTATTGCTCCAGCCCCTATTGTTACTGTTTTGGGCATATCACAGGGGATAGCCAAAAAAAGGGGAAGAAAAAATTTAAATAGAACAGATAAAGATTAGAAGTTTCCCTAACATGAATGCTGATGCCAATATTTCATAAACATTTTTAATGAAGTATATAAATGTTTGTTCTTTTTCTACTAAAACACCGTGTCTGTACAAAGTTTCATAATAACAGTTTCATTGAATTTGTCATTCTAATGTATTCAACTATCTGATAAATTTAAGTCATTTTCTAAAATAAAATTTTGAATCCCAGATAGATTAAGTAATGTTCTCAAGGATACAGTGACTCAGCAAAATGAAATCAAAATCCCATCTCCTTAATTTTTTTTATTAAAAACCAAGTGTTCCATGTAAACAATTTTGAGTCCTATTTTTTCATAATTTCCTCTGAATCAGATTATCTGATACTTACTATAATTTGGCAAAACATTAAGTATACTGAGCCCTCAAACAGTTGTTGTTGTTTTATCTTTTTATTAATGCACTGTAATTCACAAAGTTACTCATGGTTGCTTTTCAGACATTCATTTGCAGCACCAATCCCACCACAAAGGCCTTCTTCCCTCCCCCAAGGTCCCCTTTTACTCCCATCCCACAGCCTGCCTCCTTGACAGGCACATTTTTAAGTTCGGTTTTTGTAGTTTGGATCGCAATCTTTCAGTGTTGTTGGCTTTGTGTCTTGGAGTTGGGGGTCACTGTCCTCCCGTTGTTCGTCGATTTTCTTGAGTGGTCCCAGTAACATCTCCATCGTGAGACTTTGTTGTTACTGTGTTTGGCATATTGAATACATCACGGGTAGCTTGCCAGGCTTTGCCGTGCCGGTGAGATACTCTTGGTAGCTTGCTAGGCTCTCTGAGAAGGGCAGAGGAATCGAACTCAGGTCGGCCATGTTGGCTGCATGCAAGGCAAACGCCTTACCTGCTGTGCTATCGCTCCAGCCCTGTGTCTTGGACATCTTGATATATCGCTCCTCTCCACCACCAATGCACCTCAGGTCCTTGACTCCTATTACTTTCTTTTCCTGTCCTTCCTTATTATGGAGTCAAAGGCTATCTAGGTCCTCACCTTTAAGACCTTCCATTCCTTCCTACAATTATCCTATATACCACAAATAAGATTTTTCTGCTCAGTTTTATTGGTCAGAATGTATAGTCAACTTCTCCCCCACCCTGATGAGATCCCAACAAGTTGCCACCCATGAACAGCTCCTCCTCCGACTTTTTGAGCTCCTTAACGTCCACGATCCCAGAGGCACACAACCTAATCTCGGCATCCAGCGTCTTTTGGCTGAAATGCCTCCAGACTTAATTGTTGAAACAGCAGAATTCCAAAATTATATCATAAGCTCTTCATGATCAGCAATAGAAAACAAATTACCTAATGATGCCTTTTCGTCAGGTCTGATTGTTGGGGGAAATTTTCAAATAACAATGGTGGGTCTTTTGTCAAAATGTTGAATGTAATCAAAGTAGAGAGAGAGTAAAGTGGAAATCATCTGCCACACAGGCAGGGGGAGGAGTGGGATGAGGGGAATACTGGGGTTCTTGGTGGTGGAAAATGTGCACCGGTGAAGGGTTGGGTATTTGATCATTGTATGGCCGAGACTTAAACCCAAAAGCTTTCTAACTGTTCTCATGACGATTCAAAAGCACTGTAGCACTGTCCTCCTGTTGCTCATCGATTTGCTCGAGCAGGCACCAGTAACCAGTAAGTCACCATTGTGAGACTTGTTACTGTTTTTGGCATGTCAAATACGCCATGGGGAGCTTGCCTGGCTCTGCCGTGTGGGTGGGATACTTTCGGTAGCTTGTTAGGCTCTCCGAGAGAGATAGAGGAATCAAACCCAGGTCAGCTGCATGCAAGGCAAATGCGCTACCCACCGTGCTATCGCTCCAGCCCATGGTGATTGAATAAATTAAAAATAAATAAATAAAATGTATAGTCAAGGAATTAGATGTTCTTTAGAGCAGCAAATATACTATAGAAGATAGACATTGGTGCTCGCATATTTTTATACTAATCTAACCACTGACAGGAAAGTTAAGCCAGAGGAATCTCATATTCTTCTCCTCCTTTTTCCTCCCTAAATATTAAATGTATCGATATCACCATTCGCTCTCCATGCTTTGATTGAAGTTTCCCTGGCTACTATGGTAAATCAACCACATAATTTGCTAAACAGGAGGAATGAACTCTTAACCATAGAGTGCTTGACCTTAACGAAACTCTGAGAAAGTTCGGAATTGTTTTCAATGTCATTATTTTTATGACCATAGAATCCAAGGTTCCAGGATCTTAGTCTCCAAAGATTTTCTATCTTTTACTTCCATCCTGTCTTCTGCACATTTCCAAAGTGTGCATATACAAATCAAAATCTGCACCAGAAACATGTTTTAGACTAATTCTATATTCAACATGATCTAGGAAATTAGAGTTATAGATGACATATTTCTTGATATTCTGCCCAGGCACCAACTCATTCCTTTAGTAATCACATTTCCCCGAATTAGAATTCAGTCATCTAGAAAGAAGGTGAGTTGAGCACCTAGCATTTAGAAGTTCAATTTTTTTGAAAAAAAAAAACATATTTTCAGTGGCAATTATCATGTCACTTATGTCAAATCTAACCTTTTTTGCAACTAGTTAAAGCCTCAGAAACTATTTTCTTTTGTTATTCACTTGCTGCCAGTGCTTTTGATCTTGCCAAATCCCTACATCCTAATCTGCTCTGAGTAAGATTAAAGCTTGGTAATGGTCACTAGGATATTTGTGTGCAAGTGGAGACAGTCAGACCATAAATAAATGCAAAATAATAAATTCCTTTCCATTTTTCGGGCAAATAAAGTAAGATATATAAGTAGTCAAAGATTAATTTATGTTGAAAGCACTAATGTATGGGTCTGTTTTCATTCCAAAAGAGAAAACAAATGGAATTTTGAGCTTGGGTTACATTGAAAAAAAGTCTTGCTTTTAATGAGGCCTGTGTCAGTTTAGAAAATCATATTTAATAACTTTTAAAATATTATGCAGAGACCGGAGCAATAGTATAGTTGGTAAGGCACTTCTCTTACACACAGCTGGCCTGGGTTCAATCCCTGGCACCACATATATCCCTTAAGCACTAGCAGATGTGATCCCTGAGAGCAGAGGCAAGAGTTGCCAGGTGAGGCACAAAAAACAAAATGAGAAAAAAATACACATCATACTATATATGATAACATATGTTATATATAATATATACAATACAGAATTACTATGTGCTAGATATTATTTTATATGTCCCACAAAATTTGTCTCTCCTTATCCTCATAATTTCACATATGGTGCTATCATCATCCCCATTTTATAGATAAGGAGACTAAGAAACAGAGGCTAAGTAACTTTCTTAAGGTCAATTACTCAATAAACATAGGAGTTGGTATTCAAATTCAGGCACTTTAGTGGTAGAGTCTATACTTCTTAACAAGAAGTATATAATTTTCAACAGCTACAATTTCCAGTAAGATAATTCAAAGACTCGTTTTACTAAGCAGAAAAGAACATCATCTTCTTTAAAAATGATCCAGGTTTGTTACTCACCAGTACAATTAACTAATGAACTAATAGCTTCATAACAAATAAGAAAATAAATGATCACCAGTTCTTCACGCCACTTCTGAATTAAAATAAGTTCAATCTAGCCAATGTTCAAATAATGATGCCCAACCCCCAAAATGGTTGCTGTACATATTTTAAATATGTAGGTCGAAGAGTCTAGGTCTAAAAGTTTGTGGAGAATAAAACAAATTGACAATATTATGATTGAAGGTGAAGACACAAATAATCATACCGAATGGTTCAGAACAAGTCTCTTTATAATCTCATCGGAGATCCTATAATTACCAACACGCTAAGAATGCTTTTGTATCTGAAGCTCTCAATTTTGTTGATTCTGTGGATATTTTATGCCTGAAAATCAACTGTGAATAACTGTAAATTATGGTGCCTTAATAAAATAAATTTTAAAACTTCAAAGAAAACTTCTGATATTATATGTTAAAATAACCTAAAAATACAAAATGGTGCTAACTGTTCTTCCCACTACCATTTAAAATTTGCAATTATAGAAAAAGAGAACCCTCTTTCTCTATGGTGTCTCCTAGTTAAAGTATAAAATCAGAGTCATCTTGTGTCTTTCTCTCTGATTAGTTTGGTAAAGAGAGGAGGAGGAATGAGTCTGAGTTATGGTGTGGTGTTAACTTAGTGAAACGGGGAAGAGAAAGAGAAAAACCTGGGTCTAGTTCTACAACCGGCTGGAGCGATAGCACAGCGGTAGGGCGTTTGCCTTGCACGCAGCAAACATGGCCAACCCGAGTTCAATTCCTCCGCCCCTCTCGGAGAGCCCGGCAAGCTACCGAGAGTCTCTCGCCCGCACTGCAGAGCCTGGCAAGCTCCCCATGATGTATTCAATATGCCAAACACAGTAACAACAAGTCTCACGATGGAGACGTTACTGGGCCCGCTCGAGCAAATTGATGAACAACGGGAGGACAGTGACAGTGACAGTGACAATTCTACAACTACATGGAGATAAGACTTGTGCATGTATGTGTGTGTGTGTGTGTGTGTGTTGTCAAGGTACATGCAGTGCCAGCCTTTTTTGTTTCTTTCCTTCAGCTGACTTTAATTTTCTTCTAACCTCACTGAGTTACTTGCAGCTCCCAGAAAGCACTATGCTTAATTTCTGTTTTTCACATCACACCCAGTTTTCTTATTGTCGTAAACACTATTTGTACTTCCCTAGTGCAAGTTACCCCTCACTCACTTACTTAATATGCATCTCTGGTGAATGTTTCAGATTAGATATTCTGCCAAGAAGATCTCTCTGATGTATGATGGTAGCCTACATGCACCGCCTGTGAGTCCAAATCTCAGTATTCTCTGTATCCAAATTCCATTACCCTCTTGACTAGAAATCTCAGTGAAACTGTCATCAACTAGGCATTTTAAAAAGCGAAAGGGAAGAGAAGAACAAAGGACAAGGAAGGAAGGAAAACTACCCTCAGTTCTTCACAGAGTTCAGCAAAGAACAAAGTCAGACAATACTTATAAAAGCACATAGACACTATATTACAGGATGCTTTGCAAAACACGTTTGTTTTTTTGTGGAACCAGAGAGATAATTCAACTGACTGAGCACATGGGAAGCCTGGGTTTGATCCCTGACCACTGACTGGTATGGCACCCAAGTGAAAACTAAAACAAGAAAATCTTTTACTGTGAAATGGAGAGCCACTGAAGAGTTTAGAGTATAGTAATAGCATTATCTGATTTACATTGTGAAAGGTTCCCTGAGATATCTGTATTGATAAAAAGACTCTAGAGAGGCAGAGATAGCTTCAGGCAGTCAAATCGAAACTGCTACAGGTAAAAGATGATGTGCCCATAATTCACAATACCCAAAATATGGAAACAACCCAAATGTCCAAGAACAGGAGACTGGGTAAGTAAAATATGGTACATATAGCCAATGGAATCACGGCAAAGCCTGACAAGCCACACACTCTAGGAGAAAAGGGAGCTCAGATAAAGAAAGAAGCACCAAATAGCATGCTGAAAGTAGACTATGGACCAAACATGATTGCCACTCAATGCCTCTTTTGCAAACCACAACACCCAAAAGGAGAGAGGGAACAAAAGGGAATGCCCTGCCACAGAGGCAGGGTAGGATAGGGAGGATGGGGGGTGGGAGGGATACTGGGACCCGTGGTGGTGGAAAATGGGCACTGGTAGAAGGTTGGGTGTTTGATCATTGTACAATTGAAACCCAACCACAAAAATCTGTAAATCTACAACTGTACCTCATGGTGTTTCACTAACAAAATTTTTTTAAAAAAAAATGTAAATGATAGAGAATGGGCACTGGTGGCGGGATGGGTACTGGATCATTGTATAACTGAAACCCAAGCACAAAAATTTATAAGTCTACAACTGTACCTCATGGTCGCTGGAGCGATAGCACAGTGGTAGGGCGTTTGCCCTGCACGCAGCCAACATGGCCGACCCGAGTTTCACTAATAAAAATTTAAAAATAAAACTACATTTTTAAAAAGATGCTGGCCAATTCCAGGGGGGGAAGAGTGCTGTCCCTCCACCTGCTCCCCCTAGGCTGCTCTGTAGCCACCATCCTCCAGAGGCCATTGGACAGTCAGGTTTGGACCCTCAGTGATGAGACACGCGGGGCCTCACGGGATTGGGGTGGAGCTGGCCCCTTCCTCCCCGTCCCAATGAGACTCTGAGTTGCCACCCGCTAATGGCCTTTCTGACTCCTGATCAAGCTGCTTAATGGTCATGATCCCGGAGACTCAGGAACAAATCTCATAACCCAGCAGGTTTTGGCAGAAATCCCTCCAGACTTAAGTGTTAAAATTTTGGAATTTCAAAATTGCGTGGCCACTACTGCAGCCACGCGACGTCATATGTTATTCATAACCAGCAGTAGAAAACAAATTGTCTAGTACTGCCTTTTCAGCAGATCTGAGTGTTGGGGTAAAATCTCAAATAATAATGGTGGGTTTGGTGTCAAAATATTGAATGTGATCAAAGTTGAGAGAGTAATGTGGAAATCATCTGCCCCACAGGTAGGGGGAGGGTGTGGGATGGGAGTATACTGGGGTTTTTGGGGGTGGAGAACGGGCACTGGTGAAGGTACGGGTGTTTCATCGTATGACAGAGAATTCAACCCAAAAGCTTTGTAACTGCTCTTATGGTGATCCAATAAATAAAATTATAAAAAATAGAAAAAAAAAGATGCTAGCAAAAAGGATGCATTCTGGCTACACAGAATCTAGGCACTCAGCCTCTGGACGCAGCTCTGTGGGCCCGCACTGCTGGTAAATAAATTCATTTTATTCTTGTTCCTCTGGAAAAAAAAGAAGATGCTGGCCAGTAGTCCAAGTCCATGTTCTCTCTTGAACACATATCTTGCTTGCCTGTCTCTGTTTTTGTTTCTTTCTTTTTTTTTCATGCTTATGTCCACCCTGTAGAAGCCTATGTTCTCTCTGGAACATATACTTCTCTCTTTCTCCCCTCGCATCTTTCAAAATAAGTCTCAAAAAAACTATCTTGCTTCACACACACCAAAAAATATATAAGGAACCATATCTCTCTGGTTCCATAAAATATATATATGTACATATATATATATATATGGTATGACCCAAAGCCTTGGACCACAATGACAGTAGCAGATATAATAATAAGGTTTATATTCTAAATACATTTGGAGGGTGAAGCCAAAACATTTTCTGACATGTTTGAGTCTTTCATACTGCTGAAATTGAAAGACCTGAAACATTCTGACCAGATTGGTTACCTGGCAGACTGCAGAGGTATGTAGCTAGAGGGCAAGAGGTCAGTTTTAAAATAGTAATGAAAATGGGGCTGGAGCGATAGCACAGCGGGTAGGGCGTTTGCCTTGCATGCAGCCAACATGGCCGACACAGGTTCAATTCCCAGCATCCCATATGGTCCCCCGAGCACCTCCAGGAGTGATTTCTGAGTGCATGAGCCAGGAGTAACCCCTGAGCATCGCCGGGTGTGACCCAAAAATAAAAATAAAATAAAATAAAATAAAATAGTAACGAAAGAGTGCTACTGCAGGGGACTTTTCAGGGAACCCACAAGCCCCCCAGACAAGGGACACGTTAGACTCTATTTTTTTTTTAATTTTTATTAGTGAAACACCATGAGGTACAGTTGTAGACTTACAAATTTTTGTGCTTGGGTTTCAGTTATACAATGATCCAGTACCCATCCCTCCACCAGTGCCCATTTTCCACCATCACGGGTCCCAGTATCCCTCCCCCCCCATCCCTCCCCCCCCCCCCATCCCACCCTGCCTCTGTGACAGGGCATTCTCTTCTGTTCTTTCTCCTTTTGGGTGTTGTGGTTTGCAAAAGAGGCATTGAGTGGCAGTCATGTTCGGTCTATAGTCTACTTTCAGCATGCTTCTTCCATCCTAGGAGGATCCTCCCAAGTTAAGGAGGACCTACAGCAGCCAAGAGGCACTCTCAACTGCACCAGGTAAATCTAGAGTTTTAAACTCTATGCAAAATCTATGCTGTAATAAGCAGTATAAAGTAAATCAATTACTACCTGCTAAGGGAGCAGGCTTGGAGGGAAGTTGGAAACAAGGAGCATTGGTGGAGATAAGTCACATTGGTGGTGGGACTAGTGTTGGAATACTGAATTCTAGGATTGAAGCCTGAAACAACTGTACTGTGAACAACTTTGTAAATCATGGTGTTTGAAGCTTAAAAATGTTTTTTTTTAAAAAATCAGGCAAATCCCAAAATAATATTTTTTTAAAAAATTGTGTTGGCCAATCAGAAAGAACTGTCACTTATTTTTTTCAATTTTAGTCATACATACCATACACATACCTATAAACTAACATGTGATTACCTAATATCACTGAATGAATCTAAGATATTGAAATTATAAAGTATTATATAGATGGGAAAATATATATGATAAAATGTATAAACAAATGAATATTAATAGAAAAAATATAAAAGAGTACGCCAATATTAATCATCAAAGCTGTAGAAAAAATTGAGATTAAATCACTGAGTACGTTTTTTAGTTTAGCAATATAGTAACAGTGGACATTCTTGTAAATATATCTGAAACTAGATACTACAAGTAAATAGTGAGTGGTTAATGATATGTAGAGAAATTTGTCTGCATGTACATAAATGGCCCATTTATTTGTTTGAGCAGAATTCCAAATAATTAAAATGTAACAAAAAATACATTTTTTTCTAGGTCCCCAGTTTTTTTAGTTCATTCTGCCCAGCTGTCAGTAATTGCAATAATTGATGTTTACCATTTTAATATTAAAGTTTTTTTCACTAATGGTATTAGATATACATGACTTTGATTTGTGATTTTCCCCCAACACTATATGTTTAGAATGCATGACCTGATTATGTATGAAATGGGAATTGAAAATTCCCTTAATATCCATGAGCATATATTTATGCAGTCTTTAAAATTTAGAAATATGTATGTTTCCTAAGCACTGCATTTGAACATTCAAATATAAATGATTACATATATATGTTAATTGTTCCATATACAAAGGAATTGCATGAAGCAGAATAAAGAGCAGTCAGTGGAGACCTTCAAGGTTATCAACTTTCTGAACATCTTACTGTCTACCGAACATGAACATTTTTTTTTAAATATTCTAAAGCTTCTAGTTAGTAATGCAATGACTCAGAACTGGAAAACAATGTCACTGAAACCAGAGAATATGTTTTTGGTTTGAAAACTGGTTTCTTGTATCAGTTAAAATTCAGAAACACATTTGCTACTCTGTGCCAACTTCTTACTACCTTCCCACTATTATGCAAAATTATTTTAATCAAATGAAACTATGTAAGTCAAACTTAACTTTTCACCAAGTATAATCCCTCAACGCAAGATGTCACAGAATGGAAATATTGATATTCCACAATGGAAAGTACAAAAATAAAGGTCTTTGATCATATCATTTTAGAAGCAAAAAAAAAAATTCCTGTCTCCAAATATCTAATTTAGTTCAAATTCAATTTAGCAAACACACAGGAAATGTTTACATTTACTAGGTGTGGATAAAATATATGTGGATAAAATATAGTTGCCCTTATTGGCTGGAGAGATAATTAAACAAATAAGTAAGGGTCTTGCATGAGGCCGACCTGTGTTCAATCCCCAGATCATGTATGGGGCCCCAGCACTGCCAGGAGTGATTCCTGAGTGCAGATGCTTCAAGATGATATTTCCAGTGAAATGAAAGTAATAGCTACAAAACCAGAAACCTATCTAGAACATTATAGAATCAGAAAAGAAGGTCACAGGGCTGGAGAGATAAAATTTACTTACATGGAAAGTACTACATGGAAAGTATCATGCTAAGTGAAATGAGTCAGAAAGAGAGGGGCAGACATAGAAAGATTGCATTCATCTGGGGGACATAAAGTAACAAATAGGAGACTAACACCCAAGAATGGCCGAGATAAGTACCAGGCGGATTACTCTATGGCTTTAAGGACAACCACACACGCTAGGGGAAAAGGCAGCTCAGACAGAGAAGGGAGCACCAAATAAAGGCTGTTGCGAGGTTCCTCTCAGGATGGGAAATGTGTGATGAGAGTAGACTATAGTCCGAACAAGATTGCCACTCAATATCTCTTTTGCAAACCACAGCACCCGAAAGGAGAGAGAGAACAAAAGGGAATGCCCTGCCACAGTGGTAGGGTGGGATGGGGGATGGGGGGAAGAGGGTGGGAGGGATACTGGGACTGGTGGTGGTGGAGAATGGGCACTGGTGGAGGGATGGGTATTCGATCATTGTATTACTGAAACCCAAGCACAAAAATTTGTAAGTCTACAACTGCATCTCATGGTGTTTCACTAATAAAAATTTAAGGAGAAAAAAAAAAGAGTACAGCAGGTAAGACTTGCACATAGCTGATCCAGGTTCAATCCCCAGCATCCCATAAGGTTGCCTGAGCCTGATATTTGGTCCCTGGCTGCAATGGGGCTTGAAAAACAAACAAAAAGAAAAAAAAGGAAAGAAAAGGAAGAGAATCTCAGCCTTCTGAAAAGGGCGGGACTGTCAAAGGTGACTTTTTAAAGAGATTATCTCTGAGTTGAAGATCAAATGATGAATAGGAGACAACCAAGGAAAGAAAAAGGAGGAGGAAGTGTCGTCATAGAGCCAGAGAGCAGAACACACATGCTGGGTTGCTGTAGATTATTTGGGGTTCTTGAAGCATAAAGAATGAGATGAGGTAAGGTCCATATTAATAAATATCAGTACACAGATTTAAGTCCTTACTGAACTATACATATGATAGAGAGCAAAGCCTTTCTTGATAAAACAGACATACTCGGTATCTGAGAATGTGAAGAAAAGGGAAACTGGTACCAAATTAAGAAATTTAAGACCTTAAAAGCAGACAATTTGTTGGGCGACAAACACCCAAGAATAGCCGGGATAAGTACCAGGAGGTTCACTCCATGGTTTGGAGGCCAGTCACGCATACTAGGGGAAAAGGCAGCTCAGATAGAGAGGGAAGCACCAAGTAAAGGGTGTTGGGAGGAGCCTCCCAGGATGGGAGAAGCATGCTGAAAGTAGACTCTAGACCCAACATGATTGCCACTCAATGCCTCTCTTGCAAACCACAGCAACCAAAAGGAGAAAGAGAACAAAAGGGAATGCCCTGCCACAGAGGCAGGGTGGGGTGGGGAGATGGGGGGTGGGAGGGATACTGGGATCCGTGGTGGTGGAAAATGGGCACTGGTGGAGGGATGGGTGTTTGATCATTGTATAACTGAAACCCAAGCACAAAAATTTGTAAGTCTACAACTGTACCTCATGGTGTTTCACTAATAAAATTTTTTTAAAAATAAATAAAATAAAATAGAAGGTAAAAAATTTCAAATTAAAAAAAGCAGACAATTTGTAATTTTGATTAACATGTCATAAGTAGCTGTAGAGATATACAACTTCCCCACCAACAACAAAAGCCTCAATCCACTGATGATTAGACTCATGTATAAAATAAATGATAAGGTCACAAAGACACTCTGACAACTTCAAAAATATTCACAAAGTTGTGTTCGATCAAAATATTTTGATGGCTCTACTCATTCTCATTACAGAAAAAGTTTCTGAGAAGTAGAATGTCTCATACACTCTTAAGTCATTAGAGCAATACATACCCCCTAGGCATTAGATTCCCTAATTGTTTTCCATGTAAACAAATAAGTGAAAACAGTAATAGTTCATGTTACAAGTGAAGCTTTCCTTCAAGACACTATTAAACACTCTAATTTGATATCCATTACTCTGGGAATGACCAGGAGAAGGAAAGAACTGTTTGTTATCTTAAATTTCAGTACATTTTTGACAGAGATGACTGAATGGACATAACCATATGTCAGCTTTTACAAAAGATTCCACTGAAAATCAAACTTATAACAAAGTTATAACAAATAACAAAGAACGTGTGATAAATGGGCTCTTATCTAACTTGCAAAAACCTTCTAGATTGGAAGTGCTTTAATAGTCATAAGATTTTCACCAAAAATACACGTGATAATAGAAAACATAATAGCATAGTAGTGAACCAAGTGGAAGGTCTCCGAAATCACAAAGACCTAGATTAAAATCCATCTGTTGCCACTTATTAGCCCTGTGACCTAAGGAGAAGTATTTAACTTCCCTAACCCTTGGGGACAATGAAATAGACACATTTCATAAGTCTCCTCAAAAGTTCCAGCAGGATCAAGCCCCGGCCGCCCCTAGGGAGACCGAACAATAATGCATCCAATTGCACTCTTCAATTCACTCTCTCCATTCCCTATATCAACCCTTTCAAATTCCAGCTCCCTGAGATGAAAATGCCCAAATAAACTACCTTCAGCCAAACTACTGTCACAGGCTCAACTCCCCCGGGAACCCAGTTAAGCCGGTATCATAAAGGAGTTGAAGCCTAGACCTTAACTATAGAGTCTACTCAGAAGTTTCAGTTTCTCTTTAAATCAAACAGGTCCCCATGGAAACTAAATTCTTCCTCAACTGGCTGGATGAGCAAGTGTCCTTCTAGATTCGCACTTCTCATGCCTCTGAAGATATTTTGTTTCCTCCAGAGGTTCCCAGGGCAGTCAGGAAGACTAGCTTCCAGAGGCATCACTCCATCACCCATGCCTAGGAACACATAGCCACTCTGATTCGTGAACACACCTCGAAGTGCAATCCAATAAAGGCTACATGGACAGCTTGTAATAACAGAATTAGGAGACACACTCCTCCCTATTTAAATTTCAAACAACCTGGATGATTTTTGTAAACCACATTTTTTATTGGCTTTTCCCTCATTCTGGTTTTGCAACGTCTAGTCCTTCATATCTTTTCCTTGGGTTCACTTCCCAAGATAAATGATCAAAATCAGTTCCGTTTCTGTCTCCTTAAGGAAGATATGGGCTAAGAAAATGTCTGTCAGCGGGTGACAGTGGCTGGCAAACACACCTTAGGGGCAGGCGATGGCCTCAGGCTGTCTCAGAGTATTGCTTTGTCAATCAATTAAATAGGAACCCCTTAACCAAGTCCACAAAGTATCACTATCCCTTTAAAATCTAGTAATAAGGGGGCTGGAGCGATAGCACAGAGGGTAGGGCGGGTAGGGCGTTTGCCTTGCATGCAGTCGACCCGGGTTCAATTCCCAGCATCCCATATGGTCCCCCGAGCACCACCAGGAGTAATTCCTGAGCGCAGAGCCGGGAGTGACCCCTGTGCATTGCCGGGTGTGACCCAAAAAAAAAAACCAAAAAAAATAAAATCTAGTAATAAACAATCACATTTTTTCAAGTACAGTGAAATACTCATCCCATGCTAAAACTGCTGCATTTTATAAGTAAATTATACCAGCCTTATTAGTAGGGACCCATTAGTATAGATGTTCAGTATGGACCAAACTATGTTAGGTCCACCATCTGTTGGCCAAAGAGTATCATCATAAATGGCATTAGTATGAAAGACCCCCAGCCTCAATAAGCTATAATTTCTTAGACCTTCATTATCCTATTAGCAAATCAGATCCCTACACCATGCTGGGGCCCTTTTGTATAAAGGAAACAAGAACACAGAAAGATGAAAAACAGGTACCATGTAATTCTGTAAATAGTATTTTATTTTGCTTTTTCTTCAGAGGTTTTTGGTTTGGGGACCACATTCAGTGGTGCTCAGTAGTTACTCCCAGCTCTGTGCTACAGGGTGTTCCTGGGAGTCCTTAGGTGCTAGGAATAGAAGCCAGCATGCAATAGGCCGCCAGCACGCAAAAACATTAGTTAAGCATAACACTCATTGTAGTCCATCAAGCCAGCTCTCCAGGTTCTCCATATATTTTTATATATTTGTAATGACTAATATCAAAAGTGTATAGACTACCAGAGTCTTTTATCAAGTGATTTAGACAACCTAGTGGAACAATAATAATCTTGAAGTTTAAACATAGAAAAAGAACAAAAGTATATGTTTTAGCAGCTAGAGGTTTCTGTTACCCTGCTTTATCACCAAAGAACACTTGAAAAGACTGTTCCATGGTTTTTTTGTTTGTTTGTTTTTTTATTAGTGAAACACCATGAGGTACAGTTGTAGACTTACAAATTTTTGTGCATGGGTTTTGATTATACAATGATCAAATACCCATCCCTCCACCAGTTGCCCATTTTCCACCACCATGGATCCCAGTATCCCTCCCACCCCTATTCCCCCCCCCCATCCCACCCTGCCTCTGTGGCAGGGCATTCCCTTTTGTTTTTTCTCTCCTTTTGGGTGTTGTGGTCTGCAAAAGAGGCATTGAGTGGCAATCATATTCGGTCCCTAGTCTATTTTAAACATGATCTCCCATCCTGGGAGGATCCTCCAAACACCCTTTACTTGGTGCTCCCTTCTCTATCTGAGCTACCCTTTCCCCTAGAATGCCATGGAGTGATCCTCCTGGTACTGATCTCGGCTATTCTTCGGTGTTATTCTCGTATTTTGTTACTTTATGTTCCCCAGATGAATGTAATCTTTCTATGTATGTCCTCTCTTTCTGACTCATTTCGCTTAGCATGATACTTTCCATGTAGTACCACTTGTGTGTAAATTTCATGACTTCATCTTTTCTAACAGCTACATAGTACTCCATTGAGTAGATGTACCAAAGTTTCTTTAACCAGTCATCTGTTCTTGGGCACTCAGGTTTTTCTCCATGGCTTTTTATGCGATAAATAATGGGAGTTGAATTTGTTAACACACCTCAATACATATTGCTGTGGTTCTGGGGCGTTCAGGGGAAATAGTATCAGTGAGAGACACAAATCTGGGATATAGTAGCATTTCTCCACACCAAGATGAGAATGCCAACATTCAAAGATCAATACAGATAGCACAGTGCCAAACTGAACATAACTTGAACACATAAGTATGATAGCAGTACTCCCTAAAAAATGTAATTCCTAAAATGTATTTTCATTAAAGTGAGTGCAGTTTTTATTAGGGGGGCGGGAGGGGAGTTACACTTAACTAATGGGGGGTTATGCTTAAATAATGTTTTGAATTCTACAATAGTGGGGTGAAGGATTGTGCTAAATTATTTCTCCCATGTATATATTTAACATTTGGATAATTTCCTATTAATAAAATTTCTATAAATATTATAAATCTGTTTATCAGGCAAAAGGGCTAAAACTTAACTTTTTTGTTTGGTTGGTGGGTTTGTTCTGGGGCCACATCCTTTGGTGTCCAGAGCTTTCTCCTGACTCTGCACTCAAGGATCACTTCTGGCAGCACATCGGGGACCATATGCAGAGACAGGGATCAAACTCAGGTCAGTTGCATGTAAGGCAAGTGCCCTACCAGCACTTCTTTCTCTCTAGCACAAGAGATGCAGTTCTTTAACACACATGCTACCCATTTATGGTTTTTCCTTGAATCTGGACACATTATTGCCAAACTATATCACAGTTTTTAACCCATAGTAAAGCAAAGTTCCTTCCAGACAATAGAGACAAGGGCCAGGAAAGAATATTGTTCCATGGTTGGAAGTCTGCCTCATGAGCTGGGGGAGAAGGCAGCTGGAATAGAGAAGGGATCACTAAGTCAATGATGGTTGGAGGAATCGTTCAGGATGGGAGATGTGTGCTGAAAGTAGATATAGGACCAAACATGATGGCCCTCTCAGTATTTGTATTGCAAGCCACAATGCCCAAAGGTAGAGAGAGAATAACAGGGAAATTGTCTGCAATAGAGTCAGAGGGAGAGGTGGGATTGGGGGGGGGGGTTGTATACTGGGGAGATTGGTGGTGAAAAGTGTACACTGATGGAGAGCTGGATGTTTGACCATTGGATGACATGTAACTCAAACATGAAAACTTTGTAATTGTATCTCTGCAGTGATTCAATTTAAAAAAAGAATAATTCTTGGTGGTTGGAACAATAGTACAGTGGGTAGGGAATTTGCCTTGCACACAGCCGACCAGGATTTGATCCCTGGCATCCCACATGGTCCCCCAGCATTACCAGGAGTAATTTTTAATTAATGTAAAAATTTAATGTTTTTAATGATGAAAATGCAGAGCCAGGAGTAACTCTGAGCATCACCAGGTGTCACCCAAAAAGCAAAAAAAAAAAAACCAATAATTGTTATAGGTTCTAATATTGACAATTAAATTGAGCCGATTTGAATTAAATAGAAACTGACTAAAAATGATCTACATTTTTGTATTAATATTTTAATACAAAGAGTGTAAAATTATAAAACATTAATTTTATAAATTGAAGAATGTCTTTGAAAAGAAATAAATAGCAGAGTCTGGTGTCTTTCCTTAAATGAGAGAAAGCAAACAGAAAAAGATGACATTTCCAGGCAGACATTGAGTAGAGAATTAAATTTAAGCTTCGGGTTATCAAAGATTCCTTCCAACTTTAAGACCACTCTCCAGAGAATGATCTGGAAGACTCTTTGCTCTGAGCAAATCTCTTTGGAGACAGCCCTGGATCTTCCTACTCAGCTTCTTCTCTTTCTAAAAAAAATGTCTTAGCTTGTCTTTGAAATATTTGTGACATTAAAATGCAATTCTGTCTTTCCTGGTTCCTTCTTTCTGAACAGCAATCCATAATTACTCCCTCTTCCACCACCCAGAAGCCCTAAAATGTCTGTATGTATAATGTATCATGCATGTACTTAACAGAACCTTTTTTCTATACAGAGAAAGCCTTGGAAATCTGGCAGTCTTCAAGTTTCTATAACAGAATTTTAACCACAGTATCTTTTTTTTCCCCGGCACTTAATATTGACCCCAGGCATCTTCTGCGGCTTTAAAGTCTACAAAAGTATTATTCAATTCACATTCTTAGGGTTACACGAATGCCAGTTCCTTGCAGGCATTGTGGTTGGCTTGTCCTGAGACACTCGAGTTGCCTTATCCCCCACTTCTCTTGCAAACTTAGTCGAGACTTTTAAAGTTCACTATTTTATTAGGCTTCTGAATAAAGGGTACTTTTCACAGAGTACCTCTCCCGGCATCCGAAGTTCTGAAGAGCATGCGCAGTCACCTACATCACTGACAGAAGGAACTCTGCTTAGGGAGTTACACCATTCGGGAAGACTCCAGATAGAGAAGAACTTATCAAAATAATAAATAGTATAAAGTTATTTGCAAAGAAATGTATTACCAGATAAATACCCAGCATGGATATCAGGATGGATTAGCCCTGCATGCCATTTAGAGAAAGAAAACTACTTTGTAATAGGAAAATTATTTTTATATCTCTCATCTCACCTGCCACATTTCCCTTCCATTCTGCTGATAATTTCATACACTTTTATGAAGAGCAATTCCAGACTCCATTATTGTTCCAAGCTCTGACATTCTCATAGAAAATGAAAAACTGCCATATAACCTTCCCTCTGCTCATAAAGTCCTAGAAGAGGTGGCTCAGACCAGAGAATCTTCTGACTTAGGGTAAATTTTTTTTTATTCTTTTACATAAATCCCTCAGGCAGGAATAAGGAAGAAGTATTTCAAACCCAATTCCAAATATTTCACTTGGAATCACTCCCTGAGAAGAACAGAGCACCTGCCAATTAGCATATCTGTAGATCTTCTGAACAAACTCAGTAATATTTTCATTAATAAGTTGACTGCGTAGAGCTCCCAGCTGTCACCTGGGTACATACTCCAACAAGGGAATACAAAATAAAATACAGAAGGCCAGACAGTGATTACTTTTTAATGCCATTGTAAAGCATGGAGTCACAAAACTTAAAGGTCAAAGTGGTCTCATTTTACAGGTGAAAAAACCAAGGCCCAGGAAGGTTAAAGGAGCTTGAAAAGGTCACATGACTCCTTGGTCACAGAGCCAATATTGGTGAATAAGTGTCTTGGCCACTCACCAATTTAGGGTTCCCACACTGATCAAACATTACTTCTTACATGTTATTTCATTATTTTTCATAGCTTAGAGATTTAACATAGAGGGGGTTGTGTCTCTCAATTTTCTAATTATTACATATGCATGTCATTTCAGCATTTCTGAATAGAGTTGTTTCAGAAATACTTAAATAAGTAGAGCACCATTTTAATGTAAGTGTAGTAGTATCATTTATTTTCTTAGTATAAAAAATAGCAATTATTGGGATCGTTTTCTAAATACATCGACTCAATAGGCCTTGAGCATTACTGCTGACCAAAGGAGCATCCTTCTCTGTCTTGTTTTAGGTCTTATAAGATGATAGGAGAAGGTGAAGGAGCCAGCATCCAAGACTGTCATTTGGGCATGGCAACAGGCTGATGACTTTAAACACCCTGGCATTTCGTATTCAGAAAGTAAAAACTGAGACTCTGAACCACACAGCTTCTTTCCTTCCATTGCTTCTCTTCTGGAGAAGAAAGGAAATCCTTTGCAAGAGGCATATTGTCCTGGAGAAGGATGTCAGAAAGAGAATGGGCCCGTGTATTTGGTGATAAAATATTTTGAACCCAGAATCATATCTCAGCAAAGGAAACTTTAAAATGTTAACCATTTCACCATTGCATCATATTTTAGAAATAAAATATGTATCTGTGACTTCTAAAAGTTGCCAAATTCCCCTTTGATTATGTACTTCAGTAACTAAATCAATTGGATTTTAGTAGTAGTAGGTACTAAGATGTTTAGTTAATGGTGACTGTAAAGTGGTCCCTCCTTTTAACAACATCCTCTCCTTTTAACTTAGTGCCAAATAAACACAACTCCTGGAAGGAAGATTTAATAGAAAAAAGGGGGAAATTTTCTCAACAAATAATAGCAGCAGCACTTCAAGCACATGAGGAATTAAGATGCATCACTGCCACCAGATTACTAATGAATAAATAGGGCCCACTAATTTTTACTGTACTTGCAGTAAAACAGACCACACAGGCCTTCTCTTCTGGAATCTCTAAGCAATGCTTTAAAATTGTCCCATGCCTTTAGCACCTGTAATGACTTAAGATGCTCAGGGATGTCTAAAAAGCAAAGGTACTTCAACCTGGGCACACAGACCATGCCTACCTAGCTACAGTTGTTCCAAATATCCTTTTTTTTTCCTTTTTGGGTCACACCCAGCGATGCATAGGGATTACTTCTGGCTCAGGAATTACTCCTGGTGGTGCTCAAGGGACCATATGGGATGCTGGGAATCGAACCTGGGTTGGCCGCATGCAGGGCAAAAGCCCTACCCGCTGTGCTATCGCTCCAGCCCCTCCAAATATTCTTTGTGGAGTGCCATGTCTCCTGTTCCCTGGCATTTCCCATGGAAGAGGATTTTACAAAAGGAGTGCTAGATGCCACAACAAGGAAAGTTACAGAAACAAATGTTTTGCACCAAATTTATTCCTACTTTCAGTATTGTTGCTATGGTGGTGTAGATGAACTGTCTTAAGAATTTTATGAGTCGGGACCGGAGCAATAGCACAGCGGGTAGGGCGTTTGCCTTGCACATGGCCGACCTGAGTTCGATTCCCAGCATCCCATATGGTCCCCTGAGCACCGCCAGGAGTAATTCCTGGGTGCAGAGCCAGGAGTAACCCCTGTGCATTGCCGGGTGTGACCCAAAAAGCAAAAAAAAAAAGAATTTTATGAGTCAAGAATAAAGAGATGTTAATTGGTCTTGCATGTAAAAATAAATAAATAAAAACAAAGGTACTCAGCATTTTCTTATACACATGGTTAAAAGTCATTTCCTGCCTAGTAGGTACTGTGACTCAGAGGGCATCTTCAGGCCCAAATATCAGGAATGTTATTCTATACTCAAGTGTCATCTACATTAGCTTTTTTTCAAACTTGACTCATCAATTACCTCTATATAAATTCATCCTCCAGCCCTCATGATTGATATAAACGTTCCCCATCCATTATAACATAATTTACAGTATGAACTCCTTTCATCTACAATTCTGCATAGGTTTTGCCTTGTACTAAGATCCCACATGACTTTAATTTTTCATATTGAATTCATTTCATGAGCCGCATCCCGGGATCCCTTCACATGACATCTCATTTCCAGGACAATCTGTAAACACTATGGCAATCTGTAAATCAACCTGATAGGAGACTGTGTTTATAGAGACCCCAAGGAACTGCTGCTGCTGAAGGGAGAAAAAGCTCTTCCCATGCTGTTGCCCCCACGTTTGTGACGGTTCCTGCTGATGGCTGCGTTCTGACTGGTACTCGAGCACAGCTAATTCCGAAAGAACAGAAATCGCTCTTGGGTGGAGGCTTGGATAATGGTACAATCTTCCCCTCCTTGGGAACAAGGCAGGGATCAGAATGTTTACACAGCACTGAGACAGAAATAAAACCTTCATCCCCCCTCTCCAACCCCCAAATTCCCACTGCTATTGCACTATACAGCTGTGTTAAAAATTTGCAGAGAATTTCAAGAGAGCCCCTCCAAATCTATGCATTTACCGCGTATTTCCTCCAGCTCACTTCTATACGTACTAGTTTTTAAAAACGGTTATTGTAGCTTTAAAGCTTGTAGTTTTTATCTAGAGCCTGTGTCATGGGAAACTCCACTGAAGTCACAGGCTGGCGTCTATCTATGACATATTTAACTGGGCATGAAACAGTTAAACAGCAAAGGTCTGTCAAGGCAGTCAGTGAACAGTTTTTAACCAAGGGCCGCTGATGTCATGGGGGCTTGTTGATAGCAAAACACAGGAAGTAACAATAAAGTAAATGGCTTCTGAATAGTGAGGGTGACTTTTTTTTAACTAGTGCTCAGCCTGAAACATGTTCCATTTCCCACTTCTAAATGTCAAGAAACCTTCAAAATCTCTCCACTAATACTGTAAAAGAGAAATTTATTTCTTGCCTACAATGTAACAAGAAATAAGTGCCAAATAGGAAACTAATCATATTTTATCATTAACATAAATGCATATAATAGGACAGAGAAAACAAATAGCTAACCCATGAAAACTAGCACATGAGGAGTTTTTACTTCAAATGTTAAAATTTGTTGCAATAAGGGGCTGGAGCAATAGCACAGCGGGTAGGGCGTCTGCCTTGCATGTGGCCGACACAGGTTCGATTCCCAGCATCCCATATGGTCCCCTGAGCACTGCCAGGAATGATTCCTGAGTGCAGAGCCAGGAGTAACCCCTGTGCATCACCGGGTGTGACCCAAAAAGGAAAAAAAATTGTAGTAATAAGACTTACCATAATTTTGTCTGAGCTCTGAAACAGGTAACTGACCACTCTTAAGATGACATGCATTAGAATGGGGCATGTATCAACAGGGCACAGGTAATAATAGAAAAAAAAAAGTTGCCAGCCAGAACCAGGATGAATATTTCCTTGCCATGTCTGGTGCTTCCATTAAATCAACCCAGTGAGAAGAAATTTAGAGATAAGTTTTCTACAAATTACCATTTCCAAATATTACTTGGAATTTGTTTTATCTATAGCTGTGCCTAATTTCATGACTTAGCAAGCACTCCTGTTTTATTATATTAGGAGCATGTAATTGTTTTTAATTTTATCCTTATAAATAATTTATAAGATATATCAAAGAAATAAAGTTATTCTTAATATGCCTTTTGCTAAGGACATAATATCATCTTATATATTACAAGTGTGTAAGTTATGCTCTCTAATGAAACTGAACCTTCAAAAATGACTAGCATTTTCATATGTAAAGACATATGGCATCATCTGGGAGAGTCTAAGTTATTAGTTAGAGAAAAAGGGCTTAAATGTGTATAATTCAGTTTACTTTCCTAAGTGGGCTGGAGTGATAGCACAGCGGTAGGGCGTTTGCCTTGCACGCAACCAGCCCCGCCGAGCCTGGTTCGATTCCTCTGCCCCTCTCAGAGAGCCTGGCAAGCTACCAAGAGTATCTCGCCTGCACGGCAAAGCCTGGCAAGCTACCCGTGATGTATTCAATATGCCAAACACAGTAACAACAAAGTCTCACAATGGAGACATTACTAGGCCCGCTCGAGAAAATCGATGAACAATGGGAGGACAGTGACAGTGTGATAGTGACTTTCCTAAGCAAGAAGAAATTCTCTCTAAGAAGAGTTTTATGTACTTTATAAATTTTTTATCATAATTATTATAAAGTTTACATAATTATTGCAAGAATAGCACAGAGCTTCCATATTTACCAATAGTCACAATTTTTCACATCAGCTTCTTTTTTTCTCTTTCTTCTTCTCTCTGAACTACTTGAAAATAAGTTGCATGCCCCTTTATCATAGAACAATTACAGATATTCCAAATCTTGGGTCATAGAGATGGTACTGAGGTTTTGAAGAGTGATCTTTGAGAAAATTTTCTACTCTGCAGTCAGGAATCACTTCTGGGAGGGACCAGGGGACAACATGCGGTCCAGGAATCAAATCTTGGTCAGCCATGAGCAAGGCACTACCCACTATACTACTGTTCCAGCCTCATGCTTTCCTTTCTATCTCTAATTACTTTCATTTCTTTCTTCTTGGGAAATCTTTCAAACTATTCTTTGTCTTCTAGAATCCAAAGCACAAAATTTTGATCAACATATTGATACACTGCAAAAAATATCAGTGCCTAGAGAAAGGAGCACCAAATAAATGGTGTTGGGAGATGCGTGACGAGAGTAGACTATAGACCGAACGTGATTGCCACTCAATGCCTCTTTTGCAAACCACAACACCCAAAAAGAGAGAGAGAACAAAAACAAATGCCCTGCCACAGAGGCAGGGTGGGATGGGGGGATGGGGGGTGGGAGGGATACTGGGATCCATGGTGGTGGAGAATGGGCACTGGTGGAGAGATGGGTACTTGATCATTGTATAGCTGAAACCCAAGCACAAAAATTTGTAAGTCTACAACTGTACCTCATGGTGTTTCACTAATAAAAATTTTTTAAAAAATCAGTGCCTCCTCTTTCATCTATATTGCCACTGGTCATATAGCACCTCCTACTACATACACACCCACACACACCAAAATTTTTTTCATTATTCACCAATCACTGACATCATATTAGCCAATATGGATTTTTCTATTATAAATAAGAGAAATCTGGCATGGCAAAATGTCCACTGACAATTAAATTTCCAAATAAATCAACTGACAATCTCTTCAATGATTGCCACTAGATAAACTTATTAACTTTCCCCTTCTCTCTTTGCTCAAACAATTATATATGGTTATAATACCTAGAGAATTTCCAATATTGTAAGGAATTGAATAGAACAAAATATACTGAAACATATTATAATTTCTAAAATCTAAATATAAACTATTGTTTCAGTATACTTTCAACCAAAGGTTTTCTTCCTTTGAGTTTGCTAAAGGCCTAATTAAATAATTATCTAACTAAAATAAAACCAATTAAACAAAAAGAATATGGGAATAAAAAAAATTCAAGACAGTGAAAGTACATAAGCCATCATCTATCGAATCCTGAGATCTCTACAACAAAAATTAAGATTTAGTTAGGTCAAGAAGGAAATAATAGGGACTGGAGTGATAGCACAGCAGGTAGCGTGTTTGCCTTACCTTACACGTGGCCAACCCGGGTTTGATTACCAGCATCCCGTAAGGTCCCCTGAGCTCCGCCAGGAGTAGTTCCTGAATGTGGAGCCTGGAGTGATCCCTGTGCATCGCCAGGTGTGATCCAAAAAGCAAAAAAAAAAAAAAAAAAAAAAAAAGGAAATAATAAAGTACATTCTATATAACTCTATCTAGATATGTAGCTAGAGATAATATCTTGGTATTATTTCTTAAATATTATATATAGCGGGTAGGGCGTCTGCCTTGCACGCAGCCAACATGGCCGACCTGAGTTCGATTCCTCCGCCCCTCTCGGAGAGCCCGGCAAGCTACCGAGAGTATTCGATATGCCAGACACAGTAACAACAAAGTCTCCAATGGAGACGTTACTGGGCCCGCTCGAGCAAGTCAATGATCAACGGGAGGGCCAAAAAAAAAAAAATATATATATATATATGTATATATATATATATACTTTCTCTATCCCTCTCAGAGAGCCCGGCAAGCTTTAAAGAATATCTGCCTGCACAGCAGAGCCTAGCAAGGTCTCGGTGGTGTATTTGATATGCCTAAAACAGTAACAATAATGGGTCTCATTCCCCTGACCCTGAAAGAGCCTCCAATATGGCTGCATTGGGAAGGACAAGTAAGGAGCGGCTGCTAAAATCTCAGGGCTGGAAGAAGACTTGGAATACCTGAATAGACCCATTCATATCAAGGAAATCGAAACCATAATTAAAAGTCTTTCCAAGGGCCGGAGCGATAGCATAAGGGGTAGGTCGTTTGCCTTGCATGCAGCCGACCCAGGTTCAATCCTCCACATCCCATATGGTTCCCCAGCATCGCCAGGAGTAATTCCTGAGTGAAAAGCCAGGAATAATCCCTGAGCATTGTTGGGTAAGACCCAAAAAGAAAAAAAAAAAGTCTTCCCAAAAACAAAAGCCCAGGCCCAGATGGATTCACTAGCAGATTCTTCCAATCATTTAAAGAGGACCTGTTGCCAGTTCTCCTCAAGCTTTTCCAGGAAACTGAAAAAACAGGAACTCTCCCAAACAGTTTCTATGAGGCACATATCTCCTTAATACCAAAAGCAAACAAAGACACCACTAACAAAAAACAAATTACAGGCCAACATCTCTGATGAACACAGATGAGAAGATCCTCAACAAAATATTAGCAAATATAATCCAACAACTCATCAAAAAGATCATACGCCACAACCAAGTGGGATTCATCCCGGGGATGCAAGGATGGAAATCAATCAACATAATCCATCATATCAACAAAAGTAAAGATAAAAACCATATGATCATATCAATAGATGTAGAGAAAGCATTTGACAAGATCCAACACCCATTTATGATGAAAACTCTCATCAAAATGGGCTTAGACAGAACTTTCCTCAAGATAGTCAAATCCATCTGATATAACTATGGCAAGCATTATCCTCAATGGGGGAAAAATAAAAGCCTTTTCACTAAGATCAGGGACAAGGCAAAGATGCGCACTCTCGCCATTTCTGTTCAATATAGTACTGGAAGTACTTGCAATAGCAGTTAGGCGAGAAAAAGATATTAAGGGCATCCAGATAGGAAAGGAAGAAATCAAGCTCTCACTATTCACGATGATATGATACTAGATCTAGAGACTCCTAAAGCCTTTACCAAGAAATTCCTAGAAACAATTGGCTTGTATACAGTAAAGTCGCAGGTTATAAAATCAATACCCAAAAATCCATGGCCTTCCTAAATCCAAATAATGGGACAGTGGAAAGAGACATGGAAAAAGCAATCCCGTTCACAATCGAGCCCCGGAAAATCAAGTACCTCGGAATCAGCCTAAGGAGGCACATGTCTCCTTAATACCAAAAGCAAACAAAGAAAACTACAAAATGCTACTCTTTCTCTACAAAGAAAACTACAAAACGCTACTTCACAAAATAAAAGAGGACATAAGAAAATGGAAACATATCCCCTGCTCATGAATAGAAAGAATTAACATTGTCAAAATGGCAATACTCCCCAAGGGATTTTATACAGATTCAATGCGATCCCTATAAGGATATCCATGAAATTCTTCGAAGAAATGGATCAAGCACTCCTAAAATTCATTTGGAACAACAAAAGCTCAAAAATAGCTAAAGCAATTCTTTGGAAAAAGACAATCAGAGGCATCACCTTCCCCAACCTCAAACTCTACTACAAAGCGGTAACAATTAAAACAGCATGGTACTGGAACAAAGGAAGAGCCACAGACCAATGGAACAGGGTGGAATATCCCTACACACAACCCCAAATGTATGAACATCTAATCTTTGATAAGGGAGCAAGAAATGTGAAGTGGAGCAAGGAAAGCCCCTTTATTTTTTTTCCTTTTTTTTATAATTTATTTTTTTTTAATAGTGAGACATCATGAGGTACAGTTGCAGACTTACACATTTTTGTGCTTGGGTTTCAATTATAAAATGATCAAACACCCATCCCTCCACCAGTGCGCATTTCCCACCACCACGGATCCCAGTGTCCCTCCCACCCCCCAGCCCCCATCCCACCCTGCCTCTGTGGCAGGGCATTTCCCTCTCTCTCCTTTTGAGTGCTGTGGTTTGCAAAAGAGGCATTGAGTGGCAATCATGTTTGGTCGATAGTCTACTTTCAGCATGCTTCTCCCATCCTGGGCAGATCCTCCCAACACCCTTTATTTGGTGTTCCCTTCTCTTTCTGAGCTCCCTTTTCCCCTAACATGTGTGGTTGTCCTCCGGGTCATTGAGTAAAATTCCTGGTACTAATCTCTGCCATTCTTGGGTGTTAGTCTCCTATTTTGTTACTTTATGTTCCCCAGATGAATGCAATATTTCTATGTCTATCCCTTTCTTTCTGAGTCATTTCGCTTAACATGATACTTTCCATGTACCACTTGTATGTAAATTTCATGACTTCGTCTTTTCTAACAGCTATATAGTACTCCATTGTGTAAATGTACCAAAGTTTCTTTAACCAGTCATCTGTTCTCGGGCACTCAGGTTTCTTCCAGTTTCTGGCTATTGTAAAGAGTGCTGCAATGAACAAACAATTGCAGATGTCACTTCGACTATACCTTTTTGCCTCTCTGGGATATATTCCCAGGAGTGGTATTGCTGGGTCAAATAGGAGCTCAATTTCTAGTTTTTTGAGAATCATCCATACTGTTAGGAAAGCCCCTTTAACAAATGGTTCTGGCATAACTGGACAATCACATGCAAAAGAATGGGCTTAGACCTCGACTTAACACCATGCACAAAAGTCAGATGAAAATGGATTAAAGACCTCAACATCATACCAGAATTCATAAGGTACATTGAAGACAAGGTCAGTGAAACCCTCCATGATATTGGTATCTTCAAAGATGACATGCCACTGACCAACCAAGTGGAAACAGAGATAAACAAATGAAACTATATTAAACTAAGAAGCTTTGCACCGCAAAAGATACAGTGACCAAAATACAAAGACAATCTACGTAATGGGAAAGGATATTTACCCAATACCCATCCGATAAGAAGTTGACATCAAGGATATACAAAGCACTGGTTGAACTCCACAAGAAGAAAACATCCAACCCAACCAAAAAATGGGGCTACAAAATGAACAGAAACTTTCTCAAAGAAGAAATCCGAATGGCTAAAAGGCACATGAGGAAATGTTCTACATCACTAATCATAAGAGAGATGCAGATCAAAACAACAAAGAGATATCATCTCACATCAGAGAGACTGGCCCACATCCAAAAAAACAAAAACAACCAGTGTTGGCATGGATATGGGGAGAAAGGGACTCTTCTTCACTGCTGGTGGGAATGCTCACTGGTTTAACCCTTTTGGAAACAGTATGGACGATCCTCAAAAAATTAGAAATTGAGCTCCCTTTTGACCCAGAAATACCACTCCTGGGAATATATCTCATAGAGGCAAAAAAGTACAGTCGAAATGACATCTGCCCTTGTATGTTCCTTGCTGCACTGTTCACAATAGCCAAAATCTGGAAAAAATCCGAGTGCCTGAGAACAGAAAACTGAATAAAGAAACTTTGGTACGCCTACACAATGGAATACTATGCAGCTGTTAGAAATGATGAATTCATGAAATTTACAAACAAATGGTTCTACTTGGAAAGTATCAGTGAAAGTGAAATGAGTCAGAAGGAGAGGGACAGATATAGAAAGACTGCACTCATCTGGGAAATATAAAGTAACAGAAGGGCAGACAAAAACCCAAGAATAGTTGAGATAAGTACCAGGAGGTCTGCTCCATGGCTTGGAAACTGGCAGCATATGCTGGGGGAAAAGGCAGCTCAGATAAAGAAGGGAATACCAAGTAAAGGGTGTTTGGAGGACTCACTCGGGATGCGAGATGTGTGCTGAAAGTAGACTATAGACCAAACAGAATGGCCACTCAATACCTCTATTGCAAAGCACAACACCCTAAAGGAAAGAGAGAGCAAAAGGGAACGCCCTGCCACAGAGGTGGGGCAGGGTGGGGGGAATGGGAGGGATGGGAGGGCTAGTGGGTTCATTAGCTGTGGAGAATGAGCACTGGTGTAGGGATGGGTACTTGATTATTGTATAATTGAAACCCAAGCACGAAAGTTTGTAAGTCTACAACTGTTCCTCATGGTGTTTCACTAATAAAAAAATAAATTAAATAAATAAAATAAAACCTCAGGGTTGGGACAAATGGAGACATTATGGATCCCACTCGAGCAAATTGATGAACAACGGGATGACAGTGATACAGTGAAAAAAAAAAAAAGCAGGACCAGAGAGATAGTACAATGGAAAAGGCATTTGCCTTGCATGTGGCTGATCTGAGTTTAATCCCAACATCTCATACTGTTTCCTGAGTCTGCCAGGAGTGATTCTTGAGTGCAGAACTTGGAGTAACCTGAACAACACTGGGTGCAGCCCAAAAATAAACCAAAAACAATTAATTGCTCCACTAATCTGTAAAACAAAACTCATATGTTGAGAATTTTAAACTTTCTACAATTTTATAAAAAATTCCTATGGTTTAAATTCCTAATGCTGCATTCTATATGGTAAGTAGAATGAATAGCATTTATAAATTGCTTCAATATTCTTTGTTCAAATTTTACCCCAACCTGACATAACATATTTTTCAGGTAATAACAAAATTTATACTCACATTTTAATAAGGTTTTCTCTAATATTTTCTTCTAAAACAAAGGTAAATATCCATTTATATAGATAACTTGCATTTAACTTTATGAAGTACTTTAACTTTAAATGACAAAGTTTAATTTTATCCTTACAACAATATTGAAGTGTAAGGTGAGCATAAAAGTCCCTCTTTTGAAAACACATTTTTATTGAGATATATTCATTTATAAGAGTAAAAATGCTTATGGTTTGGGTTTATTTGTTGGTTTGAGGCTACACTTGGTGGTGTTTGGGACTTACTCCTGGCTCTGCACTCAGGGATTATTTCTGGAAATGCACAGGGAACCATATGTGGTGGTGGGGATCAAACCTGGGTCGCCACATGCAAGACAAGTGCCCTACCCACTGTACTATCTCTTCAGTCTGGAATGTTTATGTTTTAGAAGTACAGAAGTACAGTGTTACCACACCACATCCACTGTCCCTCCATCACGGTCCATGGAACTCTGTAAGCCCACTCTCCTAACCCTGGGTATCTTCAATTCTGTGATCAAAATATAAGAGTTAAAAATACCTCTGTTGGGGCTGGAGTAATAGCACAGCAGGTAGGGTGTTTGCCTTGCATGGGGCCAACCCGAGTTCGATTCCCAGCATCCCATAGGGTCCCCCAAGCACTGCCAGGACTAATTTCTGAGTGCATGTTCCAGGAGTAACCCCTGTGCATTGCCAGGTGTGACCGAAAAAGAAAAAATAATACCTCTCTTAATGAGGTATTTTCTGGGATGAGGAGAGATGGGAAGGAACTGGTGGCACTGGTGCTGGGAAATTCTATTGGTGGGTGTTGGAACATTGTATGACTAAAATCCAGTTAGAACCAGCTTTGAAATGCTCTATCTCGCCGTGATTCAATTAAAATAACTAAGCAAATTAATAAATAAAAATACCTCTCAATTTTACAGGTAAACCGAACAAGACTCACGTTCAGTCCCAAGCTCACTTTCCAGGAAAATGGAAGAACAACAAGTTCTATGTTCTCTCTATCATTACACACTGTCATGCTTACATTTTTAAACGTATGTATCCATGCTACTACAAAACAATATGAATATTTTATTTTAGCACCTGAAGTTCGAAACAGAAAGCCAATTTGTTCAGCGTATCAATGCATTAGAGCATGATATATATTTTAATAGCTTAATAATTTACATCAGTTGGACAAAGATCTGCAAATATTTTTGAGATGTTTGGAGTATATATTTTCAAAGGCTATAGCTAGGTTGGGAGTGTAGTTCAGTGAAAGAGCACATGTCTCACATGTATGTGGATCCTGTATTTGATCCCTGGTGCCAAAAAGTAAATAAAGAAGGATGCCGACTCATTGCTTTCAAGTACGTGGAAGTGAACCTGTGATAACTTAAGATTCTTTCTAAAAGTTCTTATAATGCCTAATTTGATTAATAAATAAGATTGCTATTGCTTTCGAATTATAATCCCCATGATTTATATGTAAATGCGTGCTCTTCAAGTGCTGGAGGATATTAAAAACCAGTGTCTCCCTTAAACAGTTTACATTCTTTCCTGTAATCTTTATTTACACTAGTAATTTGTTCAGTAAGTCTTTTCTCCATTGATATGCTAAAGGAAAACTTCTGCTTAATCAGACCTTTGTTAGATTAGAAATTATGATTTAAGTGAGTCTAAGTCAATGAGGCTTTACTTTGCAATTTAAGAAGTTTTACGCCATATATACGATTTTACATACATAGATAACCTTAGAAATATGTTTCCGACATTGAAAAGTGTTCTGCCGAACTACTAGTTTATCAATGAATCTAAAACATTTTCAAATTATTTCAGAGTGTCTTAATACAGATTTGCCTTGGTCCATCTGTAGCACTGGAGGAAAAATTCTGTTTCCTTAAGTCCTTTTATGAGGGTGCCAAAAGGCATAAAAATATGAAGCCATTTAATAGCCAGACTCTTTGAAAGTACCAAGCACACACAGTGTGCATGCTACGTTTAATCACACTGATGGATTTACATGTAATGTCTCAATTCCAGACTCCCTCATTAGTGCAGTCAATCTCAAAGTTCTCCCCGGTGAGTGAAGGGTGAAGGTGACTTCAACAGCCATGAGAGGATGGCTGGATATTACTAACACTCAGAAAAGACAGTGGGAAAAAGCTCGACCAGATGAGGCTATAATCCAAGCTGTGGTCAATGTGTTGAAAGCTTTATATTTCCTGACCACAGGATCTTTCTATAAAATGAGGAGGGAGGAGGGATATTCCCAGGATTAGCCAGCTGGCTATTTCTATATGCTTATTAAAATTTCTGGAAGAAATAGTAAGGCCTTTAAGCCCTTTTCAAATATATCCACATGAGAAATCATAAGCTCCCCACCCATCACCCCAGTTATTTAGTGCAAGAGGCCAGAAGAAAATATTTTCAAACCTAAATTTTGACAGTTGCCACACCGACCTGGAAATATAGAAAGCGGTGGTAAAAGCAGCAGTAGGAGCAGAAGCAAAGAGAGATTCCAGATGTCGCCGTCATAGGAAATCCTTTTCTCTTTTAAAGACCCTCGGGTCAGGCTTTTTAATTTTGGACAAAACACATTTCTATTCCGTTCCATGCAGGGTATTGGGACAACCTTGCCTTTTAGAGATTACATTAAGAAACTGCTGTCTCTTTGATTCTTTATTCACAAGTTATTCCTCTAGATGGCCGAGCAATACCCAGCCCCACCCTCGATCCCAATAGTGGCATTAAGCAACATAAAGCATGAGCTAGACGTTCGATCCTTTGTTTAAGGAAGAAAACAGCCACCTAACCGTTGATAGTAATCAAGACACACTGGTTGCAAGGTAAATTGCCCAAGCAGACATGGAGTTGGACCTGTCATGTAAGAAATTTTCAGCATTTGATCAGAACTGCCAGATGCAGAAACAAGCAGAGTTTCAAGAAGAAAATCTCACAAATACATAGGGTTTCAGAAACAGAAAGAGGCAATCCAAGAGGCAAATAAAACAGTGTGGCCAAATCAACAAGCCAACTATCCTACTCATCAGCACTAATATAGCAAGCACTTAGCACGAAAGTCAGCACAGAGAAAACATTCAACATGTATACTTGGTTTTATTTTTTGTCTTTTGGGGTCACACATGGTGATGCCCAAAGGTTACCCCTGTCTCTGCACTTAGGAATTACTCCTAGTGGTGCTCAGGGGACTCTGTGGGATGCCACGGATAGAACTCGGGTCAGCTGCATGCAAGGAAAACGCCCAACCCGCTGTCCTATTGCTCCGGCCCCTGTTTGAGAAAGATGCTTCTTGGCCAACTTTCAGCTAACCATACAGACATTCAGAAATGCAAAGACAACTCACCTGTCTCCAAGGAAAAAGGAATGTAAGTTTCACAAGGTAAAGCACCAGGTCTGTCTTGTTAGTAAAGTATCTCAAGTTCATAGTTTAGTAAATAAAAAACTGCTCAATAAAAACCATCTTTTGAATTTGAACAGATGAACAATTCCTTTATGCCACATTTATGTAACTTAAGATAATAAATCTGGGGCCGGTGCAGCTGTCACAGAGGGTTGAACATTTATGCATGCAGGAACCCAGGGGTCCATTCCCAGTACTGACTGATAGGTGCTGAAGACCACCAGGTGTGCCCCCATAAAGGATATTAAATCTTATGATATGAAGTTGACAATAGGACAGTGGATGAGTGGTGTGTTATGCTATGAACTTGTCTGAGAACATAGAGTCCTGATTTTGCAACTTCAGCTATACATTTGAATCACGATGGGATATGGAGGAGGGAATCTTTGGAAGCAATACGAGTGTCTCAGATTAAGTCGGAGGATGGTCTAAGCTCAGTAATTTGTATAATTTATTCTGGGCGCCCTGTACGGGGGCGCGGGGCGAATTAAATGTGTTGCCAAACCTGATGATCATGACCAGTTCAAATTTCAAAATTAACAGAAATTAAGATTATTGAAACAAACGAGAAATTAGGAATAAATTTTTTCTCAGATAAGGTGGTATCTGTAATTGAACCGCTTGTCCTTATGATTCACCAAGTCAAGGGAAATGCTGCTATTTCTTCCCTTTCCAAATATTCCTCAGTGACTCCTCTCCAGAGACTATAAAGACCAAATCTTCCCTTAAATTGCTCTTCCAGAACTTTGAAGTTCTAAATACCGAGGATTTACAGAGGTGTCAGAATCTTTAAGAGTCCTAAAACCCACCTCCCTGGAGAGCAAGATTCAATATTTCAATCTGACACTTGGCTACAAGAAAATGGAAAACATCAACCATCTATCTGAATTTTTGGTAGATAAAAGTGTCTTAGATTGTCTAGTTTTTTGTTTGTTTGTTTGTTTTAGTTCTTTACATGTGGCCGTACTGAAGAGTACGTATAATCAGGCTTGCATGATTCGAAAAGTCAAGGCATTTATTCATCAGATGTGTAAATTATGCGCACAGGTAGATATATACACACTTGTATTTATAAGCGAACCATCTGCTCTGCCATAGCACTGTAACACTGTCTTCCCGTTGTTCACTGATATGCTCAAACGGGCACCAGTCACGTCTCCATTGTGAGACTTGTTGTTACTGTTTTTGGCATATCGAATACGCCACGGGGAGCTTGCCAGGCTCTGCCATGCAGGCGGGATATTCTCAGTAGCTTGCCGTGCTCTCCGAGAGGGACAGAGAAATCGAACCTTGGGTCAGCCACATGCAAAGCAAGCACCCTACCCACTGTGCTGTTGCTCCAGCAAGCTACTGAGAGTATCTCGCCTGCACGGCAAAGCCTGGCAAGCTACCCGTGATGTATTTGATATGCCAAAAACAGTAACACAAGAAGTCTCACAATTTGTTGTGAGACGTTACCGGTGCCCGCTCGAACAATGGGAGGACAGGGCTATGTTGCTACCCTACTCTACCGTATTAGAAAAAAAAAAAAACAATGGAGCTCTTTTTGTCATTATCCTGCCCCTTTAATCCCATCTAAACTTGAAATAATAATTTTCACACTCTTTTGTAACTAATGCCAAAAATTGAGGTGGTCAAAGGCTATCTGTTGTAAGTAGCCTGTTTTTAAAATACTAAACCTCAATCCTAGGGATCTGAATATCTCAAGACTGCTTCTTCAACGAAGCTGAGAAGTGTGTTGGGAAAAAAATCAACATTAATATCTAGAATAGAAAACAAAGTCAAAAGACATTCTACAGGGGCTGGAGAGATAGCACAGCAGGTAGGGCGTTTGCCTTGCACGCGGCCAACCTGGGTTCGATTCCCAGCATCCCATATGGTCTCCTAGCATCGCCGGAGTAACTCCCCATGTTCGATTCCCAGCATCCCATATGGTCCCCTGAGCACAGCCAGCCAGGAGTGATTCCTGAGTGTAGAGCCAGGAGTAGCCCCTGTGCTTCACTGGGTGTGACCCAAAAAGAAAAAAAGGAAAAAAATGTTCTACAGAGGAAAGAGTACTTGAATGGGGAGGCGGGGTGGTAATGGACCACACCCATTGTGTTGTGTTCAGGGCTTACTCCGGACTCTGAACTCAAGGATCACTCCTCCTGGTGGGGCTGAGGGACTCTTATGTGCCAGGGATCAAACTGGGTCAGTCAGGAGTAAGTCTACCCCTGTCCTACCTATCTCTGTGGCCATAAAGAGCTCTTACAAACTCAATATCGAATTGCAATTCTATCAGGATTTACCAGCATGAGGCTAAGGTAGCCAGAAGGCACTGTACAATGAAGTGGTTAGGGTGATAATGTTAAAAGCAACTTTCCCAGGATTCTAGATGTATAATAGGGGTGAAGGTGCTCATCGTGCATTGTGCCAACTCTGGTTCTAATCACTGACACCACATAATGTCCCTCAAGCACTGGTGATTCATAAGCACAGAAACAGGAAGATAGCTCCTGAACACTCTAGGGTGTGGCCCAAACCTCCTCAGAAGAAACTTTTCAGTATAAGCACACTTTTCTCATTTAAACCCAGCCTATTAGAAGCATTTCCAAATGCCTCCAAGTTAGGCAAGAAAATTTCCTGAGGTACTAAAAAGCCAAATCTTCCCATAGTACTTTTAGCCTTTATTTACAGAGTGTAGCATTAAAAATCAGTTAATGGGGCTGGGGTGATAGCACAGCGGGTAGGGCGTTTGCCTTGCACACGGCCGACCCGGGTTCAATTCCCAGCATCCCATATGGTCCCCTGAGCACCGCCAGGACTAATTCCTGAGTGCAGAGCCAGGAGTAACCCCTGTGCATTGCCAGGTGTGACCCAAAAAGCAGAAAGAAAGAAAGAAAGAAAGAAAGAAAGAAAGAAAGAAAGAAAGAAAGAAATCAGTTAAAGAGGTGGAAAGATAGTACAGCTGGTAAGGCACTTGACTTGAGAAAGGCAACATGGGTTTGAACTTCAGAACTACATATGGTCCTCGAAGCACCTCCAGAAGTGATCCCTGAGCATAGAGCTAAGAGTAAGCCCTGTGCACCACTGGGTATGGCAAAAAAAAAAAAAACCCAATTCATTAAAAGTCGTTGGACTTAAATAGGGCCTTTTATGTGTCACTCTAATTATCTTAGCACCTGACAGTTCTATCCTGACCAAGTTATAAGAATCATAGAAGATTTTATATATGTAATTATATATATACACGCACATTTACTTCAGAGAAGCATGGGTAGTCTATCTTGATGCCTAGGAACTTTATTCTACATGATTATCACTCATCTAAATCAATGTTTCTCAGCCTTTTTTTTAACTGCAACCCCCCCCCCCCCGACCTTCTTTTCTGATCATGGCCACTTGGTCCCTGGATCTTTTGCCTTGGCTCCTATTTATGCAAAAGTCCTGAAAGAATAAAATGAAAAGGAGTAAAAGGCATCATACAAAGAATACTGATATCATTATTATTTTAGTCCTCATTCTCATTCAAGGACTATAAGCCAATAAGTGAAAAACATTCAAGAGGAGAAATACAGCTATTTTTAAAGATGGCCATACTTTTGGGGGAACTGGTGTTAGGCTTTTTGTCACACCTGGCAGCGTTTGGGGCTTACTCCTAGCTATGTGCTCAGGAATCACTCCTGGTGGCGCTTGGACAACTTGTGCTGCCAAAGATTGAATACAGATTGGTCACATGCAAGGCAAGTGTGGAAACCCCTGTATTATATCTCTGGCCCATGGTCATACTTTTAAGCACATCACCAATGAATCCAGCAAGTGTATTTAATTCTGTACTACAGACCAAACACAGTCCAAAAGAATTCATGGCCACTGTTGCTATGTAATTTTTTTAAAGTGTTTTAGGGGGAATATAAACTTCTTTGTCTCCATCATCCTCATAATTCAGAGACCCAACACTCATACTTTAGATATGATATACAGGATTCCTTGGTAGCCAGTTACTGTGAACCCAAAGACTTGTCAAGGAACCAGTTAGAATGAAGAGAAATAGAAATTTCATTTGATCAGCATCGTGAATTATATTATTAAACCAACCCAAAGTATAAATGATGGCAGGTCCATAGTAGAATTAAAATCACGGAAATATTCCCCATAGCTAAGAATGGCCACAAAGGACCTAGCTGATTACAAGGTTAGAACGTACATTTTCAAGTTCCCATCTGGAGGCATGTTTGTTTCTTGCTGTGTAAGTTTGCACCTGAGTTCTTCAATGGTCTGTTTTGAAAGAGCAAGACTAACTGAAACAAATGCCTCTGTCTTAAGGACTTTAAAACAAAAAATCATTGAAAACAATGTAGGGATATAAATGTCTGTGCCCACAGCCAAGATAAAAAATGCAAAGTCTGGGCCACCTTGCCTTTAATTTTCTAACTGCTGTTTTGTAAGGCTGTGTCATGCTTCTCAGTTCAAACACGCTTTGGCTCTTTATTATTCATGGACCTTTTTCTCAGTCAGTGGTGTTGAATAATAAAACAGCCCAGGATCAAATGGGCCAATTCTCCACGCCTGACACCAACTGCTACTGTTCGCTGGGCTCTGCCAAGCGTTGCCTCTGATAATGAGTGGGATTTGGTTAAACAGTAAATTAATGAATAATGAAATATCCAGGTTGATCAGTTAGAGAGCACGCTTGCTTTGCCCTAGGCTAAATGCTTGGGGCAGAAATTACTTTCAAACGGCACTTGCCTGGCTGCTGGTTTGGATAACTATTTTACAGCCTATTGCTTGACAGAATGCTGGGGAGGGGGGTACCAGTAGGGGAGAGAGAGGAAAGGAAGAAGGACAGAGTTATTAACAGCACAAAAAGAGAGAGAGGGAGAAAGAGGAAGAATAACCTAGTTATCACCTTGTAGGTTTCTAAACGGCATATGTAAGAACAAAGTCACAAATATGATTTGGAGAAGTTCGAGTTCCAAAATTTCCAACACATGTTTAACATCAAGGAGAAATGATGAATGAAAACAGTCCTCTGTGTGCGCCTGTGTGCTCATACATGATTAAATGTAGGTTCAGTGCAGACTTGTGTTTCTGTGTACACACTAGACTGATGACATGTAGGGAAGTCACCAATGTCCAATTGACAGGAAACTTCTTTCCTTTTCAGGTTTCGTGTTAGATACACTCCCTTCTACAAATTTGAGAACATTAAAACAGGGTAGGCTTTTCCCACTGAAAAGGGGACTTTTCAGGTTAACCTTTACTACAACCAATATTTTAGTTTATAGATAGATAGATAGATAGATAGATAGATATAATGTATGGCTAATTCTCTGAATATATTGAATATATAAACTTTACAACTTTAATTTTACCAAATAGCATATGTAATAGATTACTTATTTAAGATATGTTATTTATAGTTTTAAAACTTCAGCTGGGAGACCAGATAGATAGCACAAGGATTTTGTCTTGCATTCCACTGATCCTGGATTGAATCCCTGGCACCAAATTTGGACACCCAAACACTGCAAGGGTTCACTTCTGAAAAGAGCCAGAAATAGTCCCTGAGTATCCTTGTATGGCTCCAATTTTTTTTTCCTTTTTGGTCACACCTGGCGATGTACAGGGGTTACTCCTGGCTCTGCACTCAGGAATCACCCCTGGCGGTGCTCATGGGACCATTTGGGATGGTGGGAATCGAACCCGGGTTGGCTGCGTGCAAGGCAAACACCCTACCCGCTGTGCTATTGCTCCAGCCCCAGCTCCAAATTTTTTAAAAAAGTAAAAAGAACCATGCTGGTTGGGCTAGAGAGACAGTGCAGCAGGTAAGGCCTTGCATGTAGCCTAATCACACTCCATCCAATCCCCTGACCCCATATGGTTCCTCCACGCACCAGGAATGATCCCTGAATGCAGAGCCAAGATTAAGCCTTGATTGGGTGTGGTAACTCCAGGAAGGAGAGGTGAGGAGAGGAAAGGGGGGAAGGAGACGTGACGAGAGCTTAAGGGAATTATCGGAAATCCAAGAGTGCCAATAGAACATGTATTGTATTGAGAAAACATATACATATGACTTCAGTCTTGACCTTTTGGGAGGTCAGTTCTCTAATGCATTAATTATCCTAGCCTACGTTACTCTTCTAATGTCTGCACTTTTTTTTTCTTTTTGGATCACACCTGTAGGTGCTCAGGGGTTACACCTGGCTCTGCACTCAGCAGTCACTCCTGGCAGTGCTCAGGGAAACCACATGGGATGTGGGATTGAACCTGGTCGACCCCAGGGCAAATACCCTACTCGCTCTTCTATTGCTCCAGCCAGCATCTGAACTCTTACAAATTCCCTGAGGACTGTTTTCAAAACTTCTTACACTGGTATTTGAAATAGTTTTCAATAAATTGATTAATACGTGGACTGGAGCAATAGCACAGCAGGTAGGGCATTTGCCTTGTACGAGGTCGACCCAAGTTCAATTCCTCCATCCCTCTCAGAGAGCCCGGCAAGCTACAGAGAGTATCCCACCCACAGGGCAGAGCCTGCCAAGCTTCCCGTGACTTATTCAATGTGCCAAAAACAGTAACAACAAGTCTCACAATGGAGATGTTACTGGTGCCCACTGAAACAAATTGATGAACAACAGGAGGACAGTGCTACAGAT